>NC_042618.1:228167762-228472506 GCF_901001135.1 Rhinatrema bivittatum
GTATTTATGTGATTGAAAGCCTGTGTGTGTGTGTAAGCGTGAAAAGATAGACAGCATGTGTGTAAATGTGTAATTAAGAGCCTATATAAGTGAGTGAGAAAAAACATGTGTATATGTGAGTACTGAGAGCATGTGTGTATAGGTGTGTCATTGAGAGCCAGTGTGAGAGAGAGCGCTGGTATGTGACTGAGAGAGGAGAAAGTTCCAAGCAAACCACCCCACCTCCTGCTAATTCAGAACAATCTCAGGACACCTGGATATCAAACGTTCCCAGGTATGCAGAGCAAAAAAATTTTTGTATCCTTATTATTTTTCATTACTGGATCTTTGTGTCTGCTATTTTGAAATATTTTGTTGGTATCTGGAAATGTTTTATATGAGTTTTAATTATTGGATAGTCCTCTCATCAGCTGTTTCGAAATATGTTCTTTTTGTTAGTACAGTTTTACTGCTGATGATTTTATATTTCTTGATTTGTTTTATAAGGATGGGTGATGTTTCTTTTTTCCTTTGTTACACTGCATACAGAGACTCTGGCTTGTTGCAGTTTCCAATTCAGTTTTTTCTGCATGCTTCTTGTTATGCGTTTTGGTCTCTTTATTCTATGTTAGGTGAGGGACAGCACGTGATTCAGGTGAGGTTTTCTGCTGGCGTGTTGTTTCTGTGTAGGACTCTATAGCAGCCTGACTTGGTCCGTTTTCCTAATAGGAGATGTATTGGTGTCTTAAGGCCTGGTGTAATATTTTCAGAGACTTATTGTACATTAAAAGTGGGATCTTACATAAAATGCACACATTTACTTGTATTTAGTTTTAAACATATTGTATGGCTCTCATGGAATTACATTTTAAAATATGTGGCGTTTATGGCTCTCTCAGCCAAAAAGGTTCCTGACCCCTGATCTATCCCATAATGTATTTTTAATGCAGCCGGTCATTACCTTAAATGGCCTGGGTACCTCAGGGTGCCGGTAACGATGGACAATTAGCCCAGTAACTACCAACGCTATAAAAAGCCAACGGGAGAAGCTGAAGAAGTTCAGGAGGGAATACAGATCTGCACTGAATACCATGAATGTAAGTAGAGGGACCTGCAAGGTAAAAACAGAAACACTTTCAATTTACCTTGGTGGGCTCCAGGAACAATTACATCCCAATTTCTCTTCAATTGTTCTACCTGAAACCATCCTTTGACCACAGTCTAGAATTCTGTTTTGTTAAGCGTCCAAAGCACACTTTATGACGCTTACCCAGGGATACAAGAACACTTAGATTTTGTAGAAAGCATAATTTTTTATTGAACAATATAAGTATTCTTGGGATGCTGGATGCCATTTCTCTGACAAACTGACCACCTTCTTTAATAGGTAAAATACAATACAGTACTAGGTCAGAAATTCTGAAATTGCGTGACTACCTGGAGAATCATTTACATAGGTTGTCATGTCAACAGCATGATACAGTATCTCTAAACTACCCTGACCAGTTCTCCAAGTTGGGGCCCATTTACCATCACTCTTTAGATAATTCTTTGTTCTGTTAAAATCTTGCTGCTCAGGGCAATTGTTATATCTTAGGCTGTGTGCTGTGTTTTCAGATGCCCCTGTTACAGTTGCCCCTATAACCAACATTCTAGCCTGAGGTTCTAACCGTTGCCTTCTGCTTTTGAGACCCTATAATTAGGCATCACAAATTGTCACCAGCTTCAACTGCTGTCCAGGTGTCCTTGGAATTCCTGCAGGTCAGGCTCAGTAGGGCATTTAAAGTTCACATAGCCAGAAAGGCTAAGATAGCAGAGGATTCTGGGTCAGTTGCTGTCTCCATGTTGGTCTCAAGCTCAGGCACACATATCAGTTTGCAAACAGAAAATGCGTGAGGATATATTATGTATACCTTTTAGTGCTTAACAAGGTTTGTATATATTTCTTGTTACCTTAATGCCTCTCCAAACTAAAAATGGAAACAGTGCTCAGTTATTGACAATTATAATGTACAGTTATTAGTGTGGTCTTTATTGAACAGCAGACAATGTGAATGTATTACTTTCACTCATGATCTCAGGCTTCCTGCTGTGAGGGTACTTATACTATAGGGAAGCCCAACAAGCCTATGCCTTGGTAGTGGGCTGAAGAGGAGCAAGTGCTGAGGGTGGAGCAAGATACAGCAAAGTCAGACTGGGATGGAGCATATACTGAAGCTGGAGCGAAGCAGAGCTATAATAGAGCTAGGACAAAGCAGATCTCTGAGGATTAACTGCACAAAGGCTGGGTAGCCTTCTAGTTGTCAGTATTCTGCACCCATCCATCCCTTTTAGCTGGCCATTGGTCAGTCCCAGTGCCTTAAGGGTGTGGCCACCGGTTTATCTGACTCAATCTTTACCCCCATGTTTCTGGCTCAAATGTAAAGCCAATTGGTCCAGTGGCTAAGGATTATGTCCTTTCTCCCTATCCTACCCCAATTTGAATCCCCACTGCTATCTTGTTGTAACTCATGATATCCTAGATGTTAGCACCCATTATTTCTGCAGGGAAAGCCACTCTAATATTCCTTGATGATGATTATGCTCCAGCCTCCTCCTCATCCTTCTCATGAAGCATCCAGGCTGACCAATTTCTTTGGATTTCTCTAGAAGTTGTCTTGTCTGACCTGTGCCACATCCATCCTGCTCTACTATTTATTTATTTATTCTATTAATATTTTACTTTTGAGGCACTAGACTCATATACTTCATCTAATATCCTATCTTGGTTGGTTTCCTGTTTAATTAGGACATTTGCCATTGACTGCTGCTTGAAACAACTACCATGGAAAAGGTCCACTGCATCCAGTTGAGGTACATACTATATTCCTTAAAGGAAAAGGTGAACAGCTTACTAAAATTGTGTGATATGCTGATTTCTAGGGATGTGAATCGTTTTTTGACGATTTAAAATATCGTCCGATATATTTTAAATCGTCAAAAATCGTTAGGGCCACGATACAATACCAATTCCCCCGATTTATCGTTAAAAAATCGTAAATCGGGGGAAGGGGGAGGGCAGGAAAACCGGCACACTAAAACCCCCTAAAACCCACCCCCGACCCTTTAAATTAAATCCCCCACCCTCCCGAACCCCCCCGAACCCCCCCTCCCAATGCTTTAAATTACCTGGCGATCCAGCGGTGGTCCAGAACGGCGGCGGTCCGGAACGGCCCCCTCAATTGCATCGTGTTGTCTTCAGCCGGCGCCATTTTGCAAAATGGCCGCCGCAAAATGGCGGCGGCCATAGACCCAAAACGATTCGCCGCAGGAGGTCATTCCGGACCCCCGCTGGACTTTTGGCAAGTCTTGTGGGGGTCAGGAGGCCCCCCCAAGCTGGCCAAAAGTTCCTGGGAGTCCAGCGGGGTTCCGGGAGCGATTTCTTGCCGCGAATCATTTTCCGTACGGAAAATGGCGCCGGCAGGAGATCGACTGCAGGAGGTCGTTCAGCGGGGGTTCCAGACCGCCGCTGAACGACCTCCTGCAGTCGATCTCCTGCTGGCGCCATTTTCCGTACGGAAAACGATTCGCGGCAAGAAATCGCTCCCGGAACCCCGCTGGACTCCCAGGAACTTTTGGCCAGCTTGGGGGGACCTCCTGACCCCCACAAGACTTGCCAAAAGTCCAGTGGGGGTCCGGAACGACCTCCTGCGGCGAATCATTTTGGGTCTATGGCCGCCGCCATTTTGCGGCGGCCATTTTGCAAAATGGCGCCGGCTGAAGACAACACGATGCAATTGAGGGGGCCGTTCCGGACCGCCGCCGTTCTGGACCACCGCTGGATCCCCAGGTAATTTAAAGCATTGGGGGGGGGGGGTTCGGGAGGGTGGGGGATTTAATTTAAAGGGTCGGGGGTGGGTTTTAGGGGGTTTTAGTGTGCCGGCTCACGATTGTAACGATTATCACGATAGTTTACACACCCAAACGGCAACAATAAGATTCCCTCCCCCTCCCAGCCGAAATCGATCGTTAAGATGATCGAGGACACGATTCACATCTCTACTGATTTCTGCTACAGAGCATGAAGGCAATTTTCAAAGCATGTGGGTAAAAAGCATTTTACTTACATAAAATGGCCATCTGAAAATTGCTCTTCCACAATGCAGCTAAAAGAAGGTGCCTTCTTCCACTATGCTCATACTTTTAGCCTCATTGAGAAGACGTATTTTCAGGGGCTTATTTAGTTCAGGGGAGGAAAACTGCAATAGATTGCATTTTCAAATATACCCATGCATTTTTCAGCAAAATTCTACCCATACAAAAATGGTGAAATGACCATCAGCAATTTTTTAAATATTTCTTTATTTATGGATGCAACAATATAAGACATCACAAAGAGAGTAAAATAATAACTGCAACATCCACAAGGACTTAAACAGATTGCATAATATGATGCTATCTCGTGAACAATAGAACAAGGATATAATAAAAAGCTTAAATTGAGGCATTTATGTTGAATGAGGATAACGCAAAGATATATCATTCAGTACATTGTCTCCATTGCCAGTTTGCCTTCCATATAGTATCATAGGCCTCCTGTTTGTTGAGAAGAACATCTTTTCCATTATTGCAATGTCGGCCATTACCGACTTCCAATGAGCAATCAAAGGAGTCGACTTCCAATAGTAGATGATAATAATGCAGGCTATGGGTAGCGAGAGTTTCAGCGGATTTAATCAAATCAAAATCATCCCATCTACCCAATAAACACAGAGAGACATTAAGCGGAAGATGATGACCCAGTATTTCTCCAATCAAAGTCTCAATCTGCTGCCAAAAATTGTGAACAATGAGATAGTCCCACCATATATGAAAGTGAGAAGTGGATTCACCACACTCCTGCAAGCACAAGGGTCTAGAGGTGCTGAATTTAGAAAAGAACAGGAGATATTTATATGTTCTATGTAACAAACAAAACATGAATTCCCTGATTTTAATAACAGTGGGACAAATTGAGAATTGAGTTTCATACGTCCTTCCAATCATCATCATCCAAATTTAAAGATAGATCTGCATTCTACTTCTCTATAATTGTGGGACATGTCGCTGGATCAAAAATACCTTTCATCAAAAACATATACATTCTAGATATTAAGGGGTGGATTTTAAAAGGGTTACGTGCGTAATATACGCGCGTAACCCTTTTAAACCCCTCCTGCGCATGCCGAGCCTATTTTGCATAGGCCTGGCAACGCGCACAAGCCCCGGGATGCGCGTATGTACCGGGGCTTGAAAAATGGGGCAGGGAGTGGGCGGGGTGGGACGCGGGCGGGACCGAGGCCTCCGGCACAGCGGCTGTGCTGGAGGATCGCGCGCCGGCACTCGGCCAGCGCGCGCAACCTACACCTGCCAGGAGGCAGGCGTAAATTAAAAAATAAAGGTGGGGGGGATTTAGGTAGGGCTCTGGGGCGGGTTAGATAGGGGAAGGGAGGGGAAGATGGGGGGGTGGAAGGAAAGTTCCCTCCAAGGCCGCTCCAATTTCAGAGCGGCCTCGAAGGGAACGTGGAAAGCCATCGGGGCTCCCCTAGGGCTCGGCGCGCGCAAGGTGCACAAGTGTGCACCCCCTTGTGTGCACCAACCCCGGATTTTATAACATGCGCGCGACTGCGCATGCGTAGATTTGTGCGCGCCGGGTTGCGCACACAAATCTACGCCCGCGCGTAGATACGAAAATCTGGCCCTAACTGTTTCTGGAATTTAATTTGAAGAAACAAAGTTTCCAAACCCATATGAGGACGCAGTGGTTCACCACTATTCGGATGCTTCATTATGGCCCTTTTGTAATTGGGAGAATATGAACCGTGTATGTTCCCCAATATGAAATTCAGCTTGAAGTTCCTGAAAACTCCTGAATTTGCCATAAGCATTTTGTACCTGCGGCAAATCAAAGTGAAAGTAAACACTTGAGAATGGGACAAAGTCTATGGGTAAAAAGTACTGGCTGAATCAGCCCGCAGAAGTTGGAAGAAAGATGGAGTTAGTGTCATGTCGGCCTTCACATGCTGAAAAAGTAGGAGAATGTATCATGTCAGCCTGTGCATGTTAGAGGAGGAAGGGGGTTGTCACATTATAAGAACATTAGAACATAAGACTTGCCATACTGGGTCAGACCAAGGGTCCATCAAGCCCAGTATCCTGTTTCCAATAGTGGCCAATCTAGGCCTCAAGTATATGGCAGGATCCCAAGGGGAAAATAGACGCCAAGCTGCTTATCACAAGAATAAGCCGTAGATATCTGCAGCTTCACCTTAATACTGGTTTATGGACTTTTCCTCCAGGAACTTGTCCAAATTGTTTTTAAATGCAGCTGCACTAATAACTGCCCAATCTCGTGGTCAGACCATGGTCCCGTATGGGTGGACCTACGCCCTTTGGGCCGGGAGGCTAGTCAGTCCTGCTGGCGCCTGAACAAGTCCCTCCTGGATGAGGAGTGATTTGATCAGTCTCTAAGTAAGCAAATGCAGGAATACTTTGATTTGAATTGCCTTTCTTCTCTCCCTTGGGAACAATCTGGGAATGCTCAAAAGCTTTTGCCAGGGGACTCCTTATCTCTAGATCCGCCGCCTGTAAAAAGGCACATGAAGCTCATCGATTAGCGCTAGTCAATAAAATTTAGCAACTGTCACGCCGACACACACACACTCAGTCCCATGCCCTATATATTAAACTACTAGTGACTAAAGCCGATCTGCACCAGCTAGATAATGATAAACTATTACATTCTTTAGTACTTAATAAGCAAGCCTAATTTGCGGGTGGTAATAGAGTGGGGTTTCTCTTTGCCCGTCAACTTAAATCCAGAGTTGCACAGAACATTATTTCTAAGATTAAGATTACCTCTGGCAGCATCTGTATGGAAACCACTGAAATCCGTCAATGCTTTTCAGATTTTTGTTCCATAATCTACAGTAGGGAAACTACCATACAGAATCAGGATATAGAGCCTTATTTACAATCTATGACCCTACCAGCCCTGACTATAACCCAGAGACAATTTCTAGACTCACCTATTTCTACCTCCAAAGTGGTGCAAGTAATTAAATTGCTTATGGCTAACAAAGCACCTGACCTCGATGGATTCTCTAGGGTATACTATCGTAAACTCTCCACCACATTAGCTGAGCCATTGGCTACATTTTTCAATGATCTTCGTGAGGGTAGAGCCATCCACCCTCACTCTAATACAGCTGGAATAACAATCTTAGCTAAATTGGGCAGGCACCCTTCCCTGTGTAGCTCGTACAGACTTATATCATTTAATTAATTTAGATTTAAAAATCCTGGCCAGAATTCTAGCCCTCTGAATGAATCGCTTCTTGCCCCATTTGATTCACACTGACCAGGTTGGGTTCCTCCCACACCACTTAGCAGCTAACATATGCAAAATTGTTGATTTAATTTGGTGGGCAAAGAAAGTTGGTGTCCCCGCAGTTCTTTTATCATTTGATGCAGAGAAGGCCTTTGACCTTGTACACTGGCCATTTTTGTTTGTGGTATTAAAAAAGCTACAATTTGGAGAACTCTTTTTGCAGTGGCTGTGGCAACTATATTGATTTCTCAAAGCTAAAGTAAAAGTGAATGGGGGATATAGCCAGAAATTTTGTATTGGCCGAGGCACTCGGCAGAGATGTCCTCTCTCCCCCCTTTTATTCGCTTTATTCTTAGAGCCCTTAGCTGCAAAAATTCGATCCTCACCAGGTTTTAAGGGGATATAGATAGGACAGTCAGCAATTAAAATCTTGCTATTTGCAGATGACATAATGCTTGTCCTGTCTGACCCAGCCACTTTCTTGGAGGGTGTTGCCTCTGAAATGACCCGATTCAGTAGGGTATCTGGCTTTAAAGTAAATGCTGAGAAATCAGAGATCTTTAACATTAATTTATCAGCTGCTGAGATTACTTATCTCAAAGAATATTTCCCATTCCGTTGGGCTAAATCAGCAATCAAATATTTGGGTGTCTTTTGGGTCTCAATGTTTCTGATCTATTTGCTTTAAATTATATACCCTTGGTGCATGCTATAGATAAAGATTTGGAGAAGTGGAGCAGAACCTTCTTTTCATGGTTAGTGTTGCGTATGTGGACCTGTGAGCCGAGACGAGGTTGATACCGTCACCAGGGGAAGGCCCCCAGTGGTCCTCGTCATTGGGAGGCGGTGCAGGCTGAGAAGACCCAACAGGAGCTTCACCTTTATCAGCCCACATTCCCCGCAGGTTGAGCCCTTGGGTGCTAGGGCTGGCAGGACTTAGGTGCGGGTCTCTCATGTCGAGGAGTCCAAAGGAGAAGACAGCATGGAATGAGGCAGGCAAAGGTCGAGGCAGGCAGCAGGCAGGCAAGATGAAGAGACAGGCTAGAGGTCAGGGCAGGCGGAGGTCAAGCGAAGTAGGAGTACCAGGCAAGGATCAGGCAGGCGGAGAGCAGGCGGAGACGAGATACCAGGCAGAAGTCCAAAACCGGGGAGTCAGTCCAAGGGCAGGAGCAGGAACAGGAGCAGGACCAGAGCACAGGATCAGGAAGACAAGGCTGGAATTCAGGATCAGGAAGACAAGGCTGGAAAGCAGGATCAGGAACAACGTAGACTACGCACGCAAGATCTGAGCAGGACCCGTTGCTGAAGCAAAGTGCAGTAGTCAGAGCTAGGTTTAAATACCCGGCTGAAGTGACGTCATTTCCCAAGGCCGCGGCAAAGTTTTCCTCCGTGGGCCCTTTAAATGGAGGAGAATGGCGCATGCACGCCTAGAGAGGTGGTGCCGAGTCTGAGCCGGCGGCATGTCGTGCTGCATGAGCAGGCCACCGCAGCAGGATTCGGGGCCTGGTCGCCTCGTGCGGCGGGGAAGAGGGCCGAAACAGGATGCCTGCTGGAGCAGATAAGGGGGCCCAGCTGCGGGTGGCCGCGGCCAGGAATCCTAACAGGATGCATCGCTGTGGTTAAAATGAATATCCTGCCCCGTTTTTCCTACATATTCACCATGCTACCTATCTTCCTCACCTCAACACTTTTGCGAAGGTGGCAGAGAAAAATCTTTGACTTTATCTGGTGCCCCGCCTCCTAGGGTAGCTCATCGTGTACTTCACATGCCCAAGCTTCAAGGTGGTCTACGAGTTCCTAATTTGCTTGTATACTATGTATCTTCCCAGCTACGGGCCCTTATCAATATTAATCGCCAAAAGGAGGAGAAGCAATGGATGACACTTGAACAATCGATTATAGGCTATATGCCGCTCAGTGCAATATTCTTGCAATCACGAGACACCTGGCACTCAGTGCGCTGTATTCCACGGTCTACCCATACTACATTGAAACTATGGGCGATCTGGAAACCAAAACTTGTTGGGGATTATCCGTACCATTATCAATCCCATCTTTTTCACAATATGTCCTTCACAGTAGGTTACCAGGCTCATGCCTTTAATACTTGGAAATCCGCAGGGATCACAAATACTGGACATTTGTTTAGGCAAGGCTACTTTCTGTTATGTTTTGTAGGGTTTGGGTGGACCCTTGGACACTGTGGCAGCTGACCTCGCCCAAGGGGGGAAGTGCTGTGAGGGGCCACAGGTCAGGCTTAGCTCTGGACACACAAACACAGATTATATCTTTATTTAGACAGTTTATGAAGCCACCAGAGGTGGCAGTAGTGAGTAGAAGATGGAGCCCGGCTGGGCTGGTATTCCTCAGGGCGCTGGAACAGCGGTCTCTCTGGTAGCAGTGCTGTAGGGAGAAGAACTGAGAGAATGGGTACAATAAGACATTCACAGAGTCCCCAGTATGGAGTCCCTTGCTCCATCTCCTTCAAGAAAAAAACTAAAAACATGGTTATTCAACCTTGCTTTTCCAGAACCCTCATTTTAGCTAACACATGCTCTCCATTTCTCGCAACATATCCCTCCTCATTTCTCTTCACAATTATGATTTGGTTTATTATAAGTTCTCTTTCATTTTTCACTTTTTCTCTAACTCATGTTACCTTGAAGAAACCCTCAGATACCCTTTAATCTTTTTCTCCCTAATGGATCCATGCTCAATCAATTGGATCGACCGTTTATTGTGACCTTTATTACTATGTAATGCTAATTGTTTTCCTGGTCAATTTACTGTATGACTATGTTACCCAGAGTTTTTCTTATATGTTCATGGTTCCATGTACCGCCTACAGGCAAGTTCTTTGTAAACCGGTTTGATTTGTATCTATTGCAAGAAGATCGGTATATAAAAACTAAAAATAAATAAATAAGTCCCGAGATAGGGAGAGCTGGCCCTCGAGGAGCGAGTTCTAGATCCCTGGGAGCAGAGACTCATTGGCAAGTACTCACACAGCAGTTCCAAGTAGGAGATGGCACTGGCGCTGGAACGGAGGCAGGCCCTCAAGGAGCGAGTACCTGGTTCCAGGGAAACAGCTCTGAGGAATAGATGGTAATAGTACTCACAGATGGTGTCTGTAGAAAATTCTTCCAAGTAGAAGAGGAGATGGACACAGGCAGCGAGTCAGGGAACATGGGCCCTCAAGGAGCGAGTACCGGTTCCTGATAGCGACCTAAAAGAAGCAGAGAGGCCCCCGAGGAGCAGGTACCTCGTTAGCAGCAAAGAGTCCAATAGACGTTGGAGGCAGAGTAGCCTGGTACGGAGAGCGAATCCCATCCGTAAGAATCCCCTTGCTAACTCGATGGCTAGCAAACAGCGATAGGCTTAAATATCCGGGCAGCGTGACGACATCACAGGGGGATGCCTCTGAGGTTTGCGCCATAGAGGAAATAAGAATGAGGGCCGCACGGCACGCGCCCTAAGGTACCTGAGGAGCATGGCGGGAGGCAGCTCCCAAGCCATGCTCCTCAGGTCTGGGGACACCGGAGAGGTCGGCAGGCAGACGCCGCGGCAGCCAGACGTCCACAGGGAGCAGGAGGAGTCGCAGAAAAAGAAAGGTAGGCAGAGTGAAGTCGTTGGGCAGTGACGGTTGCAACATTTTCTTACCTCAGAAGCTCTTCTACCACACTACTGTCTTGTGAATGTTAACTTTTTAGCTTACGCACAGGTCAAACATTTCGTAGATTCAATACACATCAAGCAAGCTTTGCGCCCCAATAAATCTTTATTTGAAAATTTTTGCTCACATGCTGACTCCATGTTCAGAGTTATCTCCAAAATATACAGTCTAATAATGGCCCAGAGTCAACAGCCCTTTAAGCACATCATTAAATGGGAGCAAGATCTGGGGGCGGCCTCTAGACACTAAAGTTCACGGTGTTATATCTAGAAATGCTAACAAGTGCTCAATATCCGCACACTTGCAAGAAAACTGCCTTAAACTTCTTGACTGTTGGTATTTAACCCCAGATAGATTACACAAGATTTACCCTCACCGATCCGACATGTGCTGGAGAAACTGTGGCCATACGGGCATGTTTCTTCACATATGGTGGCATTGCCCTAAGATCTGTCCTTTGTGGCGCAAAGTAATTGATTGGTTTGGGAAACTTATAGGAGTGACTCTGCATCTCAACACAGGTGAGACTTTACTTAATATCCCTATTGCAGGGCTCACTACACATCAGTGCAAATTAAGCATGCAAATCTTCTTAGCATCTCGAAGTTTTATTCCCCTACATTGGACAAAGTAAAATCCCCCTGCTTTTCAAAGATGTACTCGAACGTATCCACAAATATCGCCAACTGGCCCACCTTTCTGCTATCAAACACAACCGGCTACTTTCCACAAAATCTGGAAGACACTCTTGGATTCCCCATATCAAAGGGATAAGGGCATAAAAGATTAGTGCATCTTGCTTGATAATGAATGAGTTATAGAATGGTTTATCCATGTCATTCAAATGGGTTCTTTGGCTTACCTCAGTGAAAAGTCCTTTTTCTGTGCAACCAATTCCATGTCTAATGTGTGTCTGATATATGTTCATGTTAGTGGGTGGGAGAGGTATGGGGGGATAGTGCTAGCAGTATTAAGCTATTGAATGCTATTTTGTTATCTGAATGCTGTATCCATTTAAGCACTATGTTATTATTGTTTTAAAATATAATACAATTCTAATAACAAAAAAAAAACCAGGGGGTGGGGGGGGTTAATTCACATTGGTGTTTAGAGGATCCAAGCTCCCGGGAGAGCAAGGTCTTGTTGGGCTGCCTATTTCTGTGGAAGGTGGCATCCCTTGCCGTGGGAAGGAGTGAGCTGCAAGATCCTCTTACTCTTCATTTAGATTTTTCTTTTTTTGCCGCAGCCCAAGAATGCAAGGGGCCCGCAGCAAAGCAGAGCATGAGGTATAGGGCTGGCAGTAAGGCAGCCGCAGTAGGCCTAATGGCCGCCTCCCACCAAAAGAGGAAGAAGCAGAGCTGGGAAGGGGAGGTGGCTGGATTATTTCCTGTCTCGGCAGTTGAAGGTATGGGAGGGGTCCTGTCCAAATAGGGCTGGTGCAAGGGGATTAGGCACCTTCTGCCTAGCGCCGCCTCCCCCAATCCTGGTCATGCCAACACCACCCCCCCCCCCCCCCCCGTGGGTGCGCTGATACCCGCCCAAACTCTACCTCCTGCACCACCCCCCAAAACTTAAATAAAATAACACCCCCAGGACTCACGAAAATAGAGCCATTGCCCTTACCATGTGACACAGGTTGGCCAATGGCACCAGTAGTCCCTGTCACATGCTAAGGGCTAAAGGCTACCGGCGCCATTTTGGTTAGTGGCAGCCGACGGCCCGGGAGCAGCAGATTGCTCCAGGGCTCCCCGCTGGACCACAAGAGGTTTTCGTGAGTCTTGGGGGGGATAATGAGAGTGGCATGATCAAGGGGAAGGCAGGATGAGGCGGGAGCTGGACAGAATTTTCAAGGGGCACTTTTTGCCGCTTCAAAATTCTGCCGCCTGAAGCGGCCACCTCGGCCAGCTTCATTGGCTCATGAGTGGCAGCAGCGCCCCCTAATGGGCAGCACCCTCGACCAAGGCCTAATTCACCTAGTGCGTCCGCTGGCCCTGTGTCCAAGACAGTAGCAGGAGGAGGGCTAGGAATCTGCTGCCGACACAGAAAATTCAGTGAGCAAATGATAAGTAAGAGCCTCCGCGAAGGCTTGAAATTGAAGCGCAGTTGGGTACCTGGTCTTGGTTGCAGAGGCCCCGCAGACATGGGACTGCTGTGACCAACACCAACCACGTGATTGGCTGCACTGGCCCACCGGGCCATGCCCGAAGCCCCGATAGGGAAGTGCAAGGGCAGATTGGCCTAAGTATATCACTTTGCACTTGTCCACATTAAATTTCATTTTCCATTTGCACGCCCAGTCTCCCAGTTTTGCTTATAATTTCTCACAATCCTCTTATAATTTAACAATTTTGAATAATTTGGGGTCATTGGCAAATTTGATCACCTCACATGTTATTCCCAAGTCATTTATAAATATATTAAAAAGCATCGGTCCCAGAACAGATCCCTGGGGCACTCCACTATTCACATTTTTCCATTGAGAAAATGTACCATTTAGCCCTACTCTCTATTTTCTATCTTCTAACCAGTTGGCAATCCACAATAAGACACTGCCACCTATCTCATGACATTTTAATTTCCTAAAAAGTCTCTCATGAGGGACTTTGACAAATGCTTTCTTAAAATCCAGATACACTTTATCAACGGACTCACCTTTATCCACATGTTTATTTACACCCTCCAAAAAATGTAGCAAATTGGTGAGGCAAGACTTTCCTTGGCTAAATCCATGTTGGCTTTGTCCCATTAAACTATGCCTATCTATATGATCAGCAGTTTTGTTCTTTCTGATAATTTCTACCATTTTGCCTGGCACAGATGTCAGATTCACTGGTCTGAGATTTCCTGGATCACTCCTTGATCCCTTTTTAAAAACTGGCATTACATTGGCATAAGAACATACGACATGCCTTATTGGGTCAGACCAAGGATCCATCAATCCCAGCATCCTGTTTCCAATAGTGGCAAATCCAAGTCACAAGTTCCTGGCAAGTACCCAAACATTAAATAGATCCCAAGCTACTATTCCTTATTGATTAATAGCAGTTTATGGACTTACACTAACTGCTGTAACCACATCCTCTGGCAATGAATTCCAGAGCTTAATTATGCGTTGAGTGAAAAAGAATTTCTCCGAAAATGGACCAAAAGAAAGCAAAGGCGACATAGCATCAGCCGGTAAATTCCATATGAATGCAGTAGTTTTGTGGTGGCCCATGCAGGCTGAAGGAGGAATTGAAGACGCGATGGCCTGCGCAGGCCAGAAGAAGGAGGAGGTATCTTCTAAGCCCACAAGGGCCAGAAGAAGAATGAAATTATAGCTGAATCATCCAGTACCAGCTGCACCTGAACAGGTGAGAATGTTAAGGCAGGTGAGGTCAGACCCAGCGGCAGGAATGGGGAGGGGGTGAGAGAGAATGAGAGTGTGTGTGAAAGAGAGAGAGAGAGTTGGAGAGAGGAAAAAAGTTTTCCCCCTGCACACCAAACTGAGTGAAACAGTTCACCCCTTGTTGATCTGAGAGGGTAAGTATAGAAATTTTGCCCTCCTCCCACTAATCTAGAAGGAGGAAAGTTTGTACCACCATCCCCAGTTAACTCACACCAATCTGAGTCTGGTGGGGGAGAGAGTTTGCATGCAACATTCCCCATCTCCCTCCTCCCCACATACACACAAATCTCAGGGTGACTAGAACTGAAGGGTTCCCTGGTATGGCCCAAAAAAATCAGTGCTAGCTAATTAAGTCTATCCTTGCCCCCCAAAAACACCTCCTGACCATATTTTGAGCTGCTAACGCTAGACACTTAGTCAATCTAGGTGGTTAAATTTAGTCACTCTGCAATAGGGATCTATTATTAGGTAGCTAGAACCTGCTAAAAATCAGCCTCTTTGACATTAAAGATGATGCCATAAGAGAGGAGGCATAATGAGGGTTAAATAGCAGAAAGATACAAAAATAGTCCCAATTGTTTTGGGCACCCCTGGACTAATTAAAAAGAACTTCCACTTGGCGCAGATGACACATTATACCCTATGAACTCCAGAAGAAAGCTCTCTTTGGCTCAATGTAAGCATTAAGATAAGCACTAGCAGTAAATTTGAGCTATTGAGATCGTATTTGTTGCGCTCCTGCGAGCGGGCCTAGCAGCGAGCGGGCGCTTACCTTCGTGGCACAGAGCTGCCGACGTTCTTCGCCGCGGCGGGGAGCTGCGGACTGCGTGGCTTCTCGTGGCAGGGAGTGCCGCCAATGCCTTCATCCACCTCGCGGCCCGGAGGCCGCGGTCCTCGGGCTCCCTTGCGGCGTGGAGCCACTTCCCAGCCTGCCTTCCTGCGGCGGAGAGCTGCCTCCAGCGAAGGGTCCTGCTTCTCAGCCCAGCCCTGCTTCTCCATCGTCAGCGTCTGTGCATGGCCGCTGGCCATGGTCCTGCACAACTTCCTGCTTCCTGTTCCTAAGCGCGGGCCGTGCCTCCTTCAGAGATTTAAAGGGCCTGCGGCCGGAAATGCCCCGGGCCTCACCTGGACTCTGCCTTGGGTGTTTCCTGATCTTCAGCCCTATTTAAGGACCCAGCTTCCAGTCCTTAGTTGCCTTCACAAGGAGTTAGTTCCTCTCCAGGACTTCTCGTCTTCTCTCCTGCTGGTATTTCCTGTTCTTCGAGGGATCCCTCATTGTTCTTCATGTTCGTGGTCTCTTCTGGATTATCTCTCGTCTTGTCCTGATGTTTCGTGGTCTTCCTGATGTTCCTTCCTGATGCTTCGTCTCCGCTTCTGCTTCCTGGACTCTTAGTTCCTCCTTGTCACCATTTCTGGCATGCCATGTCATGTCTTGTCACCTCATGGCATGAGCCTGTCTTCTCGTCTGCAGCGCAAGCCTCCGGAGGGTCATCTTTGCCTGAAGTCAAGTCTCATCTTGGTCCCCTATCCTGAATCTCATCTCGGCCCTCGGATGTTCTTGTGGCTGCTCCATCCATGCCTAAGACTGACTGAACCTGCTCCTTTCCAGCGTGGTCCGTGACCAGCCATAGGCGACTGTGTAGGGCGCATCTCGGTGCAGGCTTCTACTGAATCTTCGCCATGTTCCAGCTTCATCTTCTATGTATTTGTCTGGAGTCTGCCTTGCACTCAAGCGTGATCCGCAACCAGTCCCGTGGGTCCGCCCTGTGGTGGGCTGTGTAGGGCGTGCTGCGTCGCAGCCTCAACCCAGTATTAGACTTTGTTCCTGAACCTTAATCCTGAGTCTTTTTACTCATGCTTCTCGTCTGAGTCTTCACGTCCCAAGCTTCTCATCTGTGTCTTTACATCTCCAAGTTCCTCGTCTTGAGTCTTCATGTTCCAGATCCTTCATCTGCCCTCATCTCCTGTCCGGCCTGCTGCCTTTGCCATTCCAAGCAGCAGGTCCGAAAGGGCTTGGAGTAGTCGGAGGACCACTCAGAGACCAATCTTGCATGGTTGGTCTCACTCAGGCTATGCAGGTCGGCAGCGGCCTGGCTTTCTGGTCTCAGCCCAGGCTCGGACATGTCTCACCAGCCTCGGTTCTGCTTGGAGTCCTCTGGGGTTGTGCCGAGGTCCAAGGGCACACAGTCTCCTCGGACATGGGACCGCTCTCCTAGCGCTCCCTAACAGATTGCAAAGGTCTCTGAGCTTTCCCATGCTTAAGGTCTCCATCCTCCCTAACAGTATTAAACATACTCTGGCTCATGAGTGAGGTTCGTTCCGGTCATAGTATAAACCTATTTGGAGACATTACACACCAGAAATGTAATCATTCCTATCATGGTTTGCACAAAACAAACCCCTTTGGAGATGCTAACCCAACAGATATCTTGTAAGGCAATACAAAAAACGTCTCTATATAGTTATACACACACAATGTGAAGTGGAATGAGATGCATGGGCAATATTGTCCGAAAATCTCCCTGTTTGGAATTTTCCAAAGTTGGTAGGTAAGAACCTCACACTTGCCACAGATGGCTACCCCTCCTACCCCACATCCAAGTTGTAAATCCATAACAT
The DNA here is from genome assembly GCF_901001135.1 of Rhinatrema bivittatum. Classification (NCBI taxonomy): domain Eukaryota; kingdom Metazoa; phylum Chordata; class Amphibia; order Gymnophiona; family Rhinatrematidae; genus Rhinatrema; species Rhinatrema bivittatum. The sequence goes on from NC_042618.1 coordinate 228,184,770, forward strand.
AAAATGAAAAAAATCTAAATTATTATACCTGCAACATCACTGCTGGAAGAGGCGTGTGTCTTCGAATATGGATCATGGAGAACAGCGGAGGCCATTGTCCTTCCCTCGCAGCCACAAACTTTTCTCTGTCAGAAGCAAGGGTTAGACTATCATAGCTTCTGATAGATAAGGCTTAGGAACTGGGGGCATTTCAGTACCTCAGGAATATCTCAAAAAAGGAATGTAGAAAGCTGCTTTCCAATATGAATTACAGCCAAGACTACAAGTATTCATCTCTGCAGTGTTTTGAATATAATTTAACAATGTGGAGGCAACTGAAAATGCTTTATGACATGTTGGCAGATATGATGAGCGACTGAGCTCCACACTGCTCTACCAATCTCAATAATAAATATGGCTGAAACCATCATAGAGATTAAGCTTCACATTTTAGATATCAGTAGTCATCCTTCTTAATCTGTCCATTAATGACTCTACAGATGCATATCAAGATGATCTCTCAACTCATCATGCCCAGAAAGAAAAACAGCTCTGCAAATGTTGTTGACTGACACTGTTACTATAGGGTCTTGTGAAAGGAACTTTGGGAAACTGACATTTGTGAAAAATGACATGATCAACAAAGGAACAAAAGAGAATTTAGAATCTGGCAGTTTTTCTATTGAGGACAAGATGGTAAAGCTCAGTCAGCTTCAATGGCACAAGACATGAGTTTGCTTCAACACAGCTTGGGAGGGTTCTATTAGAGACTTCATTTCCCTACTGAAATAAGTTATTTGGATTAATTCTCTGAATTAAATCATTTTGTTAAGAATAAAATTATCTTGATTTTGAATATGATTTCTTAGAATTTGGGAAACTGTCAGTCTTTGTTTTGCCACAAATATGATACTTGTACATTATTTGAGTTGAACGGGAAGTTCCTAATCCATCCCAAATGTGATGTTAAATTTCAGTCTGTGAAATAAAAAATAAGGGGCAAGAATTTTTGGTTTTACACTTTCCAGATTATGAAATCTTTCCTTCCAAATCCTTTTAACGGTTGTCGCAAAGAAGCTTCTCCTTGTTTGGACCAACACTGCTAGACGCAAATTAAAATCAACATCTAGCTATTTAAGTTTATACTACGTAGTTCTCTTTTAGTTGACTACATTCCTTTTAAGCAATTTTTTTAGCCTGTCAGTTTCTCCCTTCTCATTGGAACCAGCCTCTACTGGGCTATGGTATTATAAGCCTTCATTTGCAACTACCCAGGGATTTTTCACCTTTTTTTGAGCTGGCCCCATTCCCCCTTCCATGGAGCTCAGCCATTTCAACAAAATCCTTAGATCATGGCTCGCTGTGGAATCTGGTCCGCATGTACCTTGATTCTTACCAGTAAATAACACTGCTGCGCAATGTCTAGGATGCCCTTCCTCCATGGGGCTATGAATTCTGCCTTTGCAGGATCCTGACTGGCCTGAAGAGCAGAAGCTGAGTTTAGGAATGCTTCCCAGATCTCCTGCAGCACTCTCACTCACAGAGCTGTCTTTAGGCTGAAATGAGGCCTTTTGTGCATTGTACACACACACACATAAAACCCTAATTTCATTATTATATATGTGTGTGTGTGTGTGTGTGCACTCATGCACAACCTACACCACATGCTCCTAGCCGCCCTCTTCATCTCTATCTACTTTCCTCCATTTCTGTTTCTTTCCCCCTTTTTTCTCCCTCCCCTCACTACCCTGTACTCTGGCTGTTGCCCTCAGCCTCACAGAATTGAACTGGCTCTTATTTCCCTCTACCAGGACCTCCACTGCTCCCCTACAAAATCATGAACTTCCAACTTCCTTTCACCCCTTACCAAAATCATGGACTTCCAAATCATTGTACTGCCCCATCATGGACCTCCAACTACTTTTGTCACCATCACATAGACCTTCCCTCCTTCTGTGGGCATTCACGCCTTCCTATCCCCTATCCATCTTTTAGGTGGAAAGCTTTTGGAGCAGTCGTGAGCTCATCAGTAGAAGTGATATCAGCAATAGCAACAGGTCATCGGCGAGCACGAGATACCTGGGAACTCTCTGGATTGCCCCCCAGAGACTCAGGTAATTTGTATCAATTGCCAGGCCCCAGAAGAAATACCAAAAAGCTCCGTGTTTCTCAGTTCACTGTTCCAGTCATTTCCCTTCATTAATCCTGCAGGAAGGTGAGGAGTAAGCCTGCAGCAAGTAAACTGCAGGGCAGCATGTAGGGAAAAACTGCAGCTGTGATTCCAAGATGTGGGACTCAGCTGAAGGTAAAGTGAGCGACGTCGCAAGGAGTGGCAAGTGCCACTCTAAAAATATAGTTTGCCACTCCAGTTTCAGACATCGGATAAGGCAGAGGTTTGGGTTATCCCTGCCCAATCCAATGTGGTGAAAAGCAGTTGCTCATAGCCATGGGAGGATTTGGGGGGAAGGGGTGCATTGCTTCCTCACCTCAATGCAAGAAGACAGACAGAATTCGCCAACACTAGCAGCCTGCTGTCAGCAGAAGAATTGACCCAGCAGAGTCAATGGCCTAGTGGAGCCACTAACATTTCTCCCCCTGCCCACAGCCAAAAGCTCCAACATATCTTCTCCCACCAACAGCCAAAGAAGGATCTGCCAGCTCTTCCTTTACCATCGGTGGCTAAAGAAAAGGCTTAGCAGGGGTCCAGAACTTCATTCCACCCGCAGCCGATGAAAAGGCCCAGTGGGGCTCCGGCATTTCCTCCCCACCTGTGGCTGGTGAAGAGGCCTAGCAAGGCCCCAGCACCTCCCCTCCCACTAGCTGAACAAGAGGTCCAGCAACCAACACATGTTCTTTCCCACCTACAGCCAAAAAAAAGATCAAGCAGGGCCTCCTTCACGTCCTTTTCTGCTAATGGCTGAAGAAGAGGCCCAGAATGAGAGAAAGAGCTAGTGAGTGTGTGTGTGGGGGGGGGGGGGGGGGGGAAGAGCCAGTGAGTGTGTATGTGTGTGTGTGAGTGAGGGAGAGCCAGTGAGCAAGTGTGTATGTGCATGTGTGTGACAGAGAGAGAAAGAGAGCCAGAAAGTATGTGCATGTATGTGCATGTGGGTGTGAGGGAGAGAGAGCCAGTAAGTTGTGTGTGTGTGTGTGAATATGAGGGAGAGAGAGCCAGTGAACATGAGAGAAACAGTGTGTGTGTAAGTAAGAATTTGTGTGTGTGTGTGTGTGTGTGTGTGTGTTTGTGTTTATGTGTGAGAGAATCTGTCTATGTGTGTGAGAGAGAGAGCGAGTGTGCGTGAAAGTGAATGTGTGAGAAAGAATGAATATCTGTGTGTGTGTGTTTTTTTGAGACAGAGGATAAAATTTGTGCGTCCCCTCTCCATTACTAATCCACAACAATTTCAGGGTGACTAGAAACCAAAAGTTCCCAAGTATGGAGAGCAGAGGATTTTTTTATCCATATTGGGGCAGATTTTCAAAGGCTTACCCACATAACATACGCGCGTAACCCGAAAACCTGCCCCTGTGCGCACCGAGCCTATCTTGCATAGGCTTGGCGGCGCGCACAAGCCCCGGGACGCGTGAATGTCCTGGGGCTTGCAAAAAGGGGCAGGGTGTGGGCGGTCCTGGGTGGTCCGGGGGTGGGGCGGGGCGTGGCCGGAGCCTCTAGGCACAGCGGCCATTTGCCGCTGTGCCCAGGATCGTAGCTCGGGGGGGGGGGGGGGGGGTTACATAGGGCTGGGGGGCAGGTTAGGTAGGGGAAGGGAGGGGAAGGTGGGGGGAGGCAGAAGGAAAGTTCCCTCCAAGGCCGCTCCGATTTCGGAGCGGCCTTGGATGGAACGGAGGAAGGCACATGCAAATTGCACAATTGTGCACCCCCTTGCGCGCGCTGACCCTGGATTTTATAACATGCGCACGGCTGCGTTCTAAAACCTATGCATACACATACTCTGGAGCTCGCACATAATCTTAGCCTCATTTCAGCAGGGCAATTGTAAGTCTGGTGATTTTACCCAGAAAAGTGGCTTTGAAAATTACTCTCCAAAACAGCTTAAGTTCAATCCATACCTTGCGCCGCTGATGAGACCACCATTAAGAGTTCCAAAGCAGGACAAGACAACCAAGACTTGAACGATGAGAGAAAGCCATTTAGAAATGTGGTCTGCAAATGTCTGAAAGAAAAATGAAACAAGAATATTTCCCTGTCTTCACATTTTCATTGTACTGAATTTGACAGAAAGCTTCCGTGCAGTAAATTAGTTAAAAGCTCTCCCTTCACTGAGCTTACCTGTACAGTATTTGGGCAAGGATTTATTTGTGGTGACCCAAAGAAAAATATAAATCTCTGTAGAACATCAGTCAATCACAGGCAAACAAAAAAAATTTCCTCCCTCACCTTGAGAAAGCAATTGGAACAAATTTCTTAACAAGGACTCATGAGGAGAAGATGTGCAATTTCCAAAGACATTTCTGTAGGTAAAACAGAAATGAGGATTTTTTAAAACTGCCCGCCCTCTATGTGGTAAATATGAGCGTAGTTCCATTACGAGCTTTCGCTTACCCGCATCTGAGGGATCTGTTCCGGGGAGGCGAGGATTGAAACAACACGCATATTTTTGAATTTTTAAAAGTACATGTTCTGTTTTAGGAAGGAAAAAAAATCCAGCAGCACAAACAGGAGGCGTAAGTGCACATTTAAACACTTTTTTCTTACACAGTTTTCAAAGGGAAAGTACGTACGTGCATGCATGCGTTTATTTTGAGAAACGCTGCAAAGTTTCATGAGGGTAAAGCATCCACGGACTTTGCAAATATGTGGGACAATTTGAAAGTTTCCCTCTAGATCTCACAAAATCTGGATAACCAGCAGGACCATTGACCTTTAGATATTTGTCAATGTTGGATGGTTGGAAAAACAGTTGGAATAAAGGATGGGTCGGAGATATGCATTGGACTTTTGTTGGAAACATATGCCACAGGTGCCATGCATGCACCAAAATACCTCTGGAATTTCACATTGAATGCTCTCTTTCTGTGCACGGTGCATTTGTGGTAGACAGAAGGAACGGTAGATTTGTACAGAATACTGTACCTTGCAAAATTAACATCAGAAAAAGTAGCTTTAGTTTTGCTTGGGTTTAGAAATTGTAATAAAGAGTTAAGTTGCTCTCTTGACACTTTGTATGGCCCTTTAAAAGGTATCACAACCTACAAACACCAGAATTTTCTAGGCCTAATAGAGTTATTAGAACCATTGACCCTGATCCTGCTTAGCTTTCACGATCTGACAAGTTTGGGCTTTCTTTGGGAATGTGGCCAGTTTTGTAATAGTTAATATGCTGCAGGACCCGGAAGGTCGATATGTTATTCTTATTGGGAACTGGAATGGGAGGGAAGTCACTATATGCAGTTTATATGCACCTAACACTTATTCTCATCAATTTTTTGTACATATTAGTCATTTGCTGGTTTTGCACATGAAAGGTATACTGTTTCTAGCAGGGGAGTTCAATTATTATCATGAGACCTCCATTGATAAGTTTCCTCCAGTAAGGCTGCATAGTAGCTTTAAAGATAGAGGGGTGGCTTATATGTGTCGCCAAATGGGGCTTCTAGATGTTTGGCAAACCTTGCACCTGGTGGAGAAAGATTATACGCATGTGGCACAAGCTCACCTATCATTTTCACGCATAGATTATATTTAGGTGTCCCATAAGAACATAAGAAAATGCCATACTGGGTCAGACCAAGGGTCCATCAAGCCCAGCATCCTGTTTCCAACAGTGGCCAATAGGGATGTGAATCGTTTTCCATATCGTCTTAACGATAGAAATCGTGTGGCAGGGCAAGAAAATCGTCTTAGGCACGATTTTTTAGTTAAAAAATCGTTAAAAATCGTTTTTTCCGATTAGTGCGCACTAACTCGAGTTAGTGCGCACTAACTGAAAATGATACAATTTGACACTTTTCAGGTCAGTTAAGGTCAGTTTAGGAATGAATATGTATTCCTATTGGCTGCCCTCTTATTAATTCATGTTACCAAGTTTCCTACTGACAGTATATGGGGGATGGGAAATGGAAACAGTTGGTAGCTTGACAAAACAAGTAATGTGATCAGTCAATGTGACTAGAACTTGTGCCCTAACCCTGATACCAGGGGTATTGTGATCTTCCTGCACACAGTGCCCTATCCCTATTAATACCAGGAGTGTTGTGATCTTCCTGCACACAGTGCCCTATCCCTAATACCAGGGGTGTTGTGATCTTCCTGCACACAGTGCCCTATTCCTGATACCGGGGGTGTTGTGATCTTCCTGCACACAGTGCCCTATTCCTGATACCGGGGGTGTTGTGATCTTCTTGCACACATCCCGGTATCAGGGATAGGGCACTGCATGCAGGAAGATCACAACACTCCTGGTATTAATAGGGATAGGGCACTGCATGCAGGAAGATCACAACACTCCTGGTATTAATAGGGATAGGGCACTGCATGCAGGAAGATCACAACACCCCTGGTATCAGGGATAGGGCACTGTGTGCAGGAAGATCACAATACCCCGGAGGAGTGAGGGTCAGGCAGCTCCCCCCTGTCTGTGAAGCCAGCCTCTCACTAGTAATGCAGGGAGGGAGCTGTCTCAGACTTCACCATCCTCCCCCCCCCCCTCACCCACACACCATTCACTAGCTGGGACATGGGGGAAGTCAGGAGTGAGGGTCAGGCAGCTCCCCCCTGTCTGTGAAGCCAGCCTCTCACTAGTAATGCAGGGAGGGAGCTGTCTCAGACTTCACCATCCTCCCCCCCCCCCTCACCCACACACCATTCACTAGCTGGGACATGGGGGAAGTCAGGAGTGAGGGTCAGGCAGCTCCCCCCTGTCTGTGAAGCCAGCCTCTCACTAGTAATGCAGGGAGGGAGCTGTCTCAGACTTCACCATCCTCCCCCCCCCCCTCACCCACACACCATTCACTAGCTGGGACATGGGGGAAGTCAGGAGTGAGGGTCAGGCAGCTCCCCCCTGTCTGTGAAGCCAGCCTCTCACTAGTAATGCAGGGAGGGAGCTGTCTCAGACTTCACCATCCTCCCCCCCCCCCTCACCCACACACCATTCACTAGCTGGGACATGGGGGAAGTCAGGAGTGAGGGTCAGGCAGCTCCCCCCTGTCTGTGAAGCCAGCCTCTCACTAGTAATGCAGGGAGGGAGCTGTCTCAGACTTCACCATCCTCCCCCCCCCCTCACCCACACACCATTCACTAGCTGGGACATGGGGGAAGTCAGGAGTGAGGGTCAGGCAGCTCCCCCCTGTCTGTGAAGCCAGCCTCTCACTAGTAATGCAGGGAGGGAGCTGTCTCAGACTTCACCATCCTCCCCCCCCCCTCACCCACACACCATTCACTAGCTGGGACATGGGGGAAGTCAGGAGTGAGGGTCAGGCAGCTCCCCCCTGTCTGTGAAGCCAGCCTCTCACTAGTAATGCAGGGAGGGAGCTGTCTCAGACTTCACCATCCTCCCCCCCCCCCCCCTCACCCACACACCATTCACTAGCTGGGACATGGGGGAAGTCAGGAGTGAGGGTCAGGCAGCTCCCCCCTGTCTGTGAAGCCAGCCTCTCACTAGTAATGCAGGGAGGGAGCTGTCTCAGACTTCACCATCCTCCCCCACCCCCTCACCCACACACCATTCACTAGCTGGGACATGGGGGAAGTCAGGAGTGAGGGTCAGGCAGCTCCCCCCTGTCTGTGAAGCCAGCCTCTCACTAGTAATGCAGGGAGGGAGCTGTCTCAGACTGGTATCAGGGTTAGGGCACTGTGTGCAGGAAGATCACAACACTCCTGGTATTAATAGGGATAGGGCACTGTAAGAGATGACTGTAGTAGATTGAATAAAGATCTGATGTTTCTGCTCTCCTCACACCAAACAAAAACACCACACAAGCAGAGAAGCCCTTCTTACAAAGCTGAGCTAGTGAGTTAAGTAGGAGGAAAAGTAAACATACTTGTGCCAGTGTGGCTACTTAAAAAATACACTTACCAACAATCAATTACATATATTTGAACTGTGTACAGTTCCAGCCAGGACCACCTTTCTAAAATGCACAGTGATTGGCAAATTCAACATGCACTAGCATTTCAGGTGCCTGCTAACAAAAATAATAAACAAACAAGTTCTAGTCACGTGAGTGCTGATCATTACATTACTTTTTTTGTCAAGATTCCAACTGTTTCCATTTCACATCCCCCCAACCATTACCTCAGTATTAGCCTTGGTAACATCAATAGATAAGAGCACAGCCAGCCAATAGGAATACATACATACATATTCATTCCTAAGTGACCTTTACTGACCTGGGAAGTGTGAACACTTTGTTTCATTTTCTGTTGGTGTTTGTTAGTTTCCAGTTCCATTTCCCATCCCCCCAACCATCACCTCAGTGGTAACATCAATAGATAAGAGGGCAGCCAGCCAATAGGAACACATATTCATTCCTAACTGACCTTCAGTGACCTGGAAAGTGTTTATTTGTATCATTTTCAGTTAGTGCGCACTAAATCGAGTTAGTGCGCACTAACGGGGAGTTAGTGCGCACTAACTCGAGTTAGTGCGCACTAACACGATTTAACGATTTTTAACGATAAATCGTTAGAATTTCTATTGTATCGTGTTCTATAACGATTTAAGACGATATAAACATTATCGGACGATAATTTTAATCGTTGAAAAACGATTCACATCCCTAGTGGCCAATCCAGGCCATAAGAACCTGGCAAGTACCCAAAAACTAAGTCTATTCCATGTTACCATTGCTAATGGCAGTGGCTATTCTCTAAGTGAACTTAATCGCAAGTAATGGACTTCTCCTCCAAGAACTTATCCAATCCTTTTTTAAACACAGCTATACTAACTGCACTAACCACATCCTCTGGCAACAAATTCCAGAGTTTAATTGTTCGTTGAGTAAAAAAGAACTTTCTCTGATTAGTTTTAAATGTGCCCCATGCTAACTTCATGGAGTGCCCCCTAGTCTTTCTACTATCCGAAAGAGTAAATAACCGATTCACATCTACCCGTTCTAGACCTCTCATGATTTTAAACACCTCTATCATATCCCACCTCAGTCGTCTCTTCTCCAAGTTGAAAAGTCCTAACCTCTTTAGTCTTTCTTCATAGGGGAGCTGTTCCATTCCCCTTATCATTTTGGTAGCCCTTCTCTGTACCTTCTCCATCTAAATTATATCTTTTTTGAGATGCGGCGACCAGAATTGTACACAGTATTCAAGGTGCGGTCTCACCATGGAGCGATACAGAGGCATTATGACATGTTCCGTTTTATTCACCATTCCCTTTCTAATAATTCCCAACATTCTGTTTGCTTTCTTGACTGCCGCAGCACACTGTACCGACGATTTCAATGTGTTATCCACTATGACACCTAGATCTCTTTCTTGGGTTGTAGCACCTAATATGGAACCCAACATTGTGTAACTATAGCATGGGTTATTTTTCCCTATATGCATCACCTTGCACTTATCCACATTAAATTTCATCTGCCATTTGGATGCCCAATTTTCCAGTCTCACAAGGTCTTCCTGCAATTTATCACAATCTGCTTGTGATTTAACTACTCTGAACAATTTTGTGTCATCTGCAAATTTGATTATCTCACTCGTCGTATTTCTTTCCAGATCATTTATAAATATATTGAAAAGTAAGGGTCCCAATACAGATCCCTGAGGCACTCCACTGTCCACTCCCTTCCACTGAGAAAATTGCCCATTTAATCCTACTCTCTGTTTCCTGTCTTTTAGCCAGTTTGCAATCCACGAAAGGACATCGCCACCTATCCCATGACTTTTTACTTTTCCTAGAAGCCTCTCATGAGGAACTTTGTCAAACGCCTTCTGAAAATCCAAGTATACTATATCAACCGGTTCACCTTTATCCACATGTTTATTAACTCCTTCAAAAAAGTGAAGCAGATTTGTGAGGCAAGACTTGCCCTGGGTAAAGCCATGCTGACTTTGTTCCCTTAAACCATGTCTTTCTATATGTTCTGTGATTTTGATGTTTAGAACACTTTCCACTATTTTTCCTGGCACTGAAGTCAGGCTAACCGGTCTGTAGTTTCCCGGATCGCCTCTGGAGCCCTTTTTAAATATTGGGGTTACATTTGCTATCCTCCAGTCTTCAGGTACAATGGATGATTTTAATGATAAGTTACAAATTTTTACTAATAGGTCTGAAATTTCATTTTTTAGTTCCTTCAGAACTCTGAGGTGTATACCATCCAGTCCAGGTGATTTACTACTCTTCAGTTTGTCAATCAGGCCTACCACATCTTCTAGGTTCACCGTGATTTGATTCAGTCCATCTGAATCATTGCCCATGAAAACCTTCTCCATTACGGGTACCTCCCCAACATCCTCTTCAGTAAACACCAAAGCAAAGAAATCATTTAATCTTTCCACAATGGCCTTATCTTCTCTAAGTGCCCCTTTAACCCCTCGATCATCTAACGGTCCAACTGACTCCCTCACAGGCTTTCTGCTTCGGATATATTTTAAAAAGTTTTTACTGTGAGTTTTTGCCTCTACAGCCAACTTCTTTTCAAATTCTCTCTTAGCCTGTCTTATCAATGTCTTACATTTAACTTGCCAATGTTTATGCTTTACCCTATTTTCTTCTGTTGGATCCTTCTTCCAATTTTTGAATGAAGATCTTTTGGCTAAAATAGCTTCTTTCACCTCCCCTTTTAACCATGCCGGTAATCGTTTTGCCTTCTTTCCACCTTTCTTAGGGGCGGATTTTCAGAGCCCTGCTCGCCTAAATCCGCCCAAAACCGGGCGGATTTAGGTGAGCAGGGCCCTGCGCGCCGGGAAGCCTATTTTACATAGGCCTACCGGCGCGTGCAGAGCCCCGGGACTCGCGTAAGTCCCGGGGTTCTCCGAGGGGGGCGTGTCGGGACCGTGTCGGGGGGCGGGCCCGGTCGTTGCGGCATTTCGGGGGCGTGTCGGCAGCGTTTTGGGGGCGGGTATGGGGGCGTGGCTACAGCCCGGGGCGGTCCGGGGGCGTGGCCGCGCCCTCCGTACCCGCCCCCAGGTTGCGGCCCGGCGCGCAAGAGGCCCGCTGGCGCGCGGGGATTTACGCCTCCCTCCGGGAGGCGTAAATCCCCCGACAAAGGTAAGGGGGGGGTTTAGACAGGGCCGGGCGGGTGGGTTAGGTAGGGGAAGGGAGGGGAAGGTGAGGGGAGGGCAAAGGAAAGTTCCCTCCGAGGCCGCTCCGATTTCGGAGTGGCCTTGGAGGGAATGGGGGTAGGCTGCGCGGCTCGGCGCGCGCCGGCTATACAAAATCCATAGCCTTGTGCGCGCCGATCCAGGTTTTTAGCAGATACGCGCGGCTCCGCGCTTATCTACTAAAATCCAGCGTACTTTTGTTTGCGCCTGGAGCGCAAACAAAAGTAGGCTATTCGCGCTCCTTTTAAAATCCGCCCCTTAATGTGTGGAATACATCTGGACTGTGCTTCTAGAATGGTATTTTTTAACAATGACCACGCCTCTTGGACATTTTTTACTTTTGTAGCTGCTCCTTTCAGTTTTTTTCTAACAATTTTTCTCATTTTATCAAAGTTTCCCTTTTGAAAGTTTAGCACGAGAGCCTTGGATTTGCACACTGTTCCTTTTCCAGTCATTAAATCAAATTTGATCATATTATGATCACTATTGCCAAGCGGCCCCACCACCGTTACCTCTCTCACCAAGTCCTGTGCTCCACTGAGAATTAGATCTAAAAATGCTCCCTCTCTCGTCGGTTCCTGAACCAATTGCTCCATAAAGCTATCATTTATTCCATCCAGGAATGTTATCTCTCTAGCGTGACCCGATGATACATTTACCCAGTCTATATTGGGGTAATTGAAGTCTAAATGTAGAAGGAGCGAACCCTTGCACATAAGCAAGTATCACGCAACAACACTGGTGCAAGATCAAGATTTAATCACCACAATTTCTATGGTGGTTATTAACAATTCCAATAATGGAAAGACTCAATTTTTATAGTGGCAACTCCATGCGTTCAACGAAACAGAATTTGAACAGGTCCCCCGACACGGTCCCGTGTTTTGCTGGGCTGCTTCGGGAGGGACCAGGGGTATATTTTAATCTAAGACATAAAACAAATATCAGTGAGTATAAACAATGGTGAAGAAAGGCTACACAGTACCGACCTTTACAAATGTACATACCTTTATGAAAATACCCGGAGCGCGCAAGCTCACACAGGTGTAGGGCATTTAAACACAGAAAAGGCGCGAACGTGACAGCTCTCGCGAGAGCTGTCAACTTACAGCTGGTCTCGGCGGATCCGCACAGTGGATACCCATCTAATAAAACAGGTACCACTCAATTTCTTTATTGAGGCCAGAGGGGGCTACCGTGTCTAGAATAAAGATCCATCTCTGCTCCCTCCTGCCTAGGATCTCGGGGTAGTTGCCTCCCCGGGGAGGGCGGCGCACAACCTCGATCACCAGGAAGGAGAGATCAGAGATGGTATGTTCGCATTCAAGCCAGTGGGACACCAGGGGTTCATCAAGTCTGTGTAAACGAATGTTAGAACAATGTTCAATTATTCGAGTTTTTAACATGCGTGTGGTTTTTCCCACGTAGAGCAACGGGCATGTGCACTTCACAATATATATCACCCCTTTAGTGAGACAGTCCGAGGAAGAGCGAAGTTTGAACACCCGCCCCGTAAGTGGATGTATGAATTCTGACATATTGGCTGTGTGGCTGCACATAGTGCAATGACCACAAGGACCATGTATTCCTAAATTGTCAGATGTGTCAATGAATGGGTAAGTATGCACTAGCCTGTCTCGTAGATTTCTGCCACGCTTAAAAGTAAAACGAAGCGGGCCACGTAACAGTTCTGTGAGTGAAAGTGCTGACCAGTGTCGCCGTATCGTCTCAGCAATGGTGCTCCCCATTATTGAAAATGGCAGAATACAGTTGTTAGATTCATCAGGCGAACTGGAGGATGGTAAAAATAGCCAGTCCCGGTTTGTGTATAGCGCTCTCTTAAAAGCTCTCTTGACTACCCTATGGGGATAGCCGCGGTCCAGAAAACGGTTGGTCATTACTTTTGCCTGTGTTAAAAATTCCAGGCGGGTGGAGCATAAGCGGCGTAAACGAAAGAACTGGCCTGTTGGGATATTGTCGCGCAAGGCGCGAGGATGACAACTCTGATACTGTAATAGAGTGTTCCGGTCAGTGTGCTTCCGATAAATAGATGTTTCAAAATGCTCCTGACCTGCAGTAATCAAAATGTCTAAAAAAGCAATTTTCCAACGGTGAATACAGAAGTTAAATTGTATATGGGCATTGAGAGAGTTGAGCCAATCCAGAAAACAATAAAATTGTATATCTGTGCCCATCCAAATCACCAAGACGTCGTCAATGTACCTACGCCAAAGATAAATGAATCTGGACCACTCAGAAGGATAGATAAATTGACTCTCAAAATTATCCATAAAGAGACAAGCCAAACTGGGGGCCATAGTGGCCCCCATAGCTGTGCCTTTAATCTGTTTGAAGTATGAATCATGGAACTGAAAGAAATTCTCAGTGAGGGCTAGTTCAGATAACTGCATTAAAAAAGAAGTAGGTACACGATGAGGTCGTGGGCGTTTGTCCAAAGTGTGTGAGATCACTTGAAGTGCTTCAGTCTGAGGAATATTTGAATATAGTGAGATAACATCAAGTGTGACAAAAAAGAATGGGTCAGGGGGAAATGGCAGTTCAGATAATATGGAGATCAAATGAGTAGAGTCCCTCACATATGACTGAATTAGCGACACAAAAGGTTTTAGGAAATAGTCCACAAACTGGGATAAGGGTTCAAGAAGAGAGCCAATGCCCGAGACGATAGGACGACCAGGCGGATGCATCAGCGTTTTATGGATTTTGGGTAACGTGTAGAACTGTGGTGTAACAGGATGTGGGGTGGTGAGAAATTTCCCTTCTTTAGTTGTAATAATATGCCGGTCTAATGCTTCCTGAACAAGTTGTTTGATAGTACCCTGTAGTTCTTCGGTGGGATCAGTCAATAATGGGCTATAAAATTCACGGTCACTCAATTGGCGAACAACCTCAGTGTCATAATCAGAACGGTCCTGGACGACGATCCCGCCACCCTTGTCCGCTGGTTTAATCATGATAGAATGATCCCTGCTTAAGGACATTAAAGCATGTGTCTCGTCTCTAGTCATATTATACCGAATAAATCGTTTGGATAAAAAGATCGTGCGTACATCCCTACTGACTAGGCGTTCAAAAGCACCGAGGGAGACATCAATAGGGCCTGGGGGGATCCACCGAGACCGCGGGCGCATAACTGACATATCCGTAGATGTGTCAGAATCCAAAAAGAATAATTTAAGTCTCAGCAAGCGAAAAAAAGCGGTGGAGGTGTGTGAATACATCAAATATATCACCCTTAATCGTGGGGACAAAGGAAAGTCCCTTCTCTAAAACCCTTAATTCACATTCAGAAAGACCATGTGAGGATAAGTTAAACACAGTCTCCCGGTTTACTGCCACGGATCCGCTTGTGATCGTGTTACACGAGCTGGTCTCTGTGCTCGCTGGACTGTTATAGTTCCCTTCGCTCGCGATCCCCGGGTGTTGCGTTGACTGTGGCCCGAGTCTAAAAAAGATGCCGCGATCGATGCATACCGAGAGGATGCAGAGAGTCCCAAAGCAGAGTCGGAGGAAGTTTGACCAGTCTGTTCGCTGAATAGCGGTGCGCCATCTTGAGGTTGTTGTCCACGATTCCAACGCTGAGCCCCTCCCCGAGGGCGTTGTGCTGCCTGCTCTTCTGATGAGGAATCTCCTGACGAAGAAGAGTCCTCGGCAAAGGTAACCTTCTTGGCAGGTTTCTGACTCATCCATCTGTATACGTACCCCGTCTGATAATCGGTAGCGTCCCGCTGGAATTTGCTGAATTTAACCGCTTTCAGTTCAGAGCGGAACTTAGATAAATTTGCTTGAAATTCCTGAAGTTGCTGATCGAACAGGTCCACCACTGTAGATGATTTAATCATCTCAGTTTTAAGAGAGACTTCTGCTTTCAACTGGTCAATAAGCTCTTTATTAGTTTCGATGATCAGCACCATCAAATCCAAAGAACATTTATTGAGTATTTTATTCCAGCACGCTAGAAATGCGGGGTTGTCAGTGTGGAGACGAGGCTCTTTTTGAATACGGAGTCCCCTGGGTATCCGGCGAATGTGACAATATTCTATAAGTGTTGATGAGTGGAGCTCAGCCCTAGTCAATCGCTTCTGAGTATTGATCAGATCCGTCCAGGTCACTGGAGGAGTGGTATCCAAAGAGGAGTCCTCAAAGAAAGGATTAGCTGTAAGTACCGCGTTCACTGCGGCTTCCGAATAACTAAACGTGTAATCATCAGTAGCCATAACATGCTCCGATAGAGCGGCACTAGTCCAAATGTAGAAGGAGCGAACCCTTGCACATAAGCAAGTATCACGCAACAACACTGGTGCAAGATCAAGATTTAATCACCACAATTTCTATGGTGGTTATTAACAATTCCAATAATGGAAAGACTCAATTTTTATAGTGGCAACTCCATGCGTTCAACGAAACAGAATTATTACAACTAAAGAAGGGAAATTTCTCACCACCCCACATCCTGTTACACCACAGTTCTACACGTTACCCAAAATCCATAAAACGCTGATGCATCCGCCTGGTCGTCCTATCGTCTCGGGCATTGGCTCTCTTCTTGAACCCTTATCCCAGTTTGTGGACTATTTCCTAAAACCTTTTGTGTCGCTAATTCAGTCATATGTGAGGGACTCTACTCATTTGATCTCCATATTATCTGAACTGCCATTTCCCCCTGACCCATTCTTTTTTGTCACACTTGATGTTATCTCACTATATTCAAATATTCCTCAGACTGAAGCACTTCAAGTGATCTCACACACTTTGGACAAATGCCCACGACCTCATCGTGTACCTACTTCTTTTTTAATGCAGTTATCTGAACTAGCCCTCACTGAGAATTTCTTTCAGTTCCATGATTCATACTTCAAACAGATTAAAGGCACAGCTATGGGGGCCACTATGGCCCCCAGTTTGGCTTGTCTCTTTATGGATAATTTTGAGAGTCAATTTATCTATCCTTCTGAGTGGTCCAGATTCATTTATCTTTGGCGTAGGTACATTGACGACGTCTTGGTGATTTGGATGGGCACAGATATACAATTTTATTGTTTTCTGGATTGGCTCAACTCTCTCAATGCCCATATACAATTTAACTTCTGTATTCACCGTTGGAAAATTGCTTTTTTAGACATTTTGATTACTGCAGGTCAGGAGCATTTTGAAACATCTATTTATCGGAAGCACACTGACCGGAACACTCTATTACAGTATCAGAGTTGTCATCCTCGCGCCTTGCGCGACAATATCCCAACAGGCCAGTTCTTACGTTTACGCCGCTTATGCTCCACCCGCCTGGAATTTTTAACACAGGCAAAATTAATGACCAACCGTTTTCTGGACCGCGGCTATCCCCATAGGGTAGTCAAGAGAGCTTTTAAGAGAGCGCTATACACAAACCGGGACTGGCTATTTTTACCATCCTCCAGTTCGCCTGATGAATCTAACAACTGTATTCTGCCATTTTCAATAATGGGGAGCACCATTGCTGAGACGATACGGCGACACTGGTCAGCACTTTCACTCACAGAACTGTTACGTGGCCCGCTTCGTTTTACTTTTAAGCGTGGCAGAAATCTACGAGACAGGCTAGTGCATACTTACCCATTCATTGACACATCTGACAATTTAGGAATACATGGTCCTTGTGGTCATTGCACTATGTGCAGCCACACAGCCAATATGTCAGAATTCATACATCCACTTACGGGGCGGGTGTTCAAACTTCGCTCTTCCTCGGACTGTCTCACTAAAGGGGTGATATATATTGTGAAGTGCCCATGCCCGTTGCTCTACGTGGGAAAAACCACACGCATGTTAAAAACTCGAATAATTGAACATTGTTCTAACATTCGTTTACACAGACTTGATGAACCCCTGGTGTCCCACTGGCTTGAATGCGAACATACCATCTCTGATCTCTCCTTCCTGGTGATCGAGGTTGTGCGCCACCCTCCCCGGGGAGGCAACTACCCCGAGATCCTAGGCAGGAGGGAGCAGAGATGGATCTTTATTCTAGACACGGTAGCCCCCTCTGGCCTCAATAAAGAAATTGAGTGGTACCTGTTTTATTAGATGGGTATCCACTGTGCGGATCCGCCGAGACCAGCTGTAAGTTGACAGCTCTCGCGAGAGCTGTCACGTTCGCGCCTTTTCTGTGTTTAAATGCCCTACACCTGTGTGAGCTTGCGCGCTCCGGGTATTTTCATAAAGGTATGTACATTTGTAAAGGTCGGTACTGTGTAGCCTTTCTTCACCATTGTTTATACTCACTGATATTTGTTTTATGTCTTAGATTAAAATATACCCCTGGTCCCTCCCGAAGCAGCCCAGCGAAACACGGGACCGTGTCGGGGGACCTGTTCAAATTCTGTTTCGTTGAACGCATGGAGTTGCCACTATAAAAATTGAGTCTTTCCATTATTGGAATTGTTAATAACCACCATAGAAATTGTGGTGATTAAATCTTGATCTTGCACCAGTGTTGTTGCGTGGTAATTGAAGTCTCCCATTATTACTGCACTACCAATTTGGTTAGCTTCCCTAATTTCTCTTAGCATTTCACTGTCCGTCTCACCATCTTGACCAGGTGGACGGTTGTATACCCCTATCACTATAGTCTTCCCCGACACACAAGGGATTTCTACCCATAAAGATTCAATTTTGTATTTAGTCTCATGCAGGATGTTTATCCTGTTGGACTCTATGCCATCCCGCAAATAAAGTGCCACACCTCCTCCCGAGTGCTCCTCTCTGTCATTGAGATATAAAATTTGTACCCCGGTATAGCAGTGTCCCATTGGTTATCCTCTTTCCACCATGTCTCTGAGATGCCAATTAAGTCTATGTCATCATTCACTGCTATACATTCTAATTCTCCCATCTTACTTCTTAGACTTCTGGCATTAGCATACAAACATTTCAAAGTTTGTTTTTTGTTTGTATTTTCATTCTGCTTTTTAATTGATAGGGATAAGTTAGAATTTTTTAGCTTAGGTGAGTTTTTAGTTACAGGCACTTGGACTACTTTTCTAATTATTGGAACCTCACTGTCGGGATGTTCTAATTCTAATGCATCATTAGTATCCTTTAAAGCTACCTCTCTCCGAACCATGCGCTGCTGAGCGACTGTCGGCTTTCCCCTTTGTTCTAGTTTAAAAGCTGCTCTATCTCCTTTTTAAAGGTTAGCGCCAGCAGTCTGGTTCCACCCTGGTTAAGGTGCAGCCCATCCCTTCGGATGAGACTCCCCCTTCCCCAAAAGGTTCCCCAGTTCCTAACAAAACTGAATCCCTCTTCCTTGCACCATCGTCTCTTCCACGCATTGAGACTCCGGAGCTCTGCCTGCCTCTGGTGACCTGCGCGTGGAACAGGGAGCATTTCAGAGAATGCTACCCTGGAGGTTCTGGATTTAAGCTTTCTACCTAAGAGCCTAAATTTGGCTTCCAGAACCTCCCTCCCACATTTTCCTATGTCGTGGGGGTCCCACATGTACCACGACAGCCGGCTCCTCCCCAGCACTGTCTAAAATCCTATCTAGGTGACGCGTGAGGTCCGCCACCTTCGCACCAGGTAGGCATGTTACCAGGCGATCCTCACGCCCACCAGCCACCAGCCACCCAGCTATCTACATTCCTAATAATCGAATCACCAACTATGACGGCCAACTTAACCCTTCCCTCAAGAGGGGTTTTCTCTGGTATCTCAGGCAGCAATAGAATAGTCAGTAATTTCTGACCACTCACTAGTCTGTTCACCGAGATTGATTTGTTGAGGCCGCTTTGATAGAAAAGATTTAAACCATAATAAAACTGTACCAGTGATGCCAATGTGTTTAAGGTTAGAGTAAAGAATATCATGATTTACTGTATCAAATGCAGCAGAGATACCAAGCAAAATAATAATATAGTCGATACTGGAATCAATGTTGTGTGCCGCCGCTGCGGCAGCACCAGGGAATCCAGGCCATTCGTCCCCGCACCTCACCGCACCTCCCCGCGGTGATTGCTGGCGGGGGAAGCGCCCCAGGCTTCCCCTCGTGGCGTCGGGCTGCTCTGCAGGGCTTCCGGGATCCAAGATGGCTGCCCTGCCCTTAGGTGCAAGGCCATGCCTCCTTTGCTGATTTAAAGGGGCCTCGTCATCCAAATTGCCTGCACCTGTTCCTAATGGACTAGACCAGGGGAAGTATAAAAGGAGACTTCCTCTGCTCACTCCTCGACTTGACCAAGGAGTCTGCTCGCTTCGGTGAGTCTTCTAGTGCCTTGGGTTCCTGATTCCTGGTTCCTGCTTCTTCTCGGTTGATTCCTGTGTGTGTGACTTCGGACTGGCAAGCGGTGATTCCTCAGTGTGTGACTTCGAACTGGCAAGTGGTGATCCCTCGTGTGTGACCTCGGATTGGCAAGCGGCGATCCTCTGGTACTCGACCTCGGACTTCTTCCGGACCACCTGTCTTCAAGGGCCTACCTAAGTCCCAGAGGTCCGGGCTCCTACGGGCTCCTCCCTGGGGGGCCGCAGGCTTCCAGTGGCGAAGATCCAGTTGGCCCTTGCACCGACTTCACGCCTCCTCGACCTCTCAAAGGTCCACCTAAGTCCCAGCGGCCTGGGTCCCTACGGGCTCCTCCGGGGGGGGCCGCGGACTTCCAGTGGCGAAGATCCAGTTGTCTCTGCTCCGACGTCACGCCTCTTCACCCTCTCAACAGCCGTCCCAGTCTTCAGCGCTGAAGGACCAGCCAGTTCCATCTTCTATTCCGCCTCGCCACCCGACGGGGGAACCAAAGGAGCCATCTCCTAAGGTATATCAACCTCCTGTCGGTCCAAGGGTTCACGATCCCTCCTGATCATAACAATCAAAGCCATGTATAGTAGTATCAAAAAGAGAGAAGAAGGGATTCTGTACTGTATCTTTTACAAAAGCCATGTTGGTTTGGGTGGAGAAGGTTACTATCTTCAATGTATTCAGATAGTTGATGAAATACTACAGATTCAATTATTTTTGCTAGAGTCAGAAGAGAGGCTATTGGACAACAGTTTGTAATGTCAAGGAAATCAATTGTTTTCTTTTTCACAATAGTTAGAATGGTAGTCTGTTTAAGGGCAGATGGAAACAGACCAGATTTAAGTGATTAATTAACTATTTGAGTTATGATTAGTGAGATGACTTTTATTAATTGACCAGAGCAGGGGTTGAAGGGGTTATTTGAGACTTTTTATTTTGATAGAATTTTGATAATGGTAGAAGAGTCAACAGTAGCAAAATCAGACCAAAAATAAGTAGCTGGCAGACATGACTCGCACCACTTCAATAAAGCCTCCCCTTGGATTGATTCTGGCAAACCTAAAATGTGCACATTATTCTACTTACTACGGTTTTCTAAAGAGTCTAATTTCTCCTCCAGTTGCTCATTTTTCCTCCATAATTGCTGCACTTCATCATCTAGCCCAGTCAGCCTATCCTCATGACGGCCTTGCTTTTTATCAATGGCGACAAGCATCATATTTTGGCTAGAAAGTTTTTCATGCAGTTTGTCTATCGAAGTTTGCAATTTTTTATGTTGTGTAATCACTGCCTTGGTAATATCATTTAGAAGCAGCTCTGAAATGACTTCCGCCACTGTTCCAGTTTCTGCCACCATTTTGTCCTCCGGAACATTCTGGTTCTCTGCTCTGCCATAATCCCTGTCCTTCATGCTGCTATCTACAAACAATCAGGAGAGCTCATTTCACCAGCTTCAGCGATCGGGTCTGAGGTGTTTGCAAATTTAATATGCGGGTTGACAGCGATCCCCTAGGAGCTCAGGCTCCTGACCTCCGCCTAAGCTCACATCGTCACTGGAAGCCTCTCACATATATCATATTTTATAAGTAGAAAACACAAGTGATTTCTGCATATAAAGTACGATTTCTGCATATAAAGTACGATTTCTGCACAGAAAGCATTATTTGTGTGCATAAATTCTATTTTTATTTATTTTATTTTATTTATTTATTATTTTGCTATACCGGCTTTCATGACAGGAATCACATCAAACCGGTTTACATTTAACAATGTGTGTAAAGTAGAGAGAACTCAAACCACAGTAACAAGAGCATGGTTAGGAGAGTGCAACAGTTACAATAAAAACAGGGTAGTAAATAACTGGGATCTGGAAAAGAAAAAAGGGGGGAGATAACTGAACAGGAAAATATTTACAGGGTAGCAAAATCGATTCCAATATAATATTTACAGGGTATCAAAATCGATTCCAATAGAGTGCAATTGTATATTAAATGACATTAATAAAACGGTAATGGAGATGATGGTGAAGTTAGTGATTTCTTATTTAAATTCATTTTTTGATAAAGTGTTTGTGATGTTGGGTGAGGTTCTCAATCGAGGCCTGGGAAGGCTTTTTTAAAAAGCCAAGTTTTTAGCCTTTTCCTGAACGTTAGTAGGCAGGGTTCCTGTCTCAGGTCAGTTGGTATGGAGTTCCATAAAGGTGGGCCTGCTGTTGAGAACGCTCTGACACTGAGAGATTTGTATTGGTAAGTTTTGGCGTGTGGTACCTGAAGCGATTCTTTGTAAGATTCCCTGATGGGTCTGGTGGACGTGTGTTTTTTGAAGGGAATTTGTAAGTTGAGCTGTGTATGTTGATGGATGACATTGTAGATGGTGGTGATGGATTTGTACATGATTCTGTAGTGAATCGGTAACCAGTGAAGGTCTTTGAGGATTGGGGAGATGTGGTCAATTCTCCTGAGTTTGTAAGGATTCTGGCTGCTGTATTCTGTACCATTTGTAGAGGTTTGGTATGTGAAGCTAGGAGGCCCAGTAGTAGTGAGTTGCAATAATCTAGCTTGGAGAAGATTATTGCTTGCAGAATTGTTCTGAAATCCTGAGTGTGGAAGAGTGGCTTTATTCTTTTAAGGATATGTAATTTATGAAAGCAATCTTTGGTAGTTTGATTGATGAATGATTTAAGGTTGAGACGGTTGTCTAAGATTGCTCCTAGGTCTCTTACGTGGGAGGTTTGAAGGAGGGCTGGTGGCTTTGAGAATGTATTGTTGTTTTCTGGGGATATAAGCAGGTATTCTGTTTTCGAGGCATTGAGTATTAAGTTTAGGCTGGTGAGGAGGTGTTTGATTTCTATTAGGCAACTATCCCAATATTCTAATGTTTTAGTAATGGATTCTTTTACAGGGATCACGATCTGAACATCATCTGCAAAGAGGAAGTGTTTCAAGTTTAGTTTCGTGAGTAGTTGGCAGAGTGTGAGCAGGTAGACATTAAATCGCGTGGGTGAAAGAGAGGAACCCTGCGGAACCCCTAGGGAGGATGGAAAGTAGTGGGATTCTTTATTATGAATTTTTACCTTGTATCCTCTGTTCTCCAGGAATGTGCTGAGCCAGTGCTGAGCCTGTCACTCCTATGTTTGCCAGCTGTTTTAGCAGGAGGTGGTGGTTGACTGTATCGAAGGCAGCCGAAAGGTCAAGGAGGATTAATAAGAACGCTTGACCTTTATTGATGCCGGAGAGGAGGAAGTCCGTGAGGGAGAGAAGTAGTGTTCGGTGCTTGCAGCTTTGCGAAAACCATATTGGTTTGGGGACAGAATATTGTGATCCTCTAGGTAATTAGATAATTGAGTGTTCACTAATTTTTCCATAACTTTAGCTATAAATGGGAGGTTGGAAATAGGGTGGAAATTGTTAGGATCGCTGGCATTTAGGTTCGGTTTTTTTAGGAGTGGTTTGATTGAGGCTGTTTTAAGGGACAGGGAACAATTTATGATGTCGGCTAGGGTTTTTGATATAATAACGGGGATTAGAAGAAGCATTTTGGAAGGGATTTGATCAAAAAGGTGTGAAGATGGTTTCATTTTCTTCAGAACCGCTTGTATCTCTGAGATGGTGATGAGTTTGAAGGAGTTGAGCTGAATGTCTTTGTTTGGGAGAAGATATGTGCTATCGGATGTGCAAGTGTTTGGTGTCAGCTGATTGAGGAGGTCGGAAATTTTTTTACTGAAGTGAAGAGCCAGTTCATCTGCTTTAGTCTGGGATAAGTTGGTTGGGATATCTGGAGTGATAGCTTTTGTGAGACTGGAAACGAAGGTGAAAAGAGCTTTAGAGTCATAGATGAGGTGGTGCAACATTGGAGAAATAGAAACAGAAATGCATTTCCTTTTGTTCTGTACAAAATACAAAGATATCAGAGTTGTACATTTCCCAAAGCTAACAGAGAAAATCCAAGAATTCCCACAAAAGAATGAGCAAGAAACCTCTTAATAATCTTAGGGGACGAGGAGAAACAGAGACTATACAAGAAAAATATGTGGTATCCTGCCACCAGGCTAAAAATGGGACCATGCAGACCAGTATCAAAACCTGAGATGTACTTTCTGTAACCTGCATCTTTGCATGATTTATTACCATTTTGTAACTTTTCCATATTTTCCTACCCTTTTATTTTAATTATTCGGTATATTACTTTTGTAACACATGTAAAATTTAAATAGACAAGGTCCTAGTGTATGCTCACTAGGACCTTGTCTATTTAAGTATTCTATGTTCATAGAGAGAGACAGGAATAATCGGTAGTGGGAGATAAGTATAGATTACACATGTAAAACTGTCATGCCAATACATTTTTTTGAATCTTGAATGCCATTTGGAGCTGTTGCAGATCTTAAACCTTGCTTGCCTGGTAAGGAAGTGGCCCTGTATAATTTGATACTCCTGCAGAGTATTTTCTTAGCGCTGGAAACTTTATTTGGTATGGCAGATTTGCTACAAATGTATCCCTCTAATGGGGCACATAAAAGATTGAGAGGCTCTAACCTAGGGGTCAGGCTCTCAGGTTTGAGGGTTCTGCAATG
Organism: Rhinatrema bivittatum; assembly: GCF_901001135.1. NCBI lineage: Eukaryota > Metazoa > Chordata > Amphibia > Gymnophiona > Rhinatrematidae > Rhinatrema > Rhinatrema bivittatum. The sequence goes on from NC_042618.1 coordinate 228,208,836, forward strand.
TTGGTTCAAGCAGATGGTGTCATGGACCTGGGCTAGAGGCAGTGGTTCCTCTTGAGCCAGACAGGGAAACCCCTCCTTAGATCTCCTCTCTGTAAAATTTAGCTCTCTATATACCCCTTTTTCTTCACAGTTGGTAGCTGATGTGCACCAAAACATGAACTACATCCAGGTATATTTCAAAACTTTTAAATTTTATTTTCTGGGGTTACCAGCCAGCAAATATTTACAGTATTTTGGAGGGTAAAAATATTGCTGAATAATTCAGGATTCAACAGAACCCTCAGCAAAGATACAGCTCACAACCGTATAAACAATTGATCAGCAGAGTAGAATAGTACCTCCAACAATCTTCAGTTTGCCTCCAATACTCCACGTTTACTCTTTCAAACTAATCTCAACAGGAATATGTGTCTCATATCCCAAAGCTCAGGGGCCACTAAGCAACCCCACCAGTAATACAAGCCATCATCCTATTCTCCTCACAAAATCCTCAGGGTTTCTCTAACCAAGATAATCACGCCATAGGCCATACTATAAGAACATAAGAACATAAGAACATAAGAAAATGCCATACTGGGTCAGACCAAGGGTCCATTAAGCCCAGCATCCTGTTTCCAACAGTGGCCAATCCAGGCCATAACAACCTGGCAAGTCCCAAAAACTAAGTCTATTCCATGTTACCATTGCTAATGGCAGTGGCTATTCTCTAAGTGAACTTAATAGCAGGTAATGGACTTCTCCTTCAAGAACTTATCCAATCCTTTTTTAAACACAGCTACACTAACTGCACTAACCACATCCTCTGGCAACAAATTCCAGAGTTTAATTGTGCGTTGAGTGAAAAAGAACTTTCTCTGATTAGTTTTCAATGTGCCACATGCTAACTTCATGGAGTGTCCCCTAGTCCTATTATCCGAAAGAGTAAATAACTGATTCACATTTACCCATTTTAGACCTCTCATGATTTTAAATACCTCTATCATATCCCCCCTCAGCCGTCTCTTCTCCAGGCTGAAAAGTCCTAACCTCTAAAGAGCTGTTTCATCCCCTTTTTTGAAATCTTTTGGCTTGGAAAGGGTTCTTAGATTAGGAGGTACTGAGTTCCAGAGGATTGGACCTGCTATCAACCAGGAGCCAGAGTAGCTGACACAAAAATCAGCTTCACAGGATTGGTGGATTTGGCCCCTAGCAAAGTCTAGCTGCCATGTTCTGCAAAAGCTGAAGGCATTTGAGATTGTGTGGTGAGATGCCATGGAACAGGGAGTTACAGTTGTCTGTGCAGTTGGTGACCAATGTGTGTATGACAGTAGCTACTAGCTAGGTCCTGTTTTTTGAAGTAGTTGCAGATGAGAAGTTGGAGAAGTTGACTGCTGAAATGCAGGAAATGATGCATACATTTGAAGTGATGTGACTAGTTTGTTGTGAATTTTTTAAGAGAAACCCTGACTATGTTTATCTGATTTGGTCAAATTCTGCTCTATGCTTTGATAGAGATTGAACTCTCTCCATTACTGTTTCTTGAGATGGTTTTAGTCCCATGATGTGGGAAGGATAAGAATGCAGCTGTATTTCAAAATGGAAAATGATTATGCAGAGCTCCCTGGACCAATGCATTAGTGTTTGCTGTTTATCTCAATGCAATTTCAAAAGGAAATTGCTGGGCCAAAAACAAATTACATTTTCATAGCCACTGATAAATCTGCTTCTTTTCAGTTCTATGTACCTTGATGCTACTGTGTGAATCACAGACCACAGTGTTATAACTTACCACAGCCACGGCATCTGAAGTCAAAATCTCTTCTGTTGTCAGGACCGTGTAGTAGGAGATATTGGTTAGAATGTACCCAGTGGTAACAACAACCAGAGACATTATCACAGTCAGTGGAATAGTTCTACATGGAAGAAAGAGAAAATGTAACTAAGATCATTCAACTTCTCACATTCTGTGGTTCAAAATGGGCCTTGCAGTTTGCAAAACACAGAATTCTGTATTTTTTTATGGCAGAGGTAGCTTCCAGGCACTGGTGTATGGGCAGAGAAGATTTCTAAAATGTAGGATTCACTTCTTTTTCTTCTATTTTCTAATTAGACCCTCTCTTCCTTTCATATATAGGCAGGAAGACAGCTGACAACAAGCAAGTGAGCGCATAACAAGTATTGATAATTTCGGAAGTCAAGCACATGAAAAGATAAGTAATTTTATTGAATAGAGGGATCACGCAAAACATAATGGTGAATAGTTTTCAAGGGTAAAAAAAATTTTTTAAAAGAAAAATTTTTTATTGGGTGATTTATTAAAAATAAAAACATAAATAAAATAGGCTTACTCTTATGGGGTAATGGTAGATGACGTGATCTAACAGTGCCGATACATGAGAAGGGTTGTAGCCCTGTACAGGGCAAGAGCCTGTGAGACTGTGAGCACTTCTATCTGATACCTTCCCCGGTAGAGTTTGTTAAAGTATTATAAAAAATAATATATGCTTTTGAGCATTAATCCTCAAAGTTAATTGTTTTTTTGTTAGTTGATAAATTTTGAGGTAGTGAGCCGTTGTTGTAGAATATATATATAAAACTTACATGCAGGGCCTCCAATCTCCCATGATTCCATGACTAAGGCAAGGCTGCAAAATCCAACCCTCATTACAAATTTCCCCAGTCCCTGCAAAATCACAGGGAACCATGGGGGCTGGATCAGACATCTTATCTCCTCCCCACCCAGCGCCAATCCAGGCTTAAGGGTAGATTTTAAAAGGCCGCATGCGTAAAATCCGGCCTTTACACACGTGGCTGGGCCTTGCGCGTGTCGAGCCTATTTTCAAAAAGGCCCGGCCACGTGAGTAAAGACCAGTACGCGCATAAGTGCGGGCCTTATTGAAAGGGGCAGGCCGGGGGATGTTTTCTGAGTAGGGAGGGGCCGGCCAGGACAGCGCCATTGTTTGCTATCCCGAAGACCTGGCTCCTGGCGCACACAACTTACTTCAGCTCAGGAGCTGAAGTAAGTTGCTGAAACAAGGTTAAAAATAACAACAAACTAGCATTTAATTGGAGCAGACTGGGAGGGAACTGGGGAATGCCGCAATGTGTCGCTGCGCAAATTTTGCTAAACTGTGCTCCCCCCCTTGCACACGCCGACCCCAATTTTATAACATGCGCATACCGGCGCGCGCTGTTATAAAATCTCGCGTCCATGTGTGCGCACCACGTATGTTTTTAAAATCTACCCCTTAGTGTTGTGGAGAACCATGGCCTCACGCTTTGAGCTACAGGGAATACTGAGGTGTTGGGCACTTGAAAGTTTGAAAATCCAGCCCCAGGTAGTAAAAAAGATGACATGGCTTGAGGCACTGGATCTGTCCTTCTTCTAACGCCAAGCCCAGATCAGTGGCGGGGATTGGAAGGAGTGGGGGGAAAGGGGGAAATTGGGGGAGGGGGTGATGTGGAACAGGTGTTAAGGTGTGAGAGAGGGGGTTGAGGGGCTAAGGGATGCGTGTGAGGGAAACAGAGGGGATATGGGGTGTGTGTGAGCAAGAGAGAAAGTGAAGGGATAAGCATCAGCAAGAGTAGTTTGAGAGAGTAGATCTTCCCTGCCTTACTTCCTGATCTCATATCTCCTCTCTGAGTCTAGAGAGGAAGGGGTAGACTGCCTTTTCTTTCCATTGGAAGAACATGAGTTGGTTCTCCTGTGTTTGGAGAACTTAAAGGCTGGAGTGGGTTCCCGGAGGGCCTCTGTTGCACTCAGGAGAATTGCTAGTCCAAGATCTCGGGGATAGAGAGGCTTGTCCAGGAGACTGATCATCAACACATTCTGTGATAAATTTAGAGTGGGAGAAGAGGATTCAGGTAGTCTACCAGGCCTTAGATGGAAAGGAGACTTTTAAAGTGTAATTTTCAAAAAGCAAGCAATAAAGTGAAAGTGTGTGTTTTCTTTGAAAATACTCGGTTAATTGACTGAGTACATGCACACATCCACTCACATAAAGTTACACTTCCTCTGTAGAGGGCACAAGTTTCAGGTATACACTTATGTGCATACTTTTATAAATAAAAATGAATAGGTTTAGATTTATTGATTTAATAAATCACTTTTCTATAAATAATAGAAGAGATGTACAATAGAATAAAACAAGTATGCATGCAAGTGCCAACTCCACCCCTTGGAACTGTTTCCTCTCAGTGTGCATAAAAGTACACAAAAAACCAGGTTATGTGCTTACTTTTACGCATGCTAAGCCTGCGTCAATTTTAGAACAACCATTTATGAGCATAAAACTAATTTCACGCTTGTAAACGGCTTTGAAATCACCCCCTTAGAACCCGTGAGATTCTCACTTACTGCTAACTTAAAAATTAGTTTTTCTTGTAATCTTTGTTGTCTACTGGAGAACTTGCAGGGCCAAAAACAAATTGGAGAACTGTGTTTTCTGTGTTTTGTGTTTCTCTATTTGTGTTCACTTATGTTTTGTCTTCAGTAAAATCCTCTTTTGGGAAAACAAAATCTTGTGTGCGCATGTTAGAAAATCAGCGCGTCCATGGGTGCGCACCAGGAAGCGTGCACACGGGAAAATCTACCCCATAGGGAATGTCCTAAAAAGATGAGGAGGAAGGTTTACATCATTTTAAGGATTTCTTTCTTACACTGAGGGGTGACTGCAAGGCACAGATGTTGATAAGTCTCAGCACCCTGGTTAACGTCCCTTCTCCATCAACTTGGTTGCAAAAGTTTCCCGTGCTCAAAATTAGATTCTAAATTTGTCTGGATTTAGGAGCACTGAGCCAACTTTCCAAGGGATTTCCACAGGTAAAAAGCATTTTACCAGGATGAATCAGCTGTTTGAATGTTGCCCACCCTTAAAGCCTTCTCATTTTTCCACAAAGTGTGTGCTTTTAACCACACTCAGAGGAGGCATTCCTTGGGGAGTGTTTAGATCAGGGGAGAAAAAGTACGCATATAGACAGCTTTTTCAAATCTGTGCGTGTACTTTTCAAGCAACATTCTACCCACGCAAAATGCGGGTGCAAGTGACCATGTATACTTTATCCCCATGGCAATTTTCAATGAGAAAGTACCTACTTTTGCTTTGTGTATTGGAGCAAAGCCTGCAGGTAAAATGTATGCACAGATTTATCCACTGAAGACGGTTTGAAAATTGCCCCCACTAAGCTGCACAGTGCTGGGTACTTTATTCATTCATTTTGTATCCCATCCTACCAGCTTAGATCGAGCTTTTGTGGACATAGGTCCTTTCACAGTCAGTAACAATATTTAAAATCATCAGCTATGCATAGTTTCTCTCTAACAAACAGAATGTATCAGATACTGTAAATCATCTGTTCTTCACTGCAAATACAGTTCACGTGATGGGCCTGACGAAGATAGCTACTCCAGAGCAAAATGGGGCTGACCCCTGTGCAAAGGCATTCTAGCCATTGCCAAGTTGTCTGTGGCTCTTCTGATTCTAGTGGAAAAATATCCACTACCTGTTGAAGGATATCCACTACTATCAGCTAGTACTGATGTTGCTTGCAGTCATACCTTCCATTACTGGAGACATCTGCTTTCTGGGTAATAAAACTCCCTGATCTGAGACGGCTCATGACAGATACAGTTGATGCCTTGGGTCTACGGTCTGCTGCAACCATTCTGTACAGTTGACCACCATTCTTCTTATGTCTTGTAGGTGTGATGTCAGCCAAGACCTAAAGGTTGTCTGCATTAGTTAAAATAAGGTAACCAGCAATGCCTCTGCAATACTTGTTTTACCCTAGGTAGATGGGGTTTTTATTTTTTGCATGTATGGACCTTTCCTATACAGGATATGCATTTTCTACTATTCAATAATGGAGAACCAGTATGGTTGACCTAAATAGTAAATGCATTCACTCCATTTAGTATTGGCCAGTTTCAAGATTATTTTACATTGTGAACTTACCTTCACCATGATTTTCTGAATCTATGCCTTATATGTAGAAATTGACTATTACACCAAGGTAAACAGTATTCAAGTAATGGGCCATTTTTAAGCCATTCTACATGACTTTGAGTTCCTGATTTACATCTCTGTTCCTTAAATGGAATGTGTACACTTGATTTTCCTCATAATTAATAGTTTGGCTTGTTCAACTTGTCATCAGGATCATTTTAAGGTACTGGAAATCCTTGCCTTGGATTGTCACATGCAAGCCGTCTGCGTAGATAATTCTGATATCCAGGTGAATCGTCTAATCATTATTAAGAAGAAATTGCCATACTGGGTCAGACCAAGGGTCCATCAAGCCCAGCATCCTGTTTCCAACAGAGGCCAAACCAGGCCACAAGAACCTGGCAATTACCCAAACACTAAAAAGAACACATGCTACTGATGCAATTAATAGCAGTGGCTATTCCCTATTGCCTAATCATTAGTGTAAATATTAAAACGTATTGGTATAAGCACATTGAAGAAGGCCATTTTACTTTGCTTTCCATCTCGTTCTACAAAACAAATTGCCCATTCTTTCTCTTGCCATTCATTCTCCAAATGATTTCAATTACATGTAAATCTTTTATTATTTCCAGTAATTTAATGAGTAACTGTGATTAATGGTATCATAGGTTGCCTATAGATCTATAAATACAGCTCTTGTAAATAAACTCTGTAGATTGGGGGTTTTTTTTCATCTCTTTGCATGATTTCTCTGCACATGCAAGGCATAGCACAGAAATTTCACTTCTGAAACCATATGTGATACTGAGTGATCAGAGGGTAGCCAGAGAACAGACTTCAGGATAGTCTCTGGCAAAAATCTTTTATAAATCTCTTTTTTTGTAGAAAGTAATACAGCCAAAGCAACTTTGTTATTCTATGCCAGGGCTTCCCAAACCTGTCCTGGGGACCCCACAGCCAGTCGGATTTTCAGGATGCCCACAATGAATATGTATGAGATGCATTTACATACCATGAAGACTTGGTATATGCAAATGTATCTCATGCATATTCATTGTGGATATCCTGAAAACCGGACTGGCTGTGGAGTCCCCAGGATAGGTTTGGGAAGCCCTGTTCTATGCAGTTCAACAAAAACATGTGGCAATGCAACTTACAGTTCAGTGCAGTTCTCTTTCTCAAGGCTTCCTTCTTTCTCCAGGGGCCCTTCTAACCCCTCTGGGCCCTGCTCTCTTGTCCCCGGCTGAAGGAAACATCCCTGACCCAGAATCCCTTGCTGGGTGAATTCTTAAGGAGGACTGGGCCAGATAACTGTAGCTGGTCCTTTAAGATGTTTTGAGCAGGGCTGGTGCAAGAGCATTTGGCATCCTAGGCAAACCTTCGATCCTCCACCCCTCCCCCATCTTATCTATTGGCAGCAGCTCCAGCACAACGCTCCCTCCTATGGCAGGACAGGCTCCAGCAGGGTGCTCTCTTCTTTGGAAGTATTGGCTCGTGCACAGAACCCCTCTGCATCTTATGCTGGCAGGATTTTGCTGCCTCCCCCCAAATTTTGGTGCTCAAGGCCAGTGGTTTTCAACTGGTGTGAAGCGACACACTAGTGTGTTGCGAAGCACCAGGAAAAGTGTCACGGCCCACCAAGTTAAACACGCTCTGCTGGCAAATATCTTCTCCACCTGCATGGGATGATGATGAGCTCCTTCTCTTACTGCAGGGCAGAATTCCTACACTGCTCAGGAAAATGTGCTGAAGGTGCAGACCAGGTCCCCGATACATGTGTAGCCTTGCACGAGAATGGAAGTGGCTCGTGGGAGGGGAGGTGACTAGTAAGGGAGACCATGCCCAGGATGAGACAAGAGAGCCACAAAGCTCAGGCAGCATATAGACCAGGAGCTGGGGAGAGGGAAGGAGAAGCAAGGGTCCGAAGAGACAGGCGAACAGAGACAGCATTGCAGTGGAGGGTGGAAGGTACTGAGTAGGCGCCATTTTGCCAGTAGCGCTGAAGGGAGGGTCATACCTCTGACTAGTTTCTCCCCACTCAGTAGCCTGGTTAAGAGACAGAGAAAGTAGACAACTGAAGAGGAGGGAACCGGCTGCAATAGATTTTTGCTCAGGAATAATTGCTTGATTATTGATTTGCAAACTACTTATGTGACCACACTAATCTTCCAATCTGAAATGAACACTGGTGACAAGAAGAGGGGCTAAGATAAGAGATTCTGGTTGGAGGGGGAAGAGAGATGTCTGGGGTGGGTGTGGGTGTGTGTATAAGAGAGAGAGAGACTGGTTGGGAGGGTGACTGGTATGTGAGAGAGAGACTGGTCATGGGATGACTGGTGTGTGAAAGAGAGAGAGAGACTGGTCATGGAGTGACTGTGTGTGATGGAAAGACTGGTCATGGGGTGACTGGTGTGTGAGAGAGAGACTGGTCATGGGGTGACTGGTGTATGAAAGAGAAAGAGACTGGTAGAAAGGTAACTGGTGTGTGAGAGCAAGAGACTGGTCAAGGTGGGTGACTAGTTTGTGAGAGAGAGGGTGGTTTATGTGAGAGAGACTAGTTGAGGTGTGACTGGTTTGCGAGAGAGAGACTGTTCGGGGGAGGCAACTGCTTTGTGAGACTGCTTTGTCGTTGGGGAGGTTAATGGTATGTGAGAGAGAGAGACTGGTTAAGAAGTGAATGGTGTATGAGAGAGACAGAGAGACTGGTTGGGAAGAACTGGTGTGTGAAAGAGAAGGAGACTTGTCAGGAGGTTGAGTGGTATAAGAGAAATAGAATGGTCAGAGAGGTGACTGGTGTGTGTGAGCTAGAGAGACTGGTTGGGAGAGGGGGGACTGGTGTGAGAGAGAGGTCAAGGAGCAGGGTGGGATAGAGGGAGGAAGATATGTCAGTTACTCCCTACAGCTACTTCACTCTCCATTGCTTCAGGTACAAACTTAGGGCCTGATTTACTGTGGCTTTTCTCCCATTCTGTGTCTATGAGAAAAAAGCTTCGCAAATGAGGCCCTTTGATTGTAAGCCCTCTGGGGGTAGGGACCTACCAAGTATACCTAAATTTGTAATTCACGCAGGGCTTGGACCACATTATAAATCTGGGTTAATATTAAAAGGCAGCTTCGGAAAGGTGGATTTTTAGACTGAATTTGAAGAAGGTCATTGAAGGAGCATCACGCACCAACCCAGGAAGTCTATTCCAGATGTACGGTACAGGAAAGTGGAAAGCACAGAGTTGGAAATTGGCGATGAGGTGGCAGGGCATGTGCTAAAAATCTCCTCTTAAAAATTGTTGCATATTGTAGTCCTGGGGGAATTCTGTGCTACTGCAAAGTGCAGAATTTGCGCAGAATTCCCTCCCTGTGCAGAATTGCCAAATTCTGCGCAGAAAATAGCAGTGGAGACCCCGGCATGCAGCAGTAGAGCGAAGAAGGAAGGCCCCCGTGTGCTGCAAACGGAGTGTGCTCCGCTCGCGGCAAAGATAAAGGCCCCGGTGAGAGAGAATGTGTGTGTGTGTGTGTGTGTGTGTGTGTGTGTGTGTGAGAGAGGGGGGAGGTGAGGGTGAGAGAGAGCATGGGAGGTAAGAGAGTGGGGGGGGGGGATGTTTGAGTGTGGGATTCAGAGAGAGGGAGCCTATATGAGGGGAGGGGAGGGTGAGAGAGAGCATGGGAGGTAAGAGAACGGGGGGGGATGCTTGAGAGTGGGTTTCAGAGAGACAGAGCCTATATGAGGAGATTGTGAATGAGTGTGTATGTGTGTGAGAGATTGGGAGCTCGTGTGTATGAAAAAGGAGATATGTGTGTGTGCGAGAGAGTGAGGGAGTCTGTATGAGGGTGTGTGTATGTGTACTAGAGAGAGGGAGCATGTGTGTGAGAAAGAGAGGGAGAAGGGGAGCCTGTGTGAGGGGCTGGGACTGGCAATAGAGTGGAAGGGGGTTGAGCCTAGAGATGGAGGGGAGGGAAACTGGCAGGTGGAGGAATTGGGGCCTGAGAATGCAAAGGGCCAGGGGAGTAGGGAGAGCGAGTGGAAGCGACACACTTACAGTGAATTTCTAGGGAGATTCTGCTCAAAATATTTAAAATTCTGCATTTTTAAGTAATAATTTTTTCTGTATTCATTTAAAATATAATTACTTAAAGACTGTCATGCAAATTGTGTTATTTTGACCAATATAATGTTTGCAGAATTTTAAGTTTTTGTGTGCAGAATTCCCCCAGGAGTAACATTGTCAGCTTTGTACACTGGGTATGTTGGGGGGGTGAAGAATATCAAATGGGGGGAAACCCCTATGTATTTATAAATGGTTTATGTGGGAGTGCTCGTAAGGAGATTGGGGATGTCGGGCAAGGAAAGTGGAAGAGAGAAGGCTGCTGAGCAGGTAGGGGGATGGGAGAAAGAGGGCAGGGAGAGTTGAGCAGGGGAGAGAGCGAGCACAGGAGAGGATGTGGGAAGATGGGGGAATGTTGGGCATGAGTGTGAGGGGATGGTTGAAAGGGAGTAATTATTTTGGAGACGTGAAGGATGGTGGGGGGCAGGCAGGAGGAATGACAGGGTGAAAGATCCATAATATGTCAGTTCTGGAAATGTGCATTTCTTTTATCTTTGTAGTGTGCTTAGTGCAGGAGGAAATGTATTTCCGTTTCCATTTCTCCAGGTTTGCACTGCATGCAGAGTGGCTTTTTTGAGTTTCCATTACAGTTTCTATCTCCACATTTGCAATTTGTGGTCTTTTATTCTGTATTTAGTGAAGGTCGGTTCTGAATGTATGATCGAGGTGAGGTATTTTACTACCATGTGGGCATCTGTATCACTCTTATTTGTTGTATTTTCTCAATAGGACATGCATTGGTGGTAAACTGCTGCCTTTTCATAAGGAAAGCTTTGCATCTGGTAGTAGAGGGAGTCTGTATTACTCTTTCTGAGATGGCACCAGAATCAGAATATCTTTTTTGTATGGGGAATGACCTAGTTCTGCTCTGCTTCCATTATATGTTTACATTTAGCCTTGGACGGTCATGTGTTTGGTGTGTCACACCTGTGAGCATCATCTGTCAGGTGTGTCCCAACAGAAGAAAGGTTGAGAAGCACTGTTCCAGGAGATTGCCTTGTTTGCCTAATAGAAGCAGTGGCCCTGGTTCTGAGGGAGTTTCTTAAACACTCCCTCACACACCATTAAACCAGCTCTTTTTTTTCCCTGTCAACATTTACTTGTAACAACACAAATAGCCACGTACTCACATTTCCAAAATAGCATATACATGTGCACATACTACTTACAAGCATATATGCCACATTTATTTTCTTAATGTGTGAAAACCTTTTGAAAATTAACCCCACAGTGTCTTCACCAACTTCTTTTCCTTAAAAGTAAAACACAGCTGTGGATTTCTAGCACTCCACTAGAGATCCTTAGACACAAAAGATTTGCAGATGGTTTTTTTCCTTTGTGGGAAAAAAGGAGAAAATCTCCTCCTCCCATAAAAGAGAATATGAGAAAGAGGCCCACTCTGTCTGTGTAGAAAGGCCAGTGACCCTTTCACTGGAAAAAGTAAGAAACTGGACAAAATTCTCCAGAAAGCAGGCCAGTACTCTTGCTGCCTCTCTCCTCTCCTCCACGATATTGACTTCCTCTATTGCCTCATGGAGACGCTTATATAGATTTTAGAGAGCGCGGCACCCCTTTTTGGGGATGAACATTCTATACCTCTGGACACACCCGTTGCTGGAAATTTCCACATGTTAAGATATGGTGAAGGCTCAATTAGCCTTACATAATCCTGACAAGGACTGAGCATAAGGAACATCCAGGGTCACAGCAATTGATCAGCCAACCTAGACAGCTTCCTAGGACATGCAATCAGAGGTGGATCTCTCATTGGTGCAGCAAGTCTGATGTACCAGATCCCAACCTGCTTGGAGCCTGTAAGCCAATAGCAGCCCCTCTACAGGCCATCAACAGTGGCCATGTATAGACTGCTGAGATGAAAAATAGAAAACGGTGGCCCTCCAAGTCCCAATATGAAAGGAAGCTGCAGCAGCAGTGGATCACTGATCCCACTGATCTTTCATGTCCTCCTTCCTTCCACAGGCATCCGTTCCTCTGCCCTGCCCCAATCAGACAACACTCCTCCTCCTGTGGCTGTAGCCTCCACTGAGTGCATATCCTTTCGGAGTTAAATGTCAGGACAAAAGAAACAAATGCCACTGATTTTAACAACCAACTGAATTAGCCAAAAAAGTTGCTAGTGCTATTGCTTTAATATATAGGGACATTTACACTTCAGATTTAGACCAAATCCCTGGAATTCCACATGAGATAAAGTTGTACTTCTCTAATTAAGAAAATGGAGATGATTTACCTTCTAGGATTTACCAATTCCTCCCGAATGTAGACAGTCTGACCCCTGCAAAGTTGAAAAAAAAAAGTTTAAAAAGCAAAGATGGAGCAGTTACAGATAAAATTCTGTTTATACCTTCCTTGCAATCCAGAGTAAATTTATGGGATGATGAATATTGCTAATATTTTTCATAAATTTGGCACTGAAAAATCCACCCGAATCTGTCAGAAAATTTGGACTACATGATCAACAAATACATAGAGCCAGCAGAAGCCTCCGAGCTCGAGAAACCAGGCTCTGCTTCCCCACATGATATTGAAGTGACTCCTCATGAAACAGATCTGCAGAGTTTAGAAGAGTTCAAAGCCCCACATTCACAGATTACTCATAAGAACATAAGAATCGCCATGCTGGGTCAGACCAGGGTCCCTCGAGCCCAGCCAATCCAGATCACAAGTACTTGGCAGGACCGCATAAAGTAAATCTAATTCCTGTTTCTTTCTCACTCCCAGGGGCAGCAATAGCTTTCTTTAGTCTACCTAAGTAAAAGTGTGTTATGGACTTTTTCCTCCAGGAACTTGTCCAAACCTCTTTTAAACCCCGCTATGCTAATCACCTTGATCACGTCCTCTGGCAACAGATTCCACAGCTTGATTGTGCACGGAGTGAAATGCGTTTTGAATCTGCTGGCTGTTAGTTTCCTGGAGTGCCCCCTTGTTTCAGTATTATTTGAAAGGGTAAATATTTACCACTCATGATTTTATAAACTTTTATCATGTCCCCTCTTAGCCATCTCTTTTCCAAGCGGAAGAGTCCTAGCCTGCGCAGCCTCTCATCATGGAAGAACATAAGAACATAAGAAAATGCCATACTGGGTCAGACCAAGGGTCCATGAAGCCCAGCATCCTGTTTCCAACAGTGGCCAATCTAGGCCATAAGAACCTGGCAATTACCCCAAAACTAAGCCTATTCCATGTTACCATTGCTAATGGCAGTGGCTATTCTCTAAGTGAACTTAATAGCAGGTAATGGACTTCTCCTCTAAGAACGTATCCAATCCTTTTTTAAACACAGCTATACTAACTGCACTAACCACATCCTCTGGCAACAAATTCCAGAGTTTAATTGTGCGTTGAGTAAAAAAGAACTTTCTCCGATTAGTTTTAAATGTGCCCCATGCTAACTTCATGGAGTGCCCCCTAGTCTTTCTACTATCCGAAAGAGTAAATAACCGATTCACATCTACCCGTTCTAGACCTCTCATGATTTTAAACACCTCTATCATATCCCCCCTCAGTCGTCTCTTCTCCAAGCTGAAAAGTCCTAACCTCTTTAGTCTTTCCTCATAGGGGAGCTCTTCCATTCCCCTTATCATTTTGGTAGCCCTTCTCTGTACCTTCTCCATCGCAATTATGTCTTTTTTGAGATGCGGTGACCAGAATTGTACACAGTATTCAAGGTGTGGTCTCACCATGGAGCGATACAGAGGCATTATGACATTTTCCGTTTTATTCACCATTCCCTTTCTAATAATTCCCAACATTCTGTTTGCTTTTTTCACTGCCACAGCATACTGTACCGACGATTTCAATGTGTTATCCACTATGACACCTAGATCTCTTTCTTGGGTTGTAGCACCTATTATGGAATCCAACATTGTGTAATTATAGCATGGGTTATTTTTCCCTATATGCATCACCTTGCACTTATCCACATTAAATTTCATCTGCCATTTGGATGTCCAATTTTCTAGTCTCACAAGGTCTTCCTGCAATCTATCACAATCTGCTTGTGATTTAACTACTCTGAACAATTTTGTGTCATCTGCAAATTTGATTATCTCACTCGTCGTATTTCTTTCCAGATCATTTATAAATATATTGAAAAGTAAGGGTCCCAATACAGATCCCTGAGGCACTCCACTGTCCACTCCCTTCCACTGAGAAAATTGCCCATTTAATCCTACTCTCTGTTTCCTGTCTTTTAGCCAGTTTGCAATCCACGAAAGGACATCGCCACCTATCCCATGACTTTTTACTTTTCCTAGAAGCCTCTCATGAGGAACTTTGTCAAACGCCTTCTGAAAATCCAAGTATAAAGTTGTTCCATCCCCTTTACCATTTTTGTTGCCCTCCTCTACAGCTCTTCTAGTTCTGCTATGTCGTTCTTGAGATGGGGAAAGCAAAACTGCACTCAGTGCTCAAGGTGTGGTAACACCATGGCTCAATACAGAGGCAATACGATAATGTCCATTTTACTCTCCATTCCTTTTCGGATCATTCCTAACATCCTATTTGCTTTTTTGACCACTGCCTCGCACTGAGCAGCGGATTTCGACAAACTGTCCACAGGGACTCCAAGGTCCTTTTCCTGGGTAGTGACTCCCAATACAGAACCCAGCATCGTGTACCTGTAGCTGGGATTATATTTCTCTATATGCATCACTTTGCAATTTTCCACATTGAATTTCATCTGCCATTTAGTTACCCAGTCTCCTAGTTTTACAAGGTCCTTCTCAGTTCCTCTCAATCTGCTGCTGTATTAAATTTGAATCATTTTGTGTCACCTGCAAATTTGATCACCTTACTCATCATTCCCTTTTCCAGATCATTTATGAATATGCTAAATAGTACAGGTTCCAATACAAATCCCTGGGGCACTTCACTAATGACCTTTCTCCATGTGGAAATCTGTCATATCCTCTGTTTACAGCCTTTTAACCAGTTACCAATCCACAATAGTACGCTGCCTCCTATCCCATGACTTTGTAATTTCCTGAGGAGCCTCTCGTGGGGGACGTTATCAAATGCCTTCTGAAAGTCCAAATATACTATATCAAGTGGCTCATTTTTATCTACATATTTATTTACACCTCCAAAAAATTCTAAAAGATTGGTAAGACTTCTCCTCGCTAAAATCATGTTGACTGCTTTCCATTAAGCCACGTCTATCAATATGGCCGGTGATATTTATTTTGAGGTTTGGTTGTCATCTATTCACATGGGTCCTCTGAGCAGTATGACTTTTAGCATACCTGAGGTGGGGGGGGAGGGTCAGGAGATTGGCCACTGCTCGGCCCCTATCTTTTTTTTTTTAATTTAAATTATTTAGTTATCTTTACGTTAGCAAGTTTTCCAACCAATTAGCTGGATATTCAGCACCAGCCGGATGAACTTAAGCCATGCCCCTGAAACGCCTCCTTCCTGCTTTTTTATCTGGCTAAGTTTTAACCGTTTAATGACGTACCCATTCAGCAGGATGGGAAATTCAAAATTCTGAGTTTGCCCATCCAATTTCCGAAGTTAGCGAGATATACCCTTTTGAATATTTACGTCTTAATGTTTCACGGAATATTTGTCCCCACTGTTTCATCCAAGCATTTGAGTGGAGTGCAAAGGCGGAATAAAAGAAAGGAGTTGGCAAAAAAGCAAGCTGAGGATTTTTCAGCAAATGGTAAAAAAGCAGAAATTGCCACAAATATTGCTTCCCTTGTCAGCAAACAGTAAAACAGTACCTTGGAACAATTTATGTATTGACAATAATCTTTGCATGTAAACATTCCGGCATGAAAAGCATTGTTTTAAAATAAATTTTAGAATAGTACAAAGTTTCCCTGTGCCTTTCATGGGGGCGGGGGGGCGATCTGGGAAAATAAAAAGTTTTGCCCAGAGCCCTATAAGTGGTTAAAGCAGCCCTGTCTTCAAAACAGTTTTGTCACAAGGTTTTTCTTGCTGCATCCATAACACCAAACGACAACATATAAATGGGCTTTCTGATCCTTCTCCTTTCTTCCCCCCCCCCTGAAATGTATGTTCCCGCTGGACTGGTGCTGGTCTCCTGACTCCCCAAGAACACCTGTACCTTTTTTTCATCCGATTATTGATCTCTACCCCTTTCTCTGGCTTCTGGAACAAAGCAGTGGATGGGCATCTCTTCTCCTCTTTTCTCCAGTTGGTACTTTGTGCTATCACCTAGCATAACTGACTGCCTTCTCCTCAACCCCATATACAAAACTCTCTCCCACTGTTCTTTTCACCGCTGTAATCTCAGTTTCCCCCTGGAACTTTGACAAGGGGTTTCTTCACTTGAAGACCACCCAGGAGTGAGAGACTGACTTCCCTCCATGTGGGGATGCTCTCCACTCAAGATTAAACTTCAGTAACACAGTGCAGTGATCTTCACAGTGCACCACTGCACCAAGACTACTTAAGACCCTTGGTCTGACTCAGCATGGCAATTTCTTATGTTCTTATGTGCTGCCAGGTAACAACAAGAAGCTATCTGCAAATTCATTGCCATTGCTTCAAAAGCCTGCTTAAGGATGGCCTCAATTCTTCTATCCTGTGCATCCCTCAAGGCCGCTCCCCCTTCTATGGGAATAGTCGCCCGCTTGGTAACAGCACACACAAGCACATCCACTTTTGGTAAATGCAATTGCTCTCTCACAGCTGGATAGAGGTGGTACAGTCCATCCAAGGCTCATCCCCCTTTAAAATTAGCTTCCGGGGTGCCCCACTCAAGATCAATCAATTCTTGAATGGCCTCCATAATAGGGAAGAAAAATGAGGCTTTATGCAAAGAAATCAAAATTGAATCTTTCTTTGGCTCAGACATGGATTCATCCCCCAATACTCCCAGCATCTTCAGTGACTGGGAAATCAGAGCCGGTAATTCATCTCTATGAAAGAAGCGCAACACAGTTCTATGAGGTTCCAATCCTGGAGGAGTTTCCCCATCCTCCAGGAAGTAAGGATCAGCTTCATCATCCGTGCCATCTGGGTCCCTATTGGAGAGATCCACAGCAGATCTAGGTGACTCCTACGCTTATCTGCAGCACCAGGCATGCAGGAATCCGCCACCTGCAATCCTGACCTGTTAAGATTGGCAGGGGCCAAGGACTGCGCCTCAAGAAAAGACTGCACAGGTTTTTGATTCACCTATCCGTATGCTAAGAAAATGAACTTTAAGGATGCAAATGATGGGTGCAACGAACAGTACAGCAGAAAGGAAACATCTCGCCAGGGTTACCTACCAGCCTGAGTAAGCGAACATGCCAGCATAGAAAGCCAGGGGAAGTTTGTCTACTGCCAGGGAACTGCTGTCAAAGGCATCCTGGAAATTTTCAAAATGACCTACACAAGACAGAAAGAATAATAATTATAGAAGCAAAATTAGCAAGGCATTTTTGGCTCCTTTAGGAGGGCATTTGCAATGTATTACCAATATTACCAAGATATGCCGAGCCCAATATTCAAACACTACTTAGCCGGAAAAGCAGGACTTATTTGACTAAGTAGTGGCTGCTGAATATCTGGCTACATTCAGCAGTCTCTGCTTAGCTAAGTATTTAGCCAGGTAGTCAATGGGCAGGCAGTGGGCGTAACGGGGAAGCACCACTTATCTGGCTAACTTAGCCGTGCTGCTGAATATTCTGTGCAAGTAAGCCAGATAAGTCTTATCCATTCAACTTACTTAGCCAGTATGTCAGAATATTGACCTCTATATATTGAGTCAGTGTTATGAGCATATGTTAAATAAATATCCTATAATAAAACAGAAAATCATAAAAGCAAACTCACTGAGTAGCAGATTATTGAAATCCAGAAATGAATTGCTTTAAATATGTATATGTCAATTTCCGTGCTGTGTGATTATTAATTTTCTCCCCACTACCCAACCCCTCCCTGGTCATGGATGTCACACTATGGAAACCACCCTAGGATATAGAGAGTGACCTTGTGCAAAGAGTCAATCACTTTCAAGATTACATTAGAGAGACAAAGGAGTCGGTAACTGAGTCCTCCGTCTATAAGTTATCCATGAGGAATCCCTGCGTGTGAAACTGGTATATACATACTTCAACCGGGACTGGAATTTTTCCAGCTAATTTAAAGCTGCCATACTTGTTCAAAGCTGTGCAGTCGGTCACCTCTAATAGATGTCAACTTTCCCATATAAAACACTTTTTCCAAATGAGAGTGGAAGTGATTTAGAGAGGGGACTTCGACCTTTCGCCAGCAAAAGGCTAATTCACATTTAACAGCAGAGAAAACCTGGTATATCCATCGTTGAGTGTGGGGTGAGCCAATATCAAGAGGGGCATGCAATAGAAATATTTTGGGATCAATGGGGATAGCAATACTCGTTAGTTCAGAAATAAAATCCCTAACCACCTCCCAAAGCTCTTGTACCCTTGAGAACTCCCACCACATGTGTAGAAAAGTCCCAATCTGATCACACCCCTTCCAAAACTGATGTTATGCTCAGGCTTGTGAACCCTTGGCCGACGGGAGGATGGTATACCTTTTGGAGGATCTGTAGGTTCTCTCATCGGGTGGCGAGGCAGAGCAGAAGACGGGACCAGCTGACCCTGGGTACTGGAGACTGAGGCGACTGCGGAGGCGGATGAAGAGACGAGAAGAGGAGCTGCATCTTCACCACTGGAAGTCTGTGGTCCCCCCAGGAGGAGCCCGTAGGGACCCAGACCGCTGGGACTTAGGCGGACCTTTGAGAGGTCAGGGCGTCAGTGCAAGGCCTGACTGGAGCTTCGCCCTGGAAGCCCGCGGTCCCCCCGGGAGGAGCCCATAGGAACCCAGGCCGCTGGGACTTAGGCGGGCCCTTGGAGACGGTAGTCTAGAAGGAGTCCTAGGTTGAGTGCCAGAGGGTCGTCGCTCACCAGTCCGAGGTCACACACCGAAGGATCACCACTTGCCAGTCCGACGTCACACACCAGAGAATCATCGCTTGCCAATCCGAAGTCGTACACCAGAGAATCACCGTAAGCCAATCAGAAGTCAGGAACCGGGAACACCAAGACGAAACAGGAACAGGATCCAAAGTTCAAGGAACTCACCGAAGCAAGCAGACCAGACAGCGCTGGAGGACGTTGCCAAGTCACTGAATGAGCAGAGGAAGCTTCCCTTTATACTTCCCCTGCCTAGGCTGGTCAGGAACAGGTGAAGCCAGTTAAAGGGATTAGGTCCCTTTAAATCTGTAGAAGAGGCGCGGCCTCGCGCCTAAGGATGGTGGCGGTCATCTTGGATTTTCCCCCGCGGAGGAGAGATGCCGCTGGACGCCGCGAGGGGAGAGCAGGACGGCTCCCCCTGCAGCGAGCAGCACTGGAGGCCGTGCGGGAGCGGTAGCCCGGATCAGAGCCCTCCCCCAGGGCTCCCGCGGCGAGGGAACGCCGCGGACGAGGTAGGGGGCCACAGTCGTGGAGCGCCATGGCCGCGGAACACAACAGTATCCCCCTCTTTAGGGCGTCTCCCCGGAGGCCTGGGTTTAGCTGGATGGTCCTTGTGGAACTGCTCCAGCAAATTCCAGTCCAGGATATTAGCCAGTGGTTCCCAGGAGTTTTCCTCGGGGCCGAAGCCTTCCCACGCTATCAGGTACTCCCATTTCTTCCTGTGTTTCCTCACATCTAGGACCTCTCGGACTTGATAGGTGAGGTCATCTTCAGAGGCCACAGGTTGCGGGGTCGGAGGCGTGCTGGAAGGCCATGATAATACCAGAGGCTTCAGTAGGGAGACATGGAACATTTTGTGAATCTTGAGAGACAGAGGGAGACGAAGTTGATACAAGACAGCACCTACCCGCCGGATGATGGGAAACGGTCTGATGAATCGTGGGGCCAGTCGCGATGATGGCAGCTTCAAGCGGATGAACTGCATGCTCAACCAAACCTTCTGGCCCAGCTTGAGAGGCGGGTACAGCCTTCTGTGCTGGTCGGCATATCTCTTAGCTGCCTGGCCAGCCCTGATCAAGGCGCGTTGCGAGGATATCCACAGACGATGCAACTCATCAGCACAGAATTGAGCTGTCGGGGACGCAACCGTGATGGGAACAGGCAGTGGCGGGTGTGGCTGTTTCCCATACACTATCTGAAACGGGGAGGATCCCATAGCTGCGGAGATATGGGAATTTAGCGCAAATTCGGCCCAGGGTAGCAGGCTAGCCCAGTCATCTTGTTTCTCATTAACATACAGATGAAGGAATTGCTTCAAGGTCTGGTTTGTTCTCTCTGCGACGTCGAACTTCTGGCAAAGAGCCCTCCAGAATTTGGCGGTAAATTGATCAGACAGGATGCCTTTAGGTAGACCATGAAGCCTGAAGATGTGCTGGACGAACAGCTGGGCCAGCTGAGGTGCAGACAGCAATCCTGGCAAAGGCACGAAGTGTGCCATCTTGCTAAAGCGATCGACTACCACCCATATTACAGTGTTGCCATTGGATAGTGGTAGGTCCACCACAAAGTCAGTTGCCACATAGGTCCACGGTTCAGAAGGCGCGGGTAATGGTTGAAGTAACCCTGGGGTCAAACCGGAGATCCTCTTGTGGCGAGCACAGGTCTGGCAGGACTCCACATATGCCCGGACTATGTACCTTTGGCCACCAGCAGTACCGGCGCAGGGTCTGCAACATGCGGGATTGCCCTGGATGGCTGGAACAGCGGGAATCGTGAGCCCATGCCAGGACTTGTTTCTGCAGACATGGCGGGACCAGAGTTTTCCCAGGCGGAATGGTTGTGGTAGCCGACAGGAGGAGGATACGGGATGGCTCAATGATGTACTGTGGTTCCTCAGAACCTTCCGTTGAATCAAATACCCGTGATAGGGCATCGGCCTTAATATTCTTCCCAGCCGGTCTGTATCGGAGAATAAAATTGAAATGGGTGAAGAACATGGCCCACCGGGGTTGTCGTGGGTTGAGCCGTTGTGCCCGATGCAAGTATTCTAAATTCTTATGGTCTGTGAAGACCATAAACTGGTGTTGTGTCCCCTTCCAGCCATGGGCGCCACTCTTCTAAGGCCACCTTGATGGCCAAGAGCTCCTTGTCGCCGATGGCATAGTTCCACTCTGCAGACGAGAACTGGCGGGAGAGGAAGGCACACGGATGTAGCTTATGGCCCTTGGAGGCCTGGCTCAGGACGGCCCCTATTCCCTCCGAAGATGCGTCCACCTCGATGAAGAAGGGACATTGCGGATCCGGATGCCGAAGGCATGGTTGCTGCATGAATGCCTCCTTGAGACGACGAAAGGCGGCCTCTGCCGCCAGAGGCTACTTTTTGGGATCCGCCCCTTTCTGGGTCAGGGCTATCATCGGGGCAACAATGGACGCATAGTGAGGGATAAAAGAGCGGTAATAGTTTGCGAAGCCCAGAAACCTTTGGAGTGCCTTGAGCCCAGACAGCTGTGGCCATTCCCGAATGGCACTTAGCTTTTGCAGATCCATTCGGACTCCCTGACTGGAGACTATATATCCCAGGAAGGGAAGAGACTCCTGCTCAAACAGGCACTTTTCGAGCTTCGCATTCAGCTTATGTTCCCTGAGGTGTGTAAGACTTGGATGACGTGCCGCCGGTGAGCGGCCAAGGTATCAGAGAAAATCAAGATGTCGTCCAAATATACCACCACGCATTGGTACAGAGGTCACGGAGTATCTCATTCATAGTATTCTGGAATACTGCGGGGGCATTACAAAGCCCGAATGGCATCACTAAGTACTCATAGTGGCCGTCATGGGTATTGAAGGCCGTCTTCCATTCATCTCCTTCCTTAATTCGAATGAGGTTGTAAGCCCCTTGGAGGCCCAACTTGGAAAAGATCCTCGCACCCTGTAGCCGGTCAAAGAGTTCAGTGATGAGAGGCAAGGGATAACGGTCCTTGATTGTTATAGCATTCAAACCCCGGTAGTTAATGCAGGGGCGGAGTGTTCCATCCTTCTTCCCGACGAAGAAGAATCCAGCCCCTGCGGGGGATTTTGACTTCCGAATGAAGCCCCTCTCCAGGTTTTCTCTGATATACTCATTCATGGCCTGCATCTCTGCAAGAGAGAGGGCGTAGGTGTGTCCTCGAGGAGGCTCAGTGCCAGGGAGAAGATTGATGGCGCAATCGAAGGATCGATGAGGCGGGAGAATCTCGGCCTTTTGTTTCGATAACACATCCGCGTATAATGCATAGGGGGCCGGCAGGCCTGGAAGACTGGTGGATGCCACGGAGCAGGAGACTGGGACTACAGATTGAAGACATTTATCATGACAGCTTGGACCCCAACGGGTCAGCTGTAGAGTCTTCCAGTCAAACTGGGGACCGTGTTCTTGGAGCCACGGAAGGCCCAGGACTACCAGGTGCATCGAGTGCTCCAGGATGTGGAACGTCATCTCTTCGCAATGAAGGAGCCCGACCCTTAACTGGGTAGGTTCTGTCATGTGGGTCACGTGACCTGGGATGGGTCTCCCTTGGATGGAAGAGATGACCAAAGGATGCAGGCCAGATGCAGGCCAGAGGAATTTTCAGGTGCTCCACCAATTTCTACATTATGAAATTGCCGCCAGCGCCTGAGTCGACCAGGGCTAACGTATGAAACTCACCCGCGGGTGACGTTAGCGCCACTGGAACAGTTAATGGAGGTGCAGATGAAGTTGAGCATAGGAAGAGGCCTCCTCCTGGTCCTAGGCAAGGGAGTTTTCCGATCATGCAGGGCATGCGGCTATCCGGTGGCTCGCTGCGCCGCAATAAAAACAGAGATCCTTCTTTATTCACCAATGGCGTTCGTGGGAGGACAACTTCCCACGTCCCACTTCCATGGGTTCCTTGGCGGGTGCCCGAAGGGCTTCAGATGTGCCTTTGGGCAGAGTTGAGGGCCTTCTCACCACCTTAATTACTGGAAAGTGAAACCTCATTCGGCGATCCACTCAGTTGGCCAATTCTATAACGGCATTGAGATCGTCCGGGAGTTCCCTCGCTGCTAGCTCATTCTGAAGGCAGGGCGCTAGCCCTTCCAGGAAGATTCCATGCAGGCAATCTTCCCTCCAATTCAGTTCTGTGGCCAGGGTGTGGAATTCCGTTGCATACTCGGCCACAGTCCGAGTACCCTGTCGCAGTCGGAGCAATTCTGAGACCGCAGTGGGTTTGCACATGGGGTCATCAAACATCTGCCGGAAGGCAGACAGAAACTGACTCAAGTCCCTGAAGATAGGATTCCTTTTTTGGATAATTCAGGGGATGGGGGTATGGGCCTGTTTCCCAATGGCCTGGTTTTGACCAGGTCATTGGGAAACTGCGCCAGCAGCAAGGAGAACCGGACCTGGCACTGGCTGAGGAATCCTCGACACAACTTCACATCTCCGGCGTATCGAGAGGGCACCGGGAGTTGAGTTGGAGTTACATGCCCCAGGTCACCCCTGGAGGCCTGGGTGGTGTGTGGCTGAGTATCGCGGGCTCCTTGAGCCCCAGATGGAGACGGCAGCGTAGGATTCATAGGCCCTAATGCTTCAAGACGTTGGGTTAAACTCTGCACGGAGGAAACCAGAGCGTCCATGGTTTTCTGCTGGTCCACCAGACGCTGGGCCATTTCCGGAATGGCCTGGCGGGTGGATGCCTCTGCCAGGTCCATGGACTTGGCAATCTGTTTTGCTCAGGCTTGTGAACCCTTGGCCGATGGGAGGATGGTATACCTTTCGGAGGATCCGTAGCTTCTCTCGTCGGGTGGCAAGGCAGAGCAGAAGACGGGGCCAGCTGACCCTGGGTACTGGAGACTGAGGTGACTGTGGAGGCGGATGAAAAGACGAGAAGAGGAGCTGAGTCTTCACCACTGGAAGCCTGTGGTACCCCCAGGAGGAGCCCGAAGGGACCCAGACTGCTGGGACTTAGGCGGACCTTTGAGAGGTCAGGGTGTCTGTGCAAGGGCTGACCGCTGGGACTTAGGCGGACCTTTGAGAGGTCAGGGTGTCTGTGCAAGGGCTGACTGGCAAGTGGTGATCCTTTGGTGTGTGACCTCGGACTGGTGAGCGATGACCCTCTGGCACTCGACCTAGGACTCCTTCTAGACTACCGTCTCCAAGGGCCTGCCTAAGTCCCAGCGGCTCGGGTTCCTACGGGCTCCTCCCGGGGGGACCGTAGGAACCCGAGCTACTGGGACTTAGGCAGGCCCTTGGAGACGGTAGTCTAGAAGGAGTCCTAGGTCGAGTGCCAGAGGGTCGTTGCTCACCAGTCTGAGGTCACACACCGAAGGATCACCACTTGCCAGTCCGACGTCACACACCAGAGAATCACCGCTTGCCAATCCGAAGTCGTACCCCAGAGAATCACCGTAAGCCAATCCGAAGTCAGGAACCGGGAACACCAAGACAAAACACCAAGACGAAACAGGAACAGGATCCAAAGCTCAAGGAACTCACCAAAGCAAGCAGACCAGACAGCGCTGGAGGACGTTGCCAAGTCACTGAATGAGCAGAGGAAGCTTCCCTTTATACTTCCCCTGCCTAGGCTGGTCAGGAACAGGTGAAGCAAGATAAAGGGATTAGGTCCCTTTAAATCTGTAGAGGAGGCGTGGCCTCACGCCTAAGGATGGCGGCGGCCTCCATCTTGGATTTTCCCCCGCGGAGGAGAGACGCCGCTGGACGCCGCGAGGGGGGAGCAGGACGGCTCCCCCTGCAGCGAGCAGCACCGGAGGCGCGCAGTAGCGGCGGCCCAGATCAGAGCCCTCCCCCGGGGCTCCCGCAGCGAGGGAACGCCGTGGACGAGGTAGGGGGCTGCGGTCGTGGAGCACCACGGCCGCGGAACACTATAACTGATTCCTGGAGCCCCCATACATTCTGCATAATTTATCTGGGGTGAGATACCACCGGTATAGCACCTTGTAGCCATTTTCCTTGATGGAAGTAGGTACCGAACTTCTACTGATAGAATGGAAAATGTGATCCCAGATCTCGTCAGCAATAACTTCTCCCAAATCTCGTTCCCACGCACATTGAAAGG
This sequence comes from Rhinatrema bivittatum, assembly GCF_901001135.1. Taxonomy (NCBI): domain Eukaryota; kingdom Metazoa; phylum Chordata; class Amphibia; order Gymnophiona; family Rhinatrematidae; genus Rhinatrema; species Rhinatrema bivittatum. The sequence continues at coordinate 228,233,852 of NC_042618.1, forward strand.
TCGCCTTACCATGGATGTTGCCCTTAATGAGAGTGAGGATTCTAGTTATTGGTTTGGTAACTTTTTTGGGGTGAGAGCATAAACTTTCAAAGAGGGGTTTGCCCTTACGAAGTTCCGGCTCTACATGGGCCGTACTAAAGTAGTGTGCGATTTGATTATAAGCATAATAGTCCATGTCTGGCAAATAGAATAAGCGCTTTAATTCATAAAATGGTAACAGACGCTGGCCGCCCCAGAGTTGATCCCATTTATAAAGACCTTTGGTCCCCCACTTGGTAAAAATACGGTGTTCCTGACCCAGAGGGAAGAATTTATCATGTAAAAAAGAAGTCAGATGGTGAAATGACACTAACGCTCAACCAGAGCAAGTCGTAAATTCTTCACCTCCCCAGAAAAACCCCAATACCCATGTCTGACCCCACAACTCTAACCAATTATAACATACTCCCGACGGTTGGAGACCTCGGAGTCACCCTGGACCAGGAACTGAACTTCAAACAGCATATCAAGACACTGATAAAAGAAGGATTCTACAAACTCCAAATCCTGAAGAAACTCCAACCTCTACTTCATCTCCCAGACTACCGGACGGTACTGCAATCCCTCCTTTTCTCCAAAATAGACTATTGCAACGCCGTCCTAACCGGCCTCCCCGCATCCACTCAAGCCCCTCCAGCTCCTACAAAATGCCGCAGCACGGTCACTAATGAATAAGAAAAAAACAGATCACATCACGCCTGCATTCAAACAACTACACTGGCTGCCCGTCCCATTCAGATCTCAATACAAAACACTCATGCTCATATACAAAGCAATCCATAATGACAAAGCCAGCTGGTTACAAGGACCTCTGACCCCCTGCAACCCCACTAGAAATCTCCGCTCAACCAACACAGGCCTACTCCCCATTCCCCCTGCCAAGGAAGTACATAGAGTCTCCACTAGAGAACGCGCTGCATCTGTAGCAGACCCTCACCTATGGAACAACCTTCCAACCGCTCTCAGAACTGACCCATCTACAACTACCTTCCAAAAGAACCTCAAGACCTGGCTCTTCCGGAAAGCTTTCACACTAGACAAATAATCCCGCTACAGTCCCTCATCCCACCAATAACATGCCCCACCCCCCCCCCCCCCCCCCCCACCTCCTAACCCCCTCAGTTTCCCTACCCTGCCACTGTACATAGTTAATTTAACTCTTAATATATTCTGTATTAAGTTATGCTATCAAGCATGTTATGGTAACACTATCTTGTAAAACAGTTATAAGTATGTAGCCAGTTACTCAGTTAAGCTGTTATAATGTATCATGTATTTATAAGGTTCGCCTTAGACATCTTGTTATATGTAAACCAATGTGATATGTCAAATCGAATGTCGGTATAGAAAAATAAATAAATACATACATACATACTTGCTTATTGCCTACTAATCTGATTTTCCACTTGTCCCATACCTGAAACAATAATTGTGTGTATGGAGAAAGATCTTGGTGGTCTCTACACCCTCTGTGCCAGGCTCTTACATGAAGGGGGGGTGCGTCCCTTATTGGAGATGCCATTGTCACCCATGGTCTGAGGGTATCAGCAGACTGGCAATAAGGAAAAGCACTCAATTGGGAAGCAGCAAAGTACCAAGTGAGGTTGGGTACCTGGAGACCACCACTTAGTTTTTCTTGGAATAGAGTAGTACGTGCCACCCTGGGCAACCTCCGTTTCCATATAAATCAGAGTAGCTTTCGTTGCCATAGGGTCAGGGTAGCATCTGGTACTGATATTGGGAGGGTTTGGAAAAAGTAACTAAGACGGGGCAGTATATTCATCTTTATAATTGCGATCCTGACAAACCATGAGAATGTACCCCTATCCCACCGAGCCAGGTCATCTTGGATGTTACGAAATAGCAGGATATAGTTCAAGCGATACAAGTCCTGACCCTCTGGACCTATTTTGACACCAAATATTTCATCTAGCCTTTCGTTATACGGAAAGGGAGAGTCCGAGCAATGTCACCAAAGAGGTCAGGCTCCACTGATACATTTAAAAGCTCCGATTAATCCTTGTTGACTTTAAAGCTGAACACTGCCCCGTATTCTCGCAACCCAGACAACAGAAATGGTAAAGATCTGGGCCCTAATTTTATTAAATGGATACAGCGACTATATGAAAACCCGAGGGGTAGTCCAAAAATCAATGGGGAGTACGTGAAACCTTCTCCGGTATGGAGAAGTACCAGACAAGGCTGCCCTTTGTCTTCACTTCTTTTTGCACTATCCCTCGAGCCATACACGGCCAAGGTTAGGGCGAACCCAGAAGTTAGGGGACTGATGAGAGGCCCCACTGACTACTGATATTTTGTAGTCCAATATTGGATTCTACCATTAGGTGCACTAAATCTCTCTCTACAAGAAACATATCTATGCGAGAATAGGAACAGTGGGCATGAGAATAATAAGTATAATTGCGCTGAATGGGATTCCATAGCCGCCAGATATCTTCTAGCCCCCTATCTAAGAGCAGGTGTTTAAGGGCTCTCCTCTGTGCACAGAGGCCCATACCCCCATCCCCTGAATTATCCAAAAAAGGGTACCTGGTCAGATTAAAATCACCTCCCACTATCACATGCCCTTCAGCCCAGGACTCTAACAATGTGGAGATAGTGTCGAAGAAATTACCCTGTTCAGTGTTGGTTCCATATATTTTAAGGAGAGTGTACAGATTCATGCCCAACATAATTTTTAATGCAATGTATCTTCGTCAGGGTCACACCGGCTATCCTTGACATCGAACACCAGCATACGTGCAAAGAGGATACCCACCCCACTGTATTTCCGCTTAACAGAAGCTGAAGCTAAGTATTGCTGGGAATAAAATTTGTCCCAAAGCAAATGTGCTGAGCGCTTGAGCAGATGGATCTCCTGACAGAAAATGACATTTGCGTGTCCTTTCCTTGCCTCTTGGAATAATAATTTCCTCTTATATGGGGAGTTCAGCCCCTTCATGTTAATGGACACTATACACAAACCTGCCATCATTCTTTTTTAGGACTGTAAGAACTATGGTTCCCTGGTAGTCTCATGAGTGTTAAGGTGAGACAACCTCTGGCTGCTATAACTCCTATGTGCGGTAAAGTATATTCGGGCATCCATAAACATTCCCCTCCCCCCCCCCTTCCCCACCCCTCCCCATCCCCCTCGCTTTAACTGAGATGAGGCCTACATCCCACCCCCCGCGAACCTCTTTTCAGAGGAGTGAGTACATCGTCTCATTAGACACCCCCCACCCGGCACCGATCCCCCCTTTGCTAACATGTCAAAATGACAAACAAAAGGAATAAAGTTAGGCCCCTAAAAAATGAAACTTGTTATACGAAACCGTTCTCAGTCTTCCAGTACTGAAGATCTCAGATCAGATCTCATGGTATAGACCTGGGGTAAGTCAACTGCAGACAGTTCAACCAGGGCGATCGCCGAGATGTAAGGATCTGCTGGAGTGTCTGCGAAGTCTCTTGCCCCCCTTTTCTACGTGTTGCCATCTGGGCACCTCGCTACGTGACTGGCCCTGCCTTTCGCCACCGGGAGCAGTGTTTGGGATGTTAACAACCATGCCTGTAGCTTGCAGTATCTTTCCTGCTTCTTCCGGTGAAGTAATCCGTGATGTAATGCTCGCTATGGTGAAGCTCAAGCCAAAGGGAAATAGCCATCTGTATCTCACATTGTGAGTGCGGAGCGTGGTTACATCATCTCTAAATTCTCTCCTTTTGCAAATAGTTGAGGGGGGCCAAGTCTTGATATACCTCTATTTTATTGCCTTTCCACATTACTGATCCCTCTCTGTGAGCTTTCAAAGCAATTTTCTCCTTCTGTGCATAACTATGAAAACACACCACAATGTCTCTGGGCCTGTTGGGCCGTGGCACACCTAGAGCCCTGTGAGTTCTTTCCAACTTTACTATTGCTGCAGGTCAGGGTCGCCCGCCTGCGTGCCCAGAATCTGACTGCAGATGCTGCTTACTACCTGCTGGCAATTTAGAAATTCCTCCGTCTCAGGGACCCCCCTGAATCTGAGGTTAGCCTTGCGGGATCTGTTCTCCAGGTTTTCCATCTGATTTAATAAGTCAGTGTTGGCTTGTAAAAGCTTGTCTTGGGCTAACTTGCAATTAGATAATTCAGAGGCCTGGTCCTCCAGCCTTGCCTTCATCTCCTCCACCCTGCCCCCCCCAGCGCGACCAGATCACCTGCAATTTCTGCCCTCAGGTCGTGGATATCTTTCTGGAGGCCTGACACTGCACCTTTAAGCTCCCCAAACCAGCACTGGAAAGCTGCTCGGCTTGGAGCTTTGCCTCCCACACCGTCCCCTCCTTCCTCCCTCACCTCTGTGGTCACGAGGTCCGCCGAAGCCCATTCCACCTCACCCAGCGCCGTTTGCACTGCAGCGTTAGTGAAGGAGAACTTATGCAGGTCTATTTTTTTCTCTGCTGCCGACATCGCGCTTGTAGGCTGGTCGTCGGGGAGGAAACTACCGAAAACAGAGCTGTTCGGAGCCTGGATGTGGGGGGATCGCAAGTGCCGGATCGGGAGCTCAGAGATAGGCGGCCATGCTCGGCGGTGACGTCTCTTCCTCCCTCGCGGTGACATCACTTCCTCCCTCCAAACCCCTTTTAAACTCAGTTATACTAGATTCCTTGCCCACATCATCTGGCAACAAATTCCATAGCTTGATTGTGCATTAAGTGAAAAAATGCTTTTCTTTGATTGTTTTAAATCTTTTACCTGTTAGTTTCATGTAGCATTAATCAAGTAGCAGATCCTAAGTACTACAAGGGGGCATCCCTAAGTGGATACGAGACCCCTTTTCCAGTTTTCCCATCATCTTCACTTTCCATCCAAGAATAAAGATAAAGGGACCAGAGGGATAGATTAAGGGACCAGAGATTTCCTGTTTTTAAATTGCATTTGTGGAGATTATCTAAAAGACTTGCATCCAACACCATAAATTCATGTTTAACATTTTATTCAATAAAGTTTTATGTTGGAACACCATCACAGTATCCAGTTTCCTTATTGGCACACAGAAGAAGATAATGTATGTAATGCCTAGGAACTTGGAGGTTTATCCTTCCTCTCAACATAGAACCTGCAATTTGGGACTGACAGAGAGAGTCCAGGACTTAACCCCAATACTTATTGTGTGACCTAGCACCTTAATGAGAGCCTGGATCGAGGCTGCATACACAGTTAGTTGGCAGACAGTGCAGAAGAGTTTGTACTCTGAGGTATTGGATGAAGGCTTAGGAATGATGAGTACTCTGCTGCAGTGGTGTCTCCTGAAGCCATTTCTCATCTAAGGTCCTCTGTTCAGGGTTAGAGTTAAGAATTGGGAGTCCATAGGCAGAATCAGAGAGCGGGTATGGGGATTATTCTCTGGGAGATTGGAAAGTGGAGGTGGGTGCCATGGTGGCACCCCTTTGAAGCACCACCGGCATGCAGCACTAAAGCAAGCAGAAGCGGGCTCCTCATCAGCCCTAGTATTGAGCGCTTTCAAGATATGGCGCCCTGAGGTAGATCTTACGAGGCAATTCATAAACCGACCTGATTCGATACTTGTATTGAGAATGTCGGTATATAAAAATCCGAAATAAATAAATAAATAAATAAATCTGGGCCTGCCTCAGTTGGGAGACATGTATTTGGTACCAAAATCAAAGAAAGAGTTGGACAGCTGGATCAAAAAGAATAAGTGAGACAGATTCACAGAGCAAAGAGGGAGCCAGGCACAAATCATAACTATATGCTGATAGATTATATTTATGGCTTCTGGCTATCAGTTAAAGTCAATAAATCCCGATAGAACTATCCGCAATGTAAAAATCAGGGCTCTTGGTTTTAACAATAAACATCGCCAGGAGATAAGAATGCCATCCTTCCCCCAAATCTCCCCTGCCCCATGGACAATTACTGTCTATGCTGGGGCAGCAGCAACACACTCTGAAGGGATGCAGACTGGGAGCTGAACACCAGTGCTTGCAGGCACTGCCTCCCATACTCCCAAAATGGAGCATGCACTGACTTAGTTCCCAGCCCTACACCTTCAGAGTGCACTGCTGCTGGCACTGCAACCAGGTCTCAGAGCTGCCTCAACTTCAACAGAGAAAGCCCGAGGAAGAGTACTGGGATTGCAGGGGTGGGGGTGGGAATGGCAGGGGGAAGGGCTTGGCAATATTAAGGTGCTGTGGTAGCTTTGTGAGCGGGGGGGGGGGGGGGGGGGGGGGAGAGGAGGGTGTGGCTGTGGCCAGAGAGCATTGGGCCTGTGTGTGATCTTAGGGGGGGGGGGGGGAGAGGAACTCTGTTGGCCTGTGCTGGGTGTTGAGGGTTGGGTGAGGAAGGAGTCCTGAGACTGTTGGCGGCCAGGCTGGGAGAGGCAAGAGTGCTGTGGCTATAGGGAAGAACACACTGTAGTAATACGTTAACAAAATGTATTGTTAATTTGAAATAACCAAAAAAGTAACCCAATAAATGTTACAACTAGGCGAAAACACCAGAAAATCACAGATTTTAACTATTTTCAATGAAGCCCTAATTAGTTAGAAAATAAACACTGAAATTGACACTTTATTGAGCGCAGTTTTCAAAAAGTGATTTATCCAGGTAAGTATCAATTTACGTGCATAAAAGATGGACTGTCTTCCCCATCCAAAATCCAACTAAGAAATAAGTGTGGGGATTCCACAATGCGCATCCTTTTAGCTGCCATAGGAGACGGCATCCCCGAGGACGTGTTTGGGTCGGGGGGGGGGGGGGGGGAGGAGAATAACACATGTAGATGGCATTTTCAAATCTCTGCGTGCTATTTTCCATGTAAAACATACTCACAGAAAAAGCAAGTGCACACACACGTAAAACTGGGTTTTATACATGTAAATGTACTTTACTTGTGTTCGTGAGCTTCTGAAAATTACTACAATATATGCCGTTGAATTATTCATAGGATTCACCCATGTAAGTTCACTTTGCACAGGTAAATGACTTTTGAAAATTGCTAGGATAGTATGTTAACATTTACAGGTGTTACTCCTTTTAAAATTATCTCCTAAGAGGATAAATTTCAAAGCAACATGTATGTGCCCATATATGCGTGTATATGGATGCACGCAAAGTTGCTATAGTATACTATAACCTGCACGCAAATGATACGTGGCACGGGTGCCACTAAATGGGCACTGGTCCTCTATTTTTTGGGGGGCTGTGTTTACATAGATTTATTCTTTACAGTGTTTGAAAGTTTAAAAGTGCAAAAGTGAAGAGGTATCAATTGGAAAGGTTGTGGTCCGGGCAAGCATGGACAAAGAATGTTGGTGGGAGGACACTTTGGGTTAGCCTTTCCTCTAAGAGGAAGTTCAGAGTGCTTTGTTTTTATAAAGGTTAAAATTTTATCTTGTTTCCTGACCTGCGAAAATTCCAGATAGTATTCTAAGAAGGCCCAGGGAAGGTGTGTGCATTGTGAGTGAGTGTCAAGTATGAAGTTTTGTGTCTGGTATAAATCTGTGTGTGTGTGGCCTGTGAAAGGGGCTGGACACTGAGGAAGGAACTCAAGGCGTGCAAGTGTCTGGAGAGTCCAGGTCATAAAAGAGAAAAGGGAACAACTGGTGCTTCACCCTGAAGCACTGTTGGAAGTGTGCAAGTGTGAAAGATCATCTGAGAGTACCATCTGCTCTCTTGGATTTAGAGAAATGCTACAGAAGTCAAGGATTAATGGGAGAGGGAGAAGAGGTTTTGAACTTTGAAATTTTTTTGAGGAACTGTGTTTGGGGGGGAGGGGGGTGGTTATGGCTGGGCCTAGGGGAGAGGCTTCAGCTGGCTTGAGACTAGCACTATGCTCTAATGGACCAGGGGGTGCACTGTCTCAGGAGCTGCTCCAGAAGGGAAGTGTCTGAAATCCTAACAGCATCTAACAAGTTGAGATTTCTGTGTCAGGAAGCGATAACTATCCAGGACTCCTCTTGGGTTCTCAAGTGAGAGAGAAAGAGACTGAAAAGTAAAAGGAGTAAGGAATGTGGAGTGAATTCTGAGTGAGGAAAAAAAAAGTGAGCCAAATCAGAAGTTGTGTAAAGGTGAACTGGGCCTTGCGTGCATTAGGAGTAAACTCTACAATAAAACTGTTTTGCCGCTTATAAACAAAAGAGTTAAAAAAAAACCAAACCTGAGCATATGGGAGGTGAACAAGGGTTTCTAAAGACTCGGGGAGTAACCTACAGCCAAAGAATACCTTTGAAAAAGAGTGAGAACTTGGGGACTGATTTTTGTGATTTGAACATAATGCCAAGTGATGTGATTATAATTCTGGACTGTGGCCTATCCATTATTATTGATATAACAAAGTTATTTATTTTAGGAGCATAAGAAACTTGTGGACACTGGAATTTTTTAGGAGTGTCTTCAGTCAGTTTGGCATTACAGGATGTCCTGTCCCCAGCCTGCCTCCTAAGAGGCAGTATACCCCACTTTGGGTGAGTACATCTAATGCTTCCCAGGACAAGGAAGTTGGCCCCTTGGCACAGAGACTATAGATATGCACAGGTTATAAAGTAAGTATGTAAAAACCGTGCTCCACGCAAGTTCAAACTTTTCTGGATAAGTACTGGCACTTATCCAGATAAGTCTGAAAAGCAGTACTTGTCCATCTAAGATAGCCAGATACATCTGAAAAAGCACCACTTAGCCAGATAAGTCAAACAGCTGGATAAGTCTAAAAAGCGCTACATATCCGGCCAAATCAGACAGCTAGAAAAATAGCACTTTTAGATGTATCCGACTGAGAAGCACTTTTTTTTTTTAAGACCTTTCCGGCTATTTAGACGGACAAGTAAGGTTTTTCTGACTTATCTGGCTAAGTAGTATCTTCTGATACTTAGCTGGATAAATCAAAACCTGTTCAAGTGCCATACTTATCAGATAAGCTTGAATTTGTCTGTCTAAATAGCAGCAAATGTACCCCTAGATTTATCAAAATGCTATAAATAGAGCAGAAATAGCACCCACGATAAATGGGGTGTTACTGTGAGAGAGAGAATGAGACTCTGTAGAGAACAATATGCCACTCTACCATTTATACCACTGTTAAGAGGGGGTACTTTACACTCAGAGTGGGATTTATGGGGGAAAGGTTTGGAGGGGTGGTTTTACATACACAATAGGAGGTATGAGCAGCAAAGTACATATCAGATTTGCTCATTTCAATGTATCCTGTTGTTTTCACTGTTAACCATGGTGAAGGCTTGCTCCAAACTACGGTATATAAAAACCGTCAAATAAATAAATAAATAAATAAAATATCACTGACGATTTTCTGTCATTTCAATTGACAAAGAGTTGATTAGATAATAGAAGGACTAGTGGGCACTCCATGAAGTTAGCAAGAAGCTCATTTAAAACAAATTTAAAAAAAAATCTTTTTCACTCAACACATAGTTAAGCTCCGGAATTTATTGCCAGAGGATGTGGTTACGGCAGTTATTGTAACTGGGTTTAAAAAAGGTTTGGATAAGTTCCTAGAGGAAAAATCCATAAAATGCTATTAATTAATAAGCAATAGTATCTTGAGATTTATTTAATGCTGGATACTTGCCAGATACTTGTAGCCTAAATTGGCCACTGTTGGAAACAGGATACTGGGTTTGATGGACCCTTGGCCTGACCTAGTTTGGCAATTCTTATGTACTTTATAAAGAAAACACTAGAGTGAAAGGATGAAAGGTTTTTTTGCTTTGTTTTTTGGGTTTTGTTTTGGGGGTTTTTTTACCAGTGATGGCAGTGAATTAGAGGCATGTGAAGCACCTAGAGATCCCAGATGTGCTGTCTGAGGTTTTCCCTTTCTAAAGCAATAGCATTCTAAGCAGTCTTGGTTAAAGTCTATTTGTGTATGGAAATTGGTGTTTAGGAAGTGCAAGGAAGGGTACAATAAAAAAAATAAAAATAATTAAAATATAGTTGAGTTATCCAGTGAGCACTGGTGTGTTTTTTGAGATAATTTGTGTTGTATACTGGAAAAATTGTGGATATCCTACAGGCTGATTTATAACTGGCTAAATCTGTGGCTGTGAAAAGCTCAAGCAGATTCCATATCACACATACTTTCAGCCACATGAAAAAGAAACAGTGCTGGCACGGGGGAGGCGTTCAGAGGTCAGGTGGAAGACCTGAGGAGGGAGGAGAGAGCTGATATTGTTTTACAGATGGAAATGTGGCCCCAACTTGGCCACTAGATGGTGGTAGAAGATGTGCTATGAGTAAAATACATAAAAACATAGAAATGATGGCAGAAAAGGACCATATGGTCTATCCAGTATGCCCAGCAAGCTTATGGTAGTATCTGCTGCAGCATGCAGGTTACCCCATGCTTTGTTTCCCCAGACCGTAAAAGTTGGGGCCCTCATTGTTTGCTGTTTGAAACCAATTCCCCCTTTCCCCCTGCTTTCGAAAGAAAGAGCCATAATGAATTTGCCTCCAATGAAAGCTTATTGATTAAGGGCACTAACCGCTGCACCAGCAAGTTACCACCATACATTAATTTCTTCAATTCCATTCTCTAGCCTAGGGAATCCCATGTAGCATCTTACTGCCTTGCCTGACTGTTCACTGGAAGGACAGAGATGTTACACAATCACTACACAGTCTGTTAAATGGGGAATCTTCTATCTAAAAAGATTAAGAGAAAGAGCTGAGGTGCCCTAAAGTGTGGGCTATCTTGTGATATTGGGAACTTTCTGGCAAAGGAGGCTCAGGAAGAGTTCAATGGTGTGTATATTCATTGACCAAAGTGACTAGGTGATTCATCCTCCAAAGGGAAGTAAAAATCTGGGTCGTATGAAAAAGTGCTTCCCCTGAGACACAGAAGGAATTTTGGGAGATTTTGTTGGAGATTGGGAAAACTGGAGAGAGTAAAGAAATTGAAGTGGAATTTTTGTAGTTGGGTGCTTTCACAAGCATTCAGTGAAGTCTGGAAAAAGTGTGGAACTGAAGTCTGGGAGCAGGAGATTGTTAGGGCTGGTTTGTCTGCAGTGAGGGAACACCACCTGGGGAGTGCCATAAGATGGCAGGTCAGGAATAAGTCCGGTCTTCCTCCTAACCAGCCTCAACCCCCACAGGTTGAACCCTTGGGATCTAGGAGCCAAAAGGGCTTTGCGGCGGCACTGATTCATCATGGTGTTATGTTGGCAAGGGCATGAGCTGATACTGGTGCAGAGTGCTGGTAAGGACTCCAATAGGATCTTGAATGGAGGCAAGGACTGGAACTGTAGTTTGCATGCAAGCAAGGACTGGAACTGTGGATTTCATGCAGGCAAGGACTGGAACTGGAGCTAGAGTGCAGGCAAGAACTGGAATTGTGACTAGAGTGCAGGCAAGACAGAACAAGGACACACAGAACAATTAACAGTGAACATAAAGTCCTGAGGGCTAGCTAGACAAGAAGACACTAGGGGGCCCAAAGGCCGTGGGCTACGCAGAAGGCCTGAGAAGGCTACAGTGCTAGGCTAGGCAAAAGGCCTGAGAAAGCCTCAAGGCTAAGGCAAAGCAGAAGGCCTGAGAAGGCCACAAGGCTAAGGCAAGGAGCAAGAAGGCCCGATTGCCACAAAGCAATGCAAGGGGTCAGGGCAAGGAGCCAAGGAAGACTCGATGCAAAGCATTGCGGCAGGGAAGAGAGAGGGTTATGCAGGGCTGAGACTTGGGAGTGGTGCAGGCAAGAAGGAGGAGCTTGGCAAGGCTGGAGACAAGGTTTGCCAAGGACTCCTGGTGGCTAGGAGGCTGCACCAGAGGCTGAATTGCATGAGTTATGAGGAGATGAAGTAGAGAGCATGGAATAGAGCTCCCAGGAGACCTCTGCTGGTGGAGAGGTTTCATAGTCAGGGTACGATGAGGCTGTGTAGCAGGTGAAATCGTAACAGAGATCTGCTGGGGGCCAGAAGGACAGCAAGAGATTGTGTTCCTGACTTGGAGCTCCAGTGCAGGGACTGGGAAACTTTGATTGCCTGAAGGAAAGGGAAAGAAGTTGGCTTGGGCCATTTTTTCAACTGGTGTGAGTAAAGTGAAAATTTTCAAGCATAAGTTGGGAGTGAGTGAAGGAAGTTTGGACTCTGCATTTTTTGTACTTGAACTATATTTATTATGTTCTATCTGTTTTTCTTGCTGTAGAATTTGAATTGTACTTTTCCGTTGAACTGATTATTTTTTGCAAGTAAACTATTCTGTTTGGAGTACCAACTTTATGTGGAATGCGTGTGTTTTATTTTTTGAGGTTACCTCTGCCCAGTTGGCCTTGCAGGGGAGCCCGCCCCTAGTTTACAGGGCCCAGAGACAGTATTCCTCCACCTTGATTGAGCAATTCCAGTGCTCTTCGGGGCTGGGAAGATGACCCCCCCCCCCCCACCCCCCCAGCTGATGGGGGGAAGGGTTACAGAAATTTCTACCCTAGCTCTCCCTTCCCCACCAACACATTTATTGCTGCCTTGATTGACTACCTTACTGTATGCAATAACAATGTACTATATATATTTCCACTAGTCCTGCCTAGCCATATTTTCATATGCACTGTATGCAAAAACAATGTACTGTATATATTTCCACTAGTCTTGCCTAGCTATATTTTCATATGCACTGTATATACTTCTTCTATTCACTCCTAGTTGTATTCTCATATTCATTTCCCTTTCTTATATTATTTTTGCCACCATTATCATCAAGTCTATAGATTCACCTCTTCCTGTAAACTATGTTGCCCCCCCCCATTCTAACTACCACTATGTTGCCTCCCCCTATTCTACGTACCACGTTCTAGCTCTTTGTATTCCGTTATGTTATACTCTCCAAGTTTTATGCACCCTGCTCTTTGTAACATGTTCAAGTTCTTTGTAAACCGATATGATGTACCCACGAATACCGGTCTAAAAAAGCTTTTAAATTAATTAATTAATTAAATAAATGTGCATCTACACAGAACCCCAACTGGGCAGATTGAATGGGCCAGTTGGTGTTTATCTGACATCATTTACTTTTGTACTATGTTACTACCATTACGGATTCCACTGCAACCTGGCCATCTGTCAAAGGGTGATAGGAAGAAAAAAAGAGAAAATAAGTTAGCCTACAAGAGCCATGTTTGCCTGCAACTCACCTCAGCTAGCTGAAGCAAACAGTCCTACCTGCATCCTCTGTTCCCTGCATCCACACACAACACCCCCCCCTCCCCTGCCCCCGACTGTTCTGTCCTTTAGATCTCAGAGGGTAAAAAGCCCTGATCCACTAAAGCACTTCAGTTTCCACCTGTAAATTAGATTGCAAGCTCCATTGAGCAGGGACTGTCTCTTTTATGTGTTTCTGGAAAGTGTTGTGTACACCTTGTAGGGCTATACAAATATTGAGTTACAGCTTCTTCCTTTGGTTAAAGTCTAATACACTACTGCCACTGTGGAGAGCTTTGAAAAGTGGTGCAGAAATAAATTAAATTGTAAAAGCAGAGGAAATAAAATACGGAAGACCAAAAAAAAACATGAAAGAAACCAAGGAATGAAACTGAAAGATGAAACAATGACTGCAAGAATCATGCAGGTTTGTAGTCTGAAGAATGTAAAGAGTATTGAGAGGATCTCTGCCACTTCTCCCCTCCTCTTCCCTATGCCCCATGAAACATAGGGTTGAATCTGTGGGTTCGTTTTGGGGAGAAGCATCACATAGTCTAAGAGATCACCACTGAAGCGTTTTACCTTTGCTCAGGACCATCATCCCTGGCACAATAATGAGTGTGAGAGCCGTCAGTTTGGTAAAGGACAAGAAATTCATCACCCTGGCGCTCCAGCTGACGCTCCAGCAGTTCAAGGCAACGGTTACATCTAGAGAATGAGAGACCAGAGAGTCCTTCACTGCATTGACATTGGATTCTCCCTCCTCTTCCTCCTCCCTTCCACATACACTTCAATTAGGCCTTGAAGAGCATGAAGGAATCATTCAGATTCACCTTATATTGTAACTTGTGACTGTGACATTAATAGATTACATGAGAATATTGCACAATAACTTTAGGCTTTACTGTTTTATTATAATTATTAACATAGATGTTGCAGTTTAAAATTTGCATACATTACAACTATTAATAAAGTACATTCCATTAAGCTTCATAATGGGTATAAAAATAATCCGAATACCGGGTGCCATTTTCAGCCAGTTGACCTGGAGTGTGGATGACCCAACTCAGAGAATGAGCCAGAGACTTTCTGCATAGCAGCCCACTGCAGGCGCTTTTAATGCACATGCACTGTTTTCCTGTCTCAATATAAACTACAGTAGGCGTGGCCAACTCCGGTCTTCAAGAGCCACAGACAGATCTGGTTTATGGGAGGTTAACAAATTGCCAGACATGAGATCAAAGACAGTGGGGCATAAACTGAAGGCACAGTTTGCAAGATATGTTACCCCAGACAACTTATCCACCAATAATGGACCACAATTCATGTTGGCAGAACTGAAAATATTTGCTAGGAAATGGGAATTTGTGCACCAGACATCATCACCAACATATCCACAAAGTAACAGAAAAGCAGAGTCTGCCATGAAGAAAAACAACTCCTGCATAAGGTTATCACCTCCAGTCACACCCTTACCCTTAACTGGCCTTTCTGACATTGGAACATGCCGTCTTAAGGACGCTAAAGTAGCCCAGCACAAGTCCTGATGGGGCAAAGGACAAAAAACATTACTGCCAACCAGACTTGCTACAGTCAAGGGAATGGGGCTACCACATGCTTGAACTATTCCATAAACAATAAAAACAACGAAAAGATTACAACCAGACTGTCAAAGAGCTCCTGCACTATCTTTGAGTGACGCCATTTGGGCCACTGGAATGACAGTGAGAGGAGTGGGTCCAAGGAAATGTTGAAGTAGTGTCTTCCCAACCATGTAATATGGAGATGCAGGATAGTTGGTTGATTTAGAAAAACTGCAGGAATCTCAGAAACATCTGGGGGAACCCAAATGTCCCAAGACCAACAGGCAGCAGCCTCTTATGTACTAAGTGTGGGAGAGGAAGAGCAGGACATGAAGCAAGACCCAGGAGACACAGTAACTGGAGCTGAGGACAAATTTGTGAGGGCCAATTAAGTTAACAGTGAGGAAAGTCCTCTGCAAAGTCAGGATGCTTGCTAAGAAAACCATCAGATCTAAAGGATTATCTGTCTGACTGAATCTGTGGTAAAGGCGTGACTGCAACCTCTAGCCTAAAAAGTGTTAAAAAGTGTTATTGAATGCAGATAATAAAGAGAAAGAGTGAGACACCATGAAGTATCTGTTCAAAAACCTGCTGAGTGGATTAGACAACCAGATAATCTTGCCCAGTTATCTTTATCCATATATTATATCCAGGTACAAGGGCTGCTGAATATCTGATTAAATATAGCCAGTCATTTGCCTATATTTAAGGTCCTAAATTAGATACCTAGTTCTGAAAATCAGTGCTCAGCGCCTAACTTTAGAAGGAAAGATTTGTCTTTCTGCGGATGATACTAAGATCTGGAATAGGGTGGACACGCCTAAAGGAGTGGAGAGAATGAAAAATGATCTAAGAAAGCTTGAGGAGTGGTCGAAGGTCTGGCAGCTGGGATTCAGTTCCAAGAAGTGCAGAATCACATCTGGGGTGTTGCGAGTGCCGCGACTGGGACCTTACCTCATTCCTTCGGGCTCCGGGCTGGGAGGCTCCACGGCTCCGGCCCCAACTCCAGGCTCCGGCCCCGACTTCGGGCGACAGACGCGTGGCACGGGAAGGCAGGTAAGGCCTAGCTTCGGCGGCGTCTCCACAAGGGAGACGCCGTCGGCCCGCTGTAGCTAGCCCCTCCCTCCTTAGTCACGCACGTGCGTGAAAGGCCGGGATTTAATGGGCCTTTCCCGCTTTTGGGTGCCCCGCTTCCTCCAGTGACTTCAGATGCCGGCAGATATTTAAAGCCGGCATCTGCTCTAGTTCAATGCCTTGCAACAAGGTTGCTTCAGATCCTCATTGCTGTGTGCCTCTGGAGTTCCTGCCTGCGGTTGTTCCAGTCCAGGTCCTTGCTTCCTGTTCCAGTCGCCTGCTTCAGTTCCAGTCTCGGTCTTGAGTTCCGGTTCCAGTTTTGGTTTGTGGGGATCTGCCTTCGGTTCCAGTTCTGCTCCTGTTCCAGGTCTTCTGCCTACCTCGGTTTGCTTCTTCGGTTCTGACCTCGGCCTGCTCCCGCCGCCTCCCGTCTGCTACCTGCCTTGATCTCGGATCGTCTCATCGAATTTCGCCTCTTTGCCAAGTCCCAGCGGCCCGGACTCCTACGGGCTCCTCCTGGGGGAGTCTCGGGTCTCCAGGGTGAAGTCATCTTCTCTTCTCACCTAAGTCCCAGTGGCCCGGCTCCTACGGGCTCCTCCTGGGGGAGCGCGGGCTTCCAGGGTGAAGAGTCTTCCCCCACCAGTCCGCCCAGTATCCGCCTCCCGGCCTATTTCCCAGCACGGAGATTGTTCCCTTTCTCTCCGACAGGCCGGCCCAAGAGTCCACTTAACCTCCTTAACATGGGGTGTAGAAATATGAATGAGCTGTATGTAATGGGGGGTGAGAGACTGACGTGCAAGTATCGGGAAAGAGATCTCGGGGTGATAGTGTCAGATGATCAGAAAGCAGCAAAGCAATGTGACAAGGTGGAGGCTAAGGCCAGAAAAATGCTGGGCTTCATCAAAAGAGGCATAACCAGCAGGAAACAGGTGATAATCTCCCTGAACAGGATATTGGTGAGGCCTCATCTGGAGCATTGTTTTCAGTTCTGGAGACTGTATCTTAAAAAAAGAAAGACAGCAGTCCAAAGAAAGGCAACCAAAATGGTGTGTGGTCTGCATCAAAACCCATGTGTAATGAGACTGAAGGATATAAGTATGTATACTCTGGAAGAGAGAAGGGACAGGAGGGATATGATAAGACATTTAGATACCTGAAGGGTATAAATGATGCATGGGAATCAAGCTTTTTCCAATGGAATGAGAGCTGTAGAACTAGAGGTTCCAAGGGAGTAGAATTCAGGAACAACATCAGGAATTATATCTTCACGGAAAGGGTGGTGGATGCATAGAATACCAGCCCGGTAGAGTAGTTAAGATGAGAACCGTAATAGAATTCAAAAGAGTTTAGGATAAATACAGAAGATCCCTAGTGGTTAAAGGATGGAAAGGAAAATAAGGGGTAACCCGCATTGAGGCAACCTGCATGGAGTGGCAGTTTCCACCCTTACCAGAATAAAAATAAATAAATAAAAAGAATAAATAAATAAAACTTGTTGGACAGACAGCTTGGACCACAGCCATCATTTACTATGTTACTACGCTAACTTTGTTTCACTGCTTTAACTCTGCTGCCATAACCACCCACTTTTTAGGTCCTAAATTTAGGAGTTTAATAAAACTAGGAGCTTAAATTTAGGAATCCAGCCCTAGTAAATTTTCAAAAGGGCCAATGTAGAAGCCTAAACTTTTTCAAAATTGGCTCCTAAGCTTTTTAATGTTGAAAAAAAAACATAAAAGCCAGCAATCCCTGATCCTGCCTCCTTCCTTTCTGCAAACAAATGATATGTGGAGGACCTCCAGGCCCCTTTCACCTTTCAGCCCCATTATCCTGAAACACCCCCCCCCCCCCCACCACCACCACCACACTAAACAAAAAGCCACAGGCCAAGCCAGAAAGAGATAGAAGATTAAGAACATAAGAAATGCCATGTTGAGTCAGAACAAAGGCCATTGAAACCAGCATTCTGTCTCTGACAGTGGCCAATCCAGGTCACAAGTAGTTGGTGCATCCCATAAAGTAGATCTATTTCCTGTTGTTCACTCCCAGTGATAGAAGGGATGTGCAAAGAAAAAAAATTCATTTTGGTTTATTATTTCATTTCGTTGGTACCCAAATTCCTTTTTATTAGTTTCCAAATGAAAAAAAATGTGTTCATTTGTTCCATTATTTAATTTGTTAACCATTGAAAACGATGGGGGAAGCATTGCAGTCTATTTTGAACTCCAAAATAGTGTTTTTCTCATGAAGCTTCCCCCATCCTCTCAAACCCCCCCAAAACCTTTTACAAGTACCTGGTGGTCCAGTGGGAGTCCCAGGAGCGATCTCCCACTCTCGGGCCGTCGGCTGCCACTAATCAAAATGGCGCCGATGGCCCTTTGCCCTTACCATGTGACAGGGTATCCGTGCCATTGGCCGGCCTCTGTCACATGGTAGGAGTTATGGCCGGCCGGCACCATCTTTAAAAATTGCGCGGGCCATCCAGTACTCCTACCATGTGACAGGGGCTGGCCAATGGCACGGATACCCTGTCACATGGTAAGGGGAAGGGCCATCGGCGCCATTTTTATTAGTGGCAGCCGACGGCCCGAGAGTGGGAGATCGCTCCCGGGACTTCCACTGGACCACCAGGTACTTGTAAAATGTTTTGGGGGGTTTGGGAGGGGGGGGAAGCTAAGGGATCAGTTTTAAAGGGTCGGGTGGGTTTTTTGTTTATCGGCTTAGGCGCAGCTGATAAACAAAACCACGATCGGGCCGCACGAAAAAAATTAACGATGTGAATCGGAACCGGAATTGGAACCGATTCCGGTTCCGATTCACATCTCTAGTAGGCATACATGGCAAAGGTGTAACTCTTGATAGACATCGGTCATGACAGCCACATCCCCTCTGCGAATACTCCAGCATAGCCCAGTTAAACTGGGGCGTGTGTTCTTGTAGCCAGTGCAAGCCGAGCACAGCAGGGTGAATGGCTTTATCAAGGACCAGGAAGGAGATGGTCTCAGTGTGTAAGGCCCCTGTGCAAAGGCATATGGGCTGCATAGTAAGGGAGACTTCTCCTGGTAGAGGTTCACCATGTATTGAAGACAGCAGTAATGGAGTAGCCGTGGGCGTAGTGGGAATTCGTAGGTGCTCTACTAATCTTTTTAGAATAAAATTCCTTCCGGCACCCGAATCCACAAGTGCGAGTGTCTGAAACTCGAGACTGCTGGAGATGAGAGAGACAGGGAGAGATATCAGAGGAGAGGATGTAGTCAGACCTAGGAAGAGTCCTCCAGTGGATCCTAGGTCTGCATGTTTCCCGGACAGATAGGACAGGTCTGGACAGCATGGCCGGATTATCCGCAATACATGCAGAGACCCATGCGTTTGCGATAGAATCTCTCTTTAGTGGTTAAATGACTGCGGTCTAACTGCATTGGTTCGTCCTCTTCACTGGGTATAGGAGGTTGGGTAGAAGCCGTATGCATGGTCCTAGGAGGGTACCTCCCGAGGTGTGCTTCTTGGGACTCTTTGCTTCCTGGGTCCGATCACGTATCTGGCGATCAACTCTCCCAGCTAAATCAATAAGAGATTCCAGGGTGTCTGGCAAGTCGTGAGCCGCTAGTTCATCCTTTATAAGGGAGTTGAGGCCCTCTAAGAATATAGCACGTAGGAATCCCAGGTCCCAGTGGCATTCAGACGACAGTGTTTTAAATTCAATAACGTAGTCTGGTAGAGGCTTGATCCCTTGTTGAAGGTGCAGAAGAATAGACCCCGGATTGATCTGACAAGTTGGGTCATCAAACGCAGACTTGAAAAGGGTCAGGACCCCAGTCAGATCACTTAGGACTGGATCGTTGCATTCCCAGTGAGGTGAAGCCCAGGACAGGGCTCTTCCATCAAGTAACGATAGGATATATGTAGTCTTAGAAACAGCATTTGGAAAGTAATTCGATTGCAATGAGAAGTGCATACAGCACTGATTAAGGAAGCCCCTACACATCAGGGCATCACCAGAAAAGCGTGTAGGAGCTGGTAGAGGCACAGTAGTTCGAACAGTAACCACTTGAGAAGAGAAGTCTTTTTCTGGAGCCATGTTCAGTCTGGCATTCAACTGATTGAAGGCAACGGCTAGTGTCTCCAGAGATTTCTGTTGCTCGGTGATCCATTGGACCAGGCCAGGAATGGCCTGTAAGGCTGAGAGCTGAGCCGGGACCATGGAGTTAGCAATCTGTTATCATTTGACGTGAGTCGTGGGCCCTTGGTTGCAACAAGAGATGGCTCCTCCCACAGGGCAGAGCCCTGTGGTGACTCATTGCGATAGGCTGGCTCTAGTAGTAACAGACACAGAGGAAATAGAGTTTTTATTGTACAGCAAGCGATGGATATAACCCGAGGATTGGGCAGAGATCCTTAGCCCAGAGGAGGAGGGTCTCAGATGGCATAGTTCTGTCTGTATTCTGTAGCGTGGAAAACGCGGAGATGGAGTCTCACCAGATGCTGAGAAGGAGATGACTCCGGTAGTGGTCTGCGGAGTGGGGTAGGCCGAGAACCCAGTCACATATGGTAGGCCAGAGAGGGTTAGATCCGGTAGTGGTCCGCAGAGCAGAGTACGCTGAGAATCCAAAGTAGAAGGAAGGCCTTGGAGTGATAGATCCGGTAGTGGTCCGCGAAGCGGGGTATGCCGTGAATCCACTCTGTAGGTGGTGAGATAGAGACAAAGACAGACTGAAGAGCAGGAGTACTCACTCAGAGGCTTGAAGGTGGTTGTAGAGAGGAACCCCGTGGAGCGGAGGTCTGGGACGAGACAAGGCCCCTGAGGAGCGGGTACCTGAGTCATCCTGAAGCGGGAACCCAGAGCAGCGAGTGTCTGGTAACAAGGCGAAATCAGCAGGAAGGGAATCCTTGCTAACTTGTAGCTGGTTTAGCGAAGGGAGTTTAAATATCTGTAGAGGGTGACGTTATGCAGAGGGGACGCCCCCGAGGTTCCTGCCATGTCGCAGGTAAAAAGTGGGTCAGCGCGCACACACATGCCCTAGATGATCCCAGGAGGAAAATGGCGAACGCAATTGCCCATTCCGGTCCGGGGACACTGGAGAGGTCGGCATGTGGAAGCGGAGGCAGCCATCTTACCCACTGGAGCTGAATTCGGCAGAAGTAAGGTGAGCAACAGAGGGCGCAGCCGTCTGTGACCGATGGGTGCAACAAGGCATAGCAGACGACTGGGTCTGGAGATAGGCTGAAGTGTTGTCAAACAAAGCAAAGTCGATATCCGTAGAGTCAGTCCAAAACATAGACAGGGCAGGAACAAAGAAGACAGGAACCGGGAACAACGAAGATCAGGAACGAAGAATAGAGAGGATTCTCTAGCAGCGAGTACTCGAGTAGCGAGGAGACCTGTTGCAAAGGCAACGCTACGGAGAGAGGCCTGAGCTTAAATACACTGAAGAGTTTGATGTCACCAAGTGGGGCTGTGGCCAGGTTCCCGCCGCGGGCAATTCATAAGGATCAGTGATGCGCGCGTGCGCACCTAGGGAGGGGCCCAGTACGGGTAGTAGCGTCTCTCCGCAGACCATGCGGGGAAGCCCGATGAACAATGGCATCTTGACCTGCAACACTGGAGACCATGGCAGAGCCGGAGGCACCGGGGGCAGCCCGAGGTCGGAGCCGATGGCCCACTGCCACTAGCGAAGAGGAACCTGAAGCTGGAGTCTGTGTAAGAAGGTGAGGGGGCCACGCCGTGGGACTTCCGCAGACGGCATGCGTAACAGGGATGTGTTCCGGCTCCACGGTCTTCCCAAGCATATTCTCTTGGACTGTGGGGTTCAATTCACCGCACGCTTCTGGAAATCTATTTGCAAAAAGTTTAATATTTTGTTAGACTTCACCTCGGCTTACCACCCTCAAGCCAATGGCCAAACAGAGAGGACCAATAGAACTCTAAAGCAATTCTTGCAAGCCTACATGAGTTTGCGGCAGGATGACTGGGCCGACCTCCTTCCTTCGGTGGGGTTCGCATTAAATTCCCATCTGTCCACTTCCACTGGTTCGTCGCCCTTCCAGGTGGTCTATGGGCACCAACCTTTGCCTCCACTCCCTCTCCCACTCTCAGTGGCTTCCCCAGCACCGCAAGCTACATCCCAAGTATTGCATCAACTGTGGCAAAATACCCAACAGCTACTTAAGCAAGCTGCCCAGAGATCGAAGAAGGCCTTTGATGCCCATCTTCGCGCAGCACCCCAGTTCCAGCCTGGGGATAAGGTATGGCTCAGTACCAAATTTATTCGGCTTAAGCTGCCTTCTACCCGCTTTGATCCTACGTACGTTGGCCCCTTTCCAGTGCTCCACCATCTGGGTCCCGTTACCTACCAACTACAGTTGGCTTCCTTGCTCAAGATTCACAATGCCTTTCATGTTTCTCTACTCAAGCATCTGATTCTCTCAGGATTTTCTAAGAAACTGGATCACTTACAGCTATCTTCAGAAGCAGATGTCACCTATCGGGTCCAAGATGTCCTAGACATTAGGAAACATGGAGGAAAATGGGAATACCTCCTTTCATGGGAGGGCTTTGGACCTGAGGAGAACAGCTGGGAACCCATGGCCAATATCCTGGACAAGGAGCTCCTTCGGTAGTTTCTCGCTAAGCATCCTCGCAAACCCAAACCCCCAGGGAGGGGCCTTAAGAGGGGGGATACTGTTTTGCCCGTCGGTCGCAGATGGCTTCGACCGTGCTTACTTATATCCTGCACCATTCTCCAGCCCTTCCCGGGTCTGCTTGTGGCACAGGCCAATCTCTACCGCTGTGTTCCCCATGGCTCCTCGTGGCAGCCGAGATGCCACCCCCATCTATGTCGACTCCAGGCCTTCCTAGGCACACGCATGCGCCACCAGGCCCTCCTTTGAAGCCTCTACGGCGGGAACCTCAGGGGTGTCCCTGTTTGATGTCATCGGATCAAGGTACTTAAGCTCCACCTTCGCCCTCAGCTAGCCGACTTGGCAACAAGTTCTGGACGTCTCTACTAGCTCCTGCTCCGCGTTCCTGTGCCTCCGTTATTGGACTCCGTTGGACTTTGGCTGGTACCCGCTCCTCGGGGGCAAGTGGGCGCTCTCTAAGGGGGCCTTGTTTCCTGGCCTCCCCGGCTCCTCGGGCTGGCCCTGCGCTTCCTGGAGTCCTACTCTGCAAGGCTCCCCGCTGCTCGGGGATGCCCCCTGGAACACCTTTACCACTCGGGAGTTTACTCTAGTGCTTCCCCACTCCTCAGGGTTGTGCCTAAGTGCTGTGTTGGACTGTCAACACTTCCCTGCTCCTCTGGGCTGCACCCTCATACTTTACAAGAGACTCTCAGCACTGTCCGTTCCTCAGCTTCACTGCAACTGTCCGCGCATCCCCACTCCTCAGGGTCGCACTTACATGCTACTAGACTACCAGCACTTCCCCGCTCCTCAGGGCTGTGCTTCTCTATCATACAGAGTCTGTCTGTGCTCCCAGCTCCTCAGGTTTCTACCTATGTCATCATCGGAGACCTGAATTGGGCTTCCCTACTCCGCAGGTTGGCCTACGTCACTACAGATACACCTCCCCTGCTCCGCAGCTCTGCCCCTCGGGGGTGTCTCTCCGGTACACCTCCTGCACGCCAGTCTCAAGCCTTCCCACACTGTGGCCTGCCTGGCGCCTTCACCCTCGGGGCTCTCAGTTCAAGTATTATCTTCAGCCTGCTTGTCTACTGGAGAATTCCTCCTGACTCTTCAGGACCTCTCCACAGCCTCACCCGGAGCTCCCTGCCGTGCCTGACCTCACCTCCCGACAGTGTGGGTCTGTGGGGCTCCGCCTCACAGCTGGTAACAACTCATATCTCGGGGCAAGGGTCGACATACCCACAAACCATAACAGAAATTGTAACAAACTAAAAACCAAAAACAAAGTAAAGAAATTTATTTGCCATATTAAACCTTATATACATATGCTGCTACAATAAAATTAATTGATTACCTTACAAAAAATATAAGCAACTGTTCTCTTAACTAATGAATTTGTATCATAAGATTATTGGGTAAATCTAGTAAAATGTAGCCGTTATCCACACCTGGTATTCCTACAGCTATACAACGTAGTTAATGTATGGCAAACATAATTCACTAGTCAATTTATATTAACAAAAAACTTTTTAAGGTAAATACAGTCACATCAGTGGTACATGCTTAAAAACAAAGTAGTGATATGTGGTATAAAAACAAGGACCCCGACATGGCCGTGTTAATTTTTATGTTTCATTTTACATTTTATTTACCTGCTTTGTGTTTCAAATCCTTTGTTTCAAATGTATTTTCTCTTCCCCCTTCCCCTTTTTTTTCTTCCCCTTTCTTCCATACATCTTCCTCATTTTGTTGTCAAAACGTTCACTATTTTTCAGTTATGTGTTCGCCTTCCTGCTCAATATTTTATTTATTTTTTTTTTGTTTTTAGGTATATAAAATATCTGGTCTCCGTGACGCAGCCCTGACGCGAAACATCGCCGGGTCGGGGTCCTTGTTTTTACACCACATATCACTACTTTGTTTTTGAGCATGTACCACTGATGTGACTGTAAAAGAGAATACATCAACTATAAAGACTTTAAATCATCACTTTGCACTTTTTCAATATAGAGTAATGTTGGAAACCACCAAAATTCTCATATATTTCACTGAGTAACGACTTTAATGCTCATCTGCAAGGACTTTAAACTGGAAGGCATCTATAGCAATGTGAAGGGCCTTGAAACACATCTTTCCCCTGCACAGAGGATATGGCCTCTCGAACTAATATCTGGGTTCAACTATCACAGGGGTTACACGTGATTCTTTAAGGAAAAACAGTACAAGTCAGCTCTTCCTATCTGATTACAGAACAGCATGTCTCAGCTGTTTGCTACTCACAGTGTATAAGCAGGGCAACAAGCTTCACTGCCACAGGGGGCACTGTACACGGTGCAAGGAAATGTTCCAGTAAATAATGTGCAAAGGCCAAAATAACCACTGCGCCATTGGCAGGTCTGGGGAAAAACACATCCATTAGTTATAAAACATCATACAATACAAATCAGTATTCTAAATTTCTACCTACTCATTCATTCTTCAGCCTCATAATCATTCACAAGCATACACCTCCAGGTTGGTAGACACAGGAGCAACATCAGAAAATATTTTACTGAAAAGATGGTAGATGCATGAAAAGTTGTGGAGATAAAAACAAAACAGTAACTGCATTCAAAAAAGCTGGAAAAAGCACAGGAGTTCCCTAGTTGCAAAGTAGTGAGGAGAAAGCCATAGATCACAAGGGATGAGCTTTTGTTAGAAACAAAACTTCAACAAAATTTTCTGTCCTGTTTCATTTTGGTTTTAAAATGAAAAGAAAATCAAAATTTCATTCATTTTTTTGTTTTGCTTTAAAATAAACCCCACTCCATTGCAAAAAAAACAAACAAACAAACACAAAAAAAAATCTTCCCAGGCCCTCTATTAATCTCCCAAGCCTCCCCCCATTCTGCTGTCTTTATGGGGCAGAAGCAATCCCCAGTTGCTCCTGCCCTACTGATGCACAGGTAGACAATGACATCAGCTTCAGGATCTCTGGCCCCATTATCTGTTATTGCATGTGGGGCAGGAGCAGCTGGACATCCATCTTGCCCTGTGAAGATCACAGACATGGGGGTAAAAAGCTGGGGGAAGCATAGAGGATCAGGAGAGGACTTAGGAGGATTGGGGGGGGGGGGGTTCACAGTGGATACATACCCAACTATTTTTTTTATTTTGTAAATGTTTTCCTTTTTTTTTTTTCTTTTATTTGTTGGGAATTTTTTTTCAAATAAATGAAAAAAAAAAGAAAACGGAATTTACAGTGATGATGTAGGTCTGAATGGTTGTGCCTGAGATCAGCTCCCTTGGAGTCAGCGGAGATCGAAGCTAAATCTGCAGCTAATATCACAGGAGTTCCCCATTTTTGTACCAAAGCTTTAGCATGAGCTTTCATGGACAGTTTTGTGACAGAAAATAAAAAGCACCGAAATGTCTAATCGTTGCAAGAGGTTCAGCGCAGAAAATTCTGCACTTGTGGATGTCTGGAGGACAAGATGGCACCAGAGCCAAATCTGATAGTGGAAGGCTTATCTGAAGCAACCCAAGAAGAACTAATGTGCAGTATCAACTGTGATCACTGATCATTTACAGAAATTACAGCTGTGAGAGAAACATCCACAAATTTCCTGCCTCCTCTAGGAAAAAAATTGTTTTCTTTCAAACAAATACCTACAGTATCTGAATGCAATCTTCTCTGAAGTGTCGAAAATCGGAATAAAATAAATAAAAATGTCAATATATCAGTTTGCCCGTCCAACCAATGGGGTACCGCAACAAACCCTCTAAAAAATTACAAATATGTCTCCAATACAAGGAAAGCTTACAGCATTCTGTGAACATGTGGCATAAAGTTCCAGGCAGATAATTGCATTTTAAATAGAGCTCAGATTCCCTCAGTTTCATCTGGGCTCCTCCTGCTCAAGTAATATAAGTACGGTAGAATACTTTGAACTATATTTCTTTCAGATTAGCCGGCAACAAGTAACTGTAAACAACAAAAAAGGCTTCTTCAAAGTCATCTTCATTCAATATAATGCCCAGGTGTTCCCCCCAAACCACTGCCAACCTGGGGCAGATGATTCATTGGCCCATTCTTTTTTAACATTGTCACCCAAACACCCACTTTATTAAATTTTGGAATGGTATCAAGAAAAGCCTTTTCATCATCTGTGAATGTATTAGAGCCTAGATCCTTTCTACAAACAGAGAATAATGACCAACCTGCAGTTATGCAAATAAATAATTGGTTGGCAAACACCACTGTTCCCTTACTGTTGAAAAGAGCTTAAGCAGCTTAACTCCTCTTGCATCGGATGTCCTGGATAATAAAGATCCTTATGTTCCCAGACAGAGAACACCGAGTTATTGCATCTGGATGGAAAATGAATATTGCCCTACATTGAAAAAATGGGAAGATCATTTTCTTGTGGTTTGATCGCCTTCTCCACCATACCCAGCCCTTCCGCATTGCAATTAACCATGGAGTGGAATACCCTAAGGATGAAAACTTCCCTCCAGAAATATGGAACTGATTAAGGGGCTTTAGTCCATAAGAACATAATAACATAAGAAATTGCCATGCTGGGTCAGACCAAGGGTCCATCAAGCCCAGCATCCTGTTTCCAACAGAGGCCAAACCAGGCCACAAGTACCTGGCAATTACCCAAACACTAAGAAGATCCCATGCTACTGATGCAATCAATAGCAGTGGCTATTCCCTAAGCCAACTTGATTAATAGCAGTTAATGGACTTCTCCTACAAGAACTTATCCAAACGTTTTTTGAACCCAGCTACACTGACTGCTCTAACCACATCCTCTGGCAACAAATTCCAGAGCTTTATTGTGCATTGAGTGAAAAAGAATTTTCTCCGATTAGTCTTATATGCTACTTGCTAACTTCATGGAATGCCCCCTAGTCCTTCTATTATTCGAAAGTGTAAATAACTGAGTCACATCTACTCATTCAAGACCTCTCATGATCTTAAAGACCTCTATCATATCCCTCCTCAGTCGTCTCTTCTCCAAGCTGAACAGCCCTAACCTCTTCAGCCTTTCCTCATAGGGAAGCTGTTCCATCCCCTTTATCATTTTTGTTGCCCTTCTCTGTACTTTCTCCATCGCAACTATATCTTTTTTGAGATGCGGCGACCAGAATTGTACACAGTATTCAAAGTGTGGTCTCACCATGGAGCGATATAGAGGCATTATGACATTTTCTATTTTATTAACGATTCCCTTCCTAATAATTCCTAACATTCTGTTTGCTTTTTTGACTGCTGCAGCACACTGAGCCGATGATTTTAAAGTATTATCCCCTATGATGCCTAGATCTTTTTCCTGGTTGGTAGCTCAGAAAGTCTTCCTACAATTTATCACAATCTGCTTGTGATTTAACTACTTTGAATAATTTTGTATCATCCGCAAATTTGATAACCTCACTCGTCGTACTCCTTTCCAGATCATTTATAAATATATTGAAAAGCACCGGTCCAAGTACAGATCCCTGAGGCACTCCAATGTTTACTCTTTTCCACTAAGAAAATTGACCATTTAATCCTCTCTCTGTTTCCTGTCTTTTAACCAGTTTGTAATCCATGAAAGGACATCGCCTCCTATCCCATGACTTTTTAGTTTTCGTAGAAGCCTCTCATGAGGGACCTCGTCAAACACCTTCTGAAAATCCAAATACACTACATCAACTGGTTCACCTTCATCCACATGTTTATCAACCCCTTCAAAAAAATGAAGCAGATTTATTAGGCAAGACTTCCCTTGGGTAAATCCATGTTGACTTTGTTCCATTAAACCATGTCTTTCTATATGCTCAACGATTTTGATCTTGAGAATAGTTTCCACTATTTTTTCACTGCACTGAAGTCAGGCTCACTGTCTATAGTTACCCGGATCGCCTCTGGAGCCTTTTTTAAATATTGGGGTTACATTGGCCACCTTCCAGTCTTCAGGTACAATGGATGATTTTAATGATAGGTTACAAATTTTAACTAATAGATCAAAATTTAATTCTTGAGTTCCTTCAGTACCCTAGGGTTCATACCATCTGGTCCAGGTGATTTGCTACTCTTTAGTTTATCAATCTGGCCTACTACATCTTCCAGGTTCACAGTGATTTCGTTCAGTTAGTCTAACTCATCACCCCTGAAAACCATCTCCGGAACTGGTATCTCCACAACATCCTCATTAGTAAACACTGAAGCAAGGAATTCATTTAGTCTTTCTGCAATGGCCTTATCTTCCCTAAGAGCCCCTTTAACCCCTCGGTCATCTAATGGACCATCCGACACCCTCACAGGTTTCTTGCTTTAGATATATTTGAAAAAGTTTTTATTGCGAGTTTTTGCCTCTATGGCCAACTTCATTTCAAATTCTCTCTTCGCCTGTCTTATCAATGTTTTACACTTAACTTGACAATGCTTATGTTTTATCCTATTTTCTTCAGATGGATCCTTCTTCCAATTTTTTAAGGATTTTTTTGGCTAAAATAGCCTCTTTCACCTCACCTTTTAAACATGATGGTAATCGTTTTGCCTTCTTTCCACCTTTCTTAATGTGTGGAATACATATGGATTGCGCCTCTAGGATTGTATTTTTAAACAATGTCCAAGTCTGTTCAACACTTTTAACCTTTGCAGCTGCACCTTTCAGTTTTTTTCTAACTATTTTCCTCATTTTATCAAAGTTTCCCTTTTGAAAGTTTAGTGTTAGAGCTGCAGATTTACTTATTTATTTATTTTATTTATTTGGAGATTTTTATATACCGCGGTACGTATAGATATACATCACCTCGGTTTACATTGAACAATAATGTAGCAACAGGCTTTACATATAACAGGTTATACAGTAAGTAAACGATAAGTTAGTAACAGGCTTTACATATAACAGTTTATACAATAAGTGAACAATCCAACTTATTGTCCCCCTTCCAGTTATTAGTTTAATTTTGATCATGTTATGATCACTGTTGCCAAGTGGCCCCACCACCGTTACGTCTCACTTGAAATCCTGTGTTCCAGTAAGAATTAAATCTAAAATAGCTGCCTCTCTTGTTGGTTCCTGAACCAATTGCTCCATGAAGCAATCATTTATTACATCTAGGAACTTTATGTCTCTAGAAAGTCCCGATGTTACATTTACCCAGTCAATATTAGGGTAATTGAAATCTATGTTGAAACACGTGGTATTTAGAAACTTAGACAAATTGCAACGCTGTGTATAACAATGTCTTCATATATTCAAAATGTGAGTTTAAGGACCGTCATACCACCCACAGTGCTCACAAGTTAAACTTGTATTTCATGCACTTCATTGGGGTCATTTTTAATCATTGGTCCAAGTAGCTAGCATCAAAGTTCAAGTTTTTGGTTTTTTGTTTTTTTGATTTTTGTATGATTTCGCGCTATATATTAAAAAAGTATTAACTTCCCTTATTCGTAGCTGTCGGGGTCACTCGTCCGACGCGTGCGTTTCGCAACAAAGGCTGCTTCAGAGACATCCGTTTAGACTCTCCTGATCCAGCACTCCCCTTTTAATTCATTCACGGGGATACCGGCAAATCTTTAAGCAGTGCCAATTCGTGCAAGGGAACTTGAGCGATGCTGCAGGTCCGTCAATTTTTCTAGGATATAAAAACTCATGATTAAAGTGAATTTTTCAATAATTTGTTACAGCGATTTCACTTCTTTGAAAGCAATATTTAACGATGTATATTTGCAGATAGGAAAAACAGTTAGACAGGTCTGACTTACCGAACCTGACGCCATTTCCCCGCTTAAAACTTTTAGTGGTGGAGCGGCTCAGGTCGGTCTGATTTTAAGTAAGGTTGCCTTTAAAGTCCACCTGACAGTCAAGTGATTCCTGATTTCGGCGGGCAATCACCAAAAATGAAACCATTCAATGTCTCTATTCAGTCCACCGGGGGTGACTGATTTTAATTGAAAAATCCACTTCTGTTCACATTGACTTAATGTCTGCACTCGATTCCCGCCTCTCCAGTGTTGATTGACTATTTCCAGGACAGTCCACTTTATGTCATCAAACTCATGTCCTAATTCTTTAAAATGTGCAACTAAAGGTTCCTCTACTCGATTGGTATTAATGCAACATTTATGTTCATTGAGGCGAATTTTAACTTGTCTTTTTGTCATGCCCACGTAAATCAGTGGACATGGGCAGAAGATGGCGTAGACAACGTGAGATGAATGACAAGAGAATTCAGGTAGCATAATGATTTTACCCAATGATATAGTGATGTGGGTCTGAGAGGATTTTAATGGACAAAATTTGCACTTGTCACAGGCCTTAACGGGTTCCTTATTCAAAATAGGTTTAGAACAACTTGTACAACATGATCTCGAATGTTTTTACCCCGGGATTACGCAATCCGCAGGGGTTGGTTTAACAAGGGGTGGATCTGCTGGATAAACTTCCAGTGTGTTCTCGTGGCTCTGCTGATAGGTGCTGACAGAAGAGTGTTTCAGCACCATGGTCTGTGGGTTCGATCCGGGTTCAGGATTTTTTGGTAAAAACAAAAATTCTCCGATAAGCTTCCGGCATTCCGGGAGCGATTTCTTGCCGCGAATCGTTTTCGTACGGAAAATGGCGCCGGCAGGAGATCGACTGCAGGAGGTCGTTCAGCGGGGGTTCCGGACCGCCGCTGAACGACCTCCTGCACTCGATCTCCTGCTGGCGCCATTTTCCGTACGAAAACGATTCGCGGCAAGAAATTGCTCCCGGAACCCCGCTGGACTCCCAGGAAACTTTTGGCCAGCTTGGGGGGGCCTCCTGACCCCCACAAGACTTGCCAAAAGTCCAGCGGGGGTCCGGAACGACCTCCTCCATCGAATCGTTTTTGTCTATGGCCGCCGCCATTTTGCGGCGGCCATTTTGAAAAATGGCGCCGGCTGAAGACAACACGATTCTATTGAGGGGGCCGTTCCGGACCGCCGCCATTCTGGACCACCGCCGGATCCCCAGGTAATTTAAAGCATTTGGGGGGGTTCGGGAGGGTGGGGGATTTAATTTAAAGGGTCGGGGTGGGTTTTAGGGGGGTTTAGTGTGCCGGCTCACGATTTTAACGATTTTTCACGATAGTTTACACACCCAAACGGCAACAATACGATTCCCTCCCCCTCCCAGCCGAAATCGATCGTTAAGACGATCGAGGACACGATTCACATCTCTAATACACATCCAAAAAGGATTCCCATTATTTACATTATTGAACTTCTTGATCTCACATTGAGTAAGAATTACTTTATGTTTGATGGGGACTTCTATTTACAAATCCGTGGGACAGCCATGGGAGCGGCCATGGCCCCCGATGTGGCAAACATCTTTGTGGCCAGATTTGAGTCTTTACATATTGAAAATTGCCAATGGACACCTTATTTAAAATGCTTGAAGCGTTACATTGACGACGTTTTCGTCATATGGGAAGGGTCCCTATCTATGTTACAGGAGTTCCACACATGGCTTAATGGCCTAGATCCTTGCTTGAAATTCACCATGGAATACCATCTGGACCAGATTGCTTACTTAGATATAATGATCAAGAAAAAAGACAATACTCTTGCTACCAGCATCTATCGGAAACCAAATGATCGCAACAATTTGCTTCGATTCGACAGTTTTCATCCGACTAGTTTCAAGACCAATTTACCTGTGGGTCAGTTTCTGAGATTGAGGAGACTGTGCACGGATCAGGATGATTTTAAAAATCAGGCTAAGGACATGGCCAGCCGCTTTTTACAACGAGGTTACCCGATGCAATGCATTAGAAAAGCTTATCGGCGTGCACTTTACTCTAATAGAGAATTTTTGTTTTTGCCAAAAAATCCTGAACCCGGATCGAACCCACAGACCATGGTGCTGAAACACTCTTCTGTCAGCACCTATCAGCAGAGCCACGAGAACACACTGGAAGTTTATCCAGCAGATCCACCCCTTGTTAAACCAACCCCTGCGGATTGCGTAATCCCAGGGTAAAAACATTCGAGATCATGTTGTACAAGTTGTTCTAAACCTATTTTGAATAAGGAACCTGTTAAGGCCTGTGACAAGTGCAAATTTTGTCCATTAAAATCCTCTCAGACCCACATCACTATATCATCGGGTAAAATCATTATGCTACCTGAATTCTCTTGTCATTCATCTCACGTTGTCTACGCCATCTTCTGCCCATGTCCACTGATTTACGTGGGCATGACAAAAAGACAAGTTAAAATTCGCCTCACTGAACATAAATGTTGCATTAATACCAATCGAGTAGAGGAACCTTTGGTTGCACATTTTAAAGAATTAGGACATGAGTTTGATGACATAAAGTGGACTGTCCTGGAAATAGTCAATCAACACTGGAGAGGCGGGAATCGAGTGCAGACATTAAGATAATGTGAACAGAAGTGGATTTTTCAATTAAAATCAGTCACCTCCGGTGGACTGAATAGAGACATTGAATGGTTTCATTTTTGGTGATTGCCCGCCGAAATCAGGAATCACTTGACTGACAGGTGGACTTTAAAGGCAACCTTACTTAAAATCAGACCGACCCGAGCCGCTCCATCGCTAAAAGTTTTAAGCGGGGAAATGGCGTCTGGTTCGGTAAGTCAGACCTGTCTAACTGTTTTTCCCATCTACAAATATACATCGTTAAATATTGCTTTCAAAGAAGTGAAATAGCTGTAACAAATTGTTGAAAAATTCACTTTAATCATGAGTTTTTATATCCTAGAAAAATTGACGGACCTGCAGCATCGCTCAAGTTCCCTTGCACGAATTGGCACCGCTTAAAGATTTGCCGGTATCCCCGTGAATTAATTAAAAGGGGAGTGCTGGATCAGGATAGTCTAAACAGATGTCTCTGAAGCAGCCTTTGTTGCGAAATGCGCGCGTCGGACGAGTGACCCCGACAGCTACGAATAAGGGAAGTTAATACTTTTTTAATATATAGGGCGAAATCATACAAAAATCAAAAAAACAAAAAAACAAAAACTTGAACTTTGATGCTAGCTACTTGGACCAATGATTAAAAATGACCCCAATGAAGTGTATGAAATACAAGTTTAACTTGTGAGCACTGTGGGTGGTATGACGGTCCTTAAACTCACATTTTGAATATATGAAGACATTGTTATACACAGCGTTGCAATTTGTCTAAGTTTCTAAATACCACGTGTTTCAACATAGATTACCTTAATCGTGGGATTATATATTAAGAGAATTTTGTATTTGGTAATTGAAATCTCCCATTATTATTGCACTGCCAAATTGGTTTGCTTCCCTGATTTCTCTTAGCATTTCATCATCTGTCTGCCCATTTTGTCCAGGTGGACGGTAGTATACTCCTATCACTATACTCTTGGAGTAGAAATCCAACACACATGGGATTTCTACTCATATAGATTCTACTGAGCATTTAGTCTCTTGTATGATCTTTATCCTGTTAGACTCTATACCCTCCCGGACATAAAGTGCCACACCCCCACCAAGTTGATCCTCCCTATCATTGCGATATAATTTGTACCCTGATAAAGCATTGTCCCATTGGTTATCCTCTTTCCACCAAGTCTCTGTGATGCCAATTATGTCAATCTCTCCCATCTTACTTCTTAGACTTCTGGCATTGGCATACAGACATTTCAAATTATGTTTTTTGTTTGTTTTAACAACCTGCTTTTCAGTTGTTTGGGATAATTTGGAAATCATTAACTTTGGTGATTTTTTACATAAAGGCATATGGACTATGTTTGCTTTTAATGGAACCTCTCTGTTGGGATGCCCTAACTCTCCTGTTTCATTAGTATCGTTCAAGGATACATTTCTCCAAACCATGCACTGTGAATGACTGTCGGCTTTCCCCCTTGTTCTAGTTTAAAAGCTGCTCTATCGCCTTTTTTAAAGTTAGTGCCAGCAGCTTGGTTCCACTTTGGTTAAGGTGGAGCCCATCCTTTCGGAAAAGTCTCCCCTTTCCCCAAAGTTTCCCCATTTCCTTACAAAGCTGAATCCCTATTCCCTGCACCATCGTCTCATCAAAACATTGAAACTCTGGAGCTCTGCCTGCCTCTGGGGACCTGCACGTGGAACAGGAAGCATTTCAGAGAATGCCACCCTGGAGGGTCTGGATTTCAGCTTCCTACCTAAAATCCTAAATTTGGCTTCCAGAACCTCTCTCCAACATTTTCCTATGTCATTGGTGCCCACATGTACCACGACAGCCGGCTCCTCCCCAACACTGTCTATAATCCTATCTAGGTGACACGTGAGGTCTGCCACCTTCGCACCAGGCAGACAAGTTACCAGGCGGTGCTCACGTCCACCACCCACCCTGCTATCTACATTTCTAATAATCGAATCACCAACTATGATGGCCGGCCTAATCCTTCCTTCCTGGGCAGTAGCCCTGGAAGACTGGTCCTCAATGCGAGACAACAATACATCACCTGGAGAGCAGGTCCTTGCTACAGGATCAGTTCCTGCTACACCAGGGTGATGTTCTACTGGGAGACCTTTCTGATCCAAGGCAGCACTGGGGCTGCCAGACTGGATTTGTGACTTGGCTACTATGTCCCTGAAGGTCTCATCAATGTACCTCTCTGTCTCCCTCAGCTCCTCCAAGTCTGCTACTCTAGCCTCCAGAGATTGGACTCGTTCCCTGAGAACGAGGAGCTCTTTGCACCGAGTGCACACATACAATCTCTCACCGGCAGGTAAAAAATCATACATGTGACACTCAATGCAAAAGACTAGAAAGCCCACCTCTTGCTGCTGGACTGCTGCCTTCATCTTAGTTTTATTGAGTTCCTAGTTAAGTTTAGGAGACTAAGGGATTTGGAGTGAGAGTACTTTAAATTTACAGGTGAATTTACTAATTAATCAGCTAGTGTCCTACAAGGGGATGATTAAACTTTCAATAACAGCTGGTACAATAGTATTAATTTAGATAAGACCCTGATTGATTTTTAAGGAGAAAGTGTCTCGTGCCTAAAAATCAAGGGTTGAGTGGGTGGGAAAGACAGACACTAGAATTAACTATCTCTGGCTTGCTTATTAACTCAGACACAAACTCTAAATAATATATCCCTTAATTTCACCTTTCACCAAACTTTTATAAGCCCAAAAATTTCTGAAAGCTATACTTACCAATCCTCTGTAAACACCTTTAATTAATCTTCACTCAGTTAATGGAAGGTTTTGAGATTTGCGTGCCTATTGGTGCGCGCGCTTCCAGTCCTCCTCTACTGCAAAGGGTGCGGAGCCTCTGGAAGCTGGGACTGTGGAAGTCAATCCCTGGATCGCTGTTGTTATTTGTGATAATTGTGGGTGGATCCTTGGGCCGGTGGCATATGACCACGCCCCCGGGGAAAGATCCCGAGAGGAGCCACCGGTCAGGCTCAGAGTTGGGACACACACTAGATCTTTTATTAAACTCTATAGTGAACCACCAGAGATGGCAGTAGTGAGCTGGAAGAGCCCGGCTGGGCTATAGTCCCTCAGGCACTGGAACAGCGATCACAGGATGGCTGAGCTGTAGAGAAACTGAATATAATGAGTAGACAGAGTATGCAGAGTTCAGGAACAGAACCTTGATGGTAACACTCACACAATAGTCTCTTGAAGCAGCCCAGAGGCTGGAATGAAGTAGGCCCTCGAGGAGTGAGTACTTGGTTCCAGGAAAAGCTCTGAGAGAGAGATGGTAACTCACTGGTGTTGTAGGCAGTGGTGACTTCCTGGCAGAAGTAGTATTCGGTAGCAGGTCCGGGAACGTGGGCCCTCGAGGAGCGAGTACTGGTTCCAGACTGCGACCTGAAAAGCAAGAGACAGAGCGAGGCCCCCGAGGAGCGGGTACCCCTGGTAAAGTCCGAGGAGGCAGAGTACCAAGGTATGCAGAAAGCGAATCCCATCCGCAGCGATACCTGGAGAAAGCCCTTGCTAAGTCGAATAGCTAGCAAAAATGAAGACCTTAAGTATCTGAGGAGGATAACGTCATCTCAGGGGGTCACCCCTGTGGTTCGCGCCACAGCTGGTACTTGAGTTGGGGCCGTGCCGCGCTTGCACCCTTAGGCTTCAGGAGAACGTGGTGGAAGGCAGCGTCTAGCTGGTCCGGGAATGCCAGAGGTGGTTGGCAAGATGACGCCGCTGCAGCCAAACTTCCATCAACCAAAGAGGGAGTCACAAAAGAGGTAAGGTGGGCAGAGTGGAGACGTCGGGCAGCGACGGTCGCAACAGTATCCCCCTTCAAAGGGTGATCTCCGCTTCGGGTACCAGGCTTGGGTTTGGAAAGATGCGCGATGTGGAACTGACGAAGCATCTCCTTGTCAAGGATATTGGTCTGAGGCTCCCAAGAGTTTTCTTCAGGGCCGAAACCTTCCCAGGGGAGAAGATATTCAAAAGTATTACTTCTTTTTCGAACGTCCAGAATCTCTTTGACTTCGAACTCTAAGTCGTCTTCTGCATTGACAGGTGAATCCTGAGATTTGAAAGAAAATTCGCTGAGTATGAGCGGTTTAAGAAGTGAAACGTGGAAGGCATTATTGATGTTGAGACCAGGTGGTAGCTTCAGATGGTAGGTGACTTTGCCTATATGTTGAAGGACTGAAAATGATCCCACGAAGCGAGGAGCAAACTGAGAGGAGGGTAGTTTAAGTCTGAGGTGCTTGGTTGACAACCAGACATTGTCTCCTGGTTGAAGACTGGAGCTTGCGAATGGTGCGCATCGTAGTATTTCTTAGCACGGTCACTCGCTTTGATTAGCATGTCCTTTGTCTGAACCCATAGATTATGGATATCATCAGCAGTGGATTGAGCTGCTGGGGACGTCACTGAGAGCTTCAGTGGAAGTGGCAGTGTTGGGGAACGTCCAAAAACCACTTCAAAAGGTGACAATCCAGTAGATGTTGCTGGATGAGAGTTGATGGCGAATTCAGCCCATGGAAGCAATTCGGCCCAATTATTCTGTCGGGACATGACATAAGCTCGAATAAACTGCTTCATTGTTCATTCATCTGTTCCGTCTGGCCATTCGACTGTGGATGATAGGCTGAGGTGTAGTCTAGAGAGATGTCAAACAACTTGCACAAGGCCTTCCAGAATTGTGCCGAGAATTGGGATCCAAGGTCGGATACGATGTGAGAAGGTAGTCCTTGGAGGCGGGATATGTGCGTTATGA
The DNA here is from genome assembly GCF_901001135.1 of Rhinatrema bivittatum. Lineage (NCBI taxonomy): Eukaryota > Metazoa > Chordata > Amphibia > Gymnophiona > Rhinatrematidae > Rhinatrema > Rhinatrema bivittatum. The sequence goes on from NC_042618.1 coordinate 228,271,465, forward strand.
AGAGCTTTGCAAGCTCTAAGGTTGAAGGTATTCCAGGGAGCACCACGAAGTGTGCCATCTTGCTAAATCGATCCACTGTCACCCAGATGGTATTCATTCCTCCAGAAGTGGGTAAATCGACTACAAAGTCAGTAGCGATGTGCAACCAGGGCCATCCGGAACTGGCAATGGTTGCATCTGACCCCATGATTGTCCAGAAGCGGGTTTGTTCTTGGCATAATTGGTGCAGGATGCCACATAGGAATAGGTATCCTTTTTGATAGTAGGCCACCAATACAGCTTCTGTATCTTGAGCAGGGTACTGCGTTGGCCAGGATGGCCAGCCAGCTTGGAATTGTGCGCCCAAAAGAGCACTTTCTTCCTGAGTCTTTTAGGAACTATTGTTTTACCAGCAGGAACAGACTGGGTGAATGCCAAGAGGATTTTCTTCGGGTCAATTATGTGCTATGGCTCATCAGGTACATCCTCCGAATGAAAAGAGCGTGACAGAGCGTCTGCTCTGGTGTTTATATCTCCAGGGCAGAACGTCAGCACAAAATCGAAACGATTAAAAAATAAGGACCATCTGGCCTGTCTGTAATTCAGATGTTGTGCGTGGTGGAGATACTCTAGATTTTTATGATCCGTGAATACGGTTATTTGATGTTGAGCGCCTTCGAGCCAAGGTCACCATTCCTCGAATGCAAGCTTTATTGCCAAGAGCTCTTTATCGCCGATCCCATAGTTTTTCTCAGCTGGAGAAAATCTTCGTGAGAAGAAGGAACAGGGAAGGAAGGCTTTCAAGTCTCCTGTTTGGCTCAACACAGCCCCTACACCCACATCTGAAGCATCAACTTCGACGATAAAGGGCTTGTTGGGGTCTGGATGCTGCAAGCACGGTTTTGTGGAGAAGGCAGTCTTCAATTTTTTGAATGCGGAAATGGCCTCAGCTGACCATTTTGAAGCGTTGGCACCCTTGCCAGTCATCGCAATCAAGGATACAGTTAAAGAAGAATAGTTCTTTATAAAGCTTCGATAATAGTTGGTGAACCCCAGGAATCTCCTTAAAGCCTTCAGGCTGGTAGGTTGGGACCAATTCTTGATAATTTCAAGTTTGTGAGGGCCATTTGGAATCCTTCTTTCGACACTATGTAGCCTAGAAAAGGCACTGAGTCTTTGTGAAATTCACACTTAGAGAGTTTAGCATACAGCCGGTGTTCACGAAGACGTTGGAGTACTTGCTTAACATCTGCAATGTGGGTGTCCAAATCCTGGGAGAAGATTAATATGTCGTCCAGGTAGACAACAACATTCTTGTACAGCAGATCCCGTTCATCATATTTTGGAAAATGGCGGGTGCATTGCACAACCTGAACGGCATTACTAGATACTCGAAGTGGCTGTCTCGCGTATTGAAGGCCGTTTTCCATTCAACGCCGCTCCGAATGCGAATGAGGTTGTAGGCCCCTTTCAGGTCGAGCTTTGAAAATATCTTGGCCCCTTGCAGCTGGTCAAACAGCTCCGAGATTAACGGCAAGGGGTAACAGTCTTTGATCATGATTTCATTTAGACCTCGGTAATCGATACATCGAAGTAGGGTACCGTCCTTCTTCCCCACAAAGAAAAAGCCTGCACCGGCTGGCGACTTTGATGGTCTGATAAAGCCCTTCAGGAGATTTTCTTCAATGTATTCCGACATTGCTTTATTCTCAATGGATGAGAGAGGGTACACCCATCCTTTCGGTGGCTCAGCATTGGGCTTCAGTCTTAGGGCACAGTCATAGGGCGTATGTGGAGGAAGAATATCAGCCGCTTCTTTGGAAAATACATCCCTAAAGGATGCATATTGGGGCATCAGTCCTGGCATCACTGGAGTCGTAGCCATTCAAATGGTAGGCGAGATTTCCTTAAGGCACCTCCCGTGACATTCTGGGCCCCAGCGGGAGAGATCCAAGGATACCCAGTCAAATTGGGGTTGGTGCACTTGCAACCAGGGTAACCCCAGGATGATAGGGTGCATGGCCCTTTCCAGTACAAAGAAGGAGAGTGATTCCGTATGGAGGGCTCCGGTGTGGAGAGTAACTGGTACGGTTTGGCAAGTCACGTTGCCCGATAAGGGCTCTCCATGAATGGAGGATAACAGTAGTGGATCTTTCAACTTGATGAGGGGAATCCTCAAGTATTCCACTAGACGTCTGAGAATGAAGTTGCCTCCTGCCCCTGAATCCACCAGGGCAGGAGTCTGAACTGTGACTGGTTCATAGGTCAAGGAGACTGGGAGAGTGAGTGGAGGAGAGGGCGTAGTGAGGCCTAAGAACAGTCCTCCTGCAGGACTTAGGCCCATCCATTTTCCGGACGAATGGAGCATGTAGAGACATCGTGGCCGGGCTGACCTTAGTACATGCAAAGGCCGTGCCTCTTCCAAAGTCTTCTCTCTTTGGAAGTCAAACGTCCATGACCAAGTTGCATCGGTTCATCTTTATCAGCAGCAGGGATTACTGGAACCTTCCAAGGTGCAGGTATAGCACTAGCTTGTTTCAACCCAGTTCCTTCACCTTGTCCCGAAGCCGGTGATCAATCCAAGTGGCCAAGGCTACTAATTTGTCCAGCGAGTCAGGTGTTTCACGAGCAGCCAGCTTGTCCTTTAAACGGTTATCCAGGCCTCTGAAAAAGAGAGTCTTGAGACATTTGGGGTCCCAGCAGAGTTCCACCGCAAGAGTTTTAAACTCTATGGCAAATTCAGCCAATGATCTGTTGCCTTGCTTCAATTCAACCAAAGCAGAACCGGCAACAGAAATTCGAGCAGGGTCATCGAAAACGGATTTAAATAAGTCCATAAATCCTATGTCCTGCAAATGGGGTCCTTGCATTCCCACAAGGTAGATGCCCAAGACAAAGCCCTATCATCCAGGTATGAAAGGATGTAGGTAGTCTTGGAGAGAGTCGTAGGAAATAAAGATGGCTGTAAGACAAAATGCATGTAGCACTGGTTTAAAAACCCCTGGGTCTTCTGGATTTCTCCGGGAAAACAAATTGGAGCCGCCAGTGGTACAGCAGTCTTTAAAGTTACCTCCTGTAACTGACCTTCATGGCTGGAAGCTGTGCCTTGAACCTCCTGTGTGTGTAGCTGATGGAACGCTGGAGTAAGTTTCCCTAAGGCATCTTGCTGCTCCGAAATGCTCAGGACCAGGCCCAGGCCCAGTATGGCCTGTAAGGCATTGAGCTGTGCCAGATCCATGGAGTTAGCAATCTGTTATTATTTGTGATAATTGTGGGTGAATCCTTGGGCCGGTGGCAGATGACCACGCCCTCGGGGGAAGATCCTGAGAGGGGCCACCGATCAGACTCAGAGTTAGGAGACAGACACACACTAGATATTTTATTAAACAGTATAGTGAACCACCAGAAGTGTCAGTAGTGAGCTGGAAGAGCCCGGCTGGGCTGTAGTCCCTCAGGCACTGGAACAGCGATCCCAGGATGGCTGAGCTGTAGAGAAACTGAATATAGTGAATAGGCAGAGTTCAGGAACAGAACCTTGATGGTAACACTCACACAATAGTCTCTTGAAGCAGCCCAGAGGCTGGAATGAAGTAGGCCCTCGAGGAGCGAGTACCTGGTTCCAGGGAAAGCTCTGAGAGAGAGATGGTAACTCACTGGTGTTGTAGGCAGCGGTGACTTCCTGGCAGAAGTAGTATTCGGTAGCAGGTCCGGGAATGTGGGCCCTCGAGGAGCGAGTACCAGTTCCAGGCTGCGACCTGAAAAGCAAGAGAGAGAGCGAGGCCCCCAAGGAGCGGGTACTCCTGGTAAAGTCCGAGGAGGCAGAGTAGCAAGGTATGCAGAGAGCGAATCCCATCCGCAGCGATACCTGGAGAAAGCCCTTGCTAACTGGAATAGCTAGCAAAAATGAAGACCTTAAGTATCCGGTGAGGATGACGTCATCTCAGGGGGACGCCCCTGAGGTTCGCGCCACAGCTGGTACTTGAGTCGGGGCCGTGCACGCGCCCTTAGGCTTCAAGAGAACATGGCGGAAGGCAGCGTCTAGCCGGTCTGGGAACGCCGGAGGAGGTTGGCAAGATGACGCCGCGGCAGCCAAACTTCCATCAATCAAAGAGGGAGTCACAAAAGAGGTAAGGTGGGTGGAGTGGAGACTTCGGGCAGTGACGTTCGCAACAATCGCTTATGGTGACCTTTGGACTCCTCTCCCGGGGGATGCTGGGAGCAGTATGCAGATAAGCCTTCCGGTCCTCCTCTACTGCAAAGGGTGTGGGGCCTCTGGAAGCTGGGGCTGTGGAAGTCAATCCCTGGATCGCTTGCATTCTGACATCAATTCCTCAGTGTCAGATTTATTATGGAACAAAACGCATAAATCTGCATAAATCTGCATAAATCTTAATAAACAAGCTACATTATACACACGTAAATCCATGCGGCTGCCAGTGGACCCCATCCCACTAGCAGTGAAAGAATAGAGAGGCCCATGTGACTGCTAGTGGATTCCATCCCTCCAGCGGCAGAAGAAAAGGAGTTCCTTCTGCAGCTCCTCCTCGTGTGCCGGCCGGCCCTGCAGTACTCAACACACAGGGTACTAGCACTTCTTGTATGCTCATCTTGTTCATCATGAGATGAGCATACAGGAAATGCTAATATCTTGCACTGGTCCAAAATTTCTGTGCAGAAATGATCCCCAGGTGCTTCTTACCTACCCACTGGTACCTGGCTGGGACCTGTAACCGGTACCAGTTTGTTGTACAGAAAATCACGCACTGCTATGGTACCAACCAAAAAACTGCAAAAAAGAGACACCGGGAACCCAAATAGTATTAGGCCTATTATAACATGTGTTAAGTGTCGATTTGGTCATTGGACAGACTTGAGTAAACTGAATGACTGGAGTTTAGTAAAATCCCTAAACCACAACAGGAACTAAAACAGGAACAACCCTATCTATGAAAATGCAAATATTACATCAGACCCTAAAACACCTCGTTCCCCGCAAGTTGAGCCCTTGGGTACTGGGGCCGGCTGGTCTTAGGTGGGCCTCAGTCTGAGGTCTTCCTGGATGCAGTGAAGGGATCAGCCAGAGGCCAGCAGAGGTAGCTTGGATAGGAGGACGAGTCCAGATGAGACAGAGTCCTGGAGATTCGGGCGCCAAGGAGATCAGGTAGCAGAACAGGAGGCACCTGAGCAAGAGCAGGCCAAAGCCTGAGAGGCCAAGTCCAGAGTAGATTCAGCAGAGGCTTGGAAGATCAGGCTGTAGTTGGGACAGACGGCAAGCAAGGAGAGACAGTCACACGGGCATAGTCAGACGTAGCAAAGGTCAAGCCAGGTATCAATCAGTAGCGTGGTCAGACGTAGCAGAAGTCAAGCCAGGAATCAGTCAGTAGCATTGTCAAACGAAGCAGAGGTCAAGACAGGTATCAAACAGTAATGAAGACAAAGCAGGTTAGACTCGTAACCAAGAACAGGAACAGGTACCAGGAGCAAGGCAGGATCAGGAACCAGGAGCACAGACGAAGCAGGAACAAACCGGGAACCAGGAACACAGACGAAGCACAGGGACGAGCAACTAAGCTCATGACTAGCATGAAGACCTGTTGCCAAGGCAAGGAAGCATTGGCTGGGCCCGGTCTTAAGTATCGGCACCCAGTGACATCATCATCTGGGGCTGCGGGATGGTTTCCCGCCACGGCCCCTTTAAAAGCAGAACAGATTCGTTATATTTTATTACAATGTTATAATTTATTATATTTATTACAATGTTATAATGTAAAATAGGGCTGTTACTACCCTATTCTTTTAGTTATCTGGAAACCGATGTGATATCTCGATCGAACGTCGGTATATAAAAGAAATAAATAAATAAATAAATAAACAGATGTGCTTGCGCGCGTCTAGGAGGTGGCATGACACGAGACGGCGGCATCTCCCCGCAGGCCACGCGGAGAGACCTGCCACAGAGCTGGGAGGTTCACGGAGTAGCCGGGAGCACTGGAGGCAGCTCGGGGGCGCAAGTGGCTGCCCACGGCCGCAAGAGAGGAGGAACCGAGAGCTGGAGCAGGCAGACAAAATTCCTACAAAATTCCTACATAGAAACTACATGCTAGCAGAATACCTCACTTCACTTACACATGCAGCACACAGACAGACCCTCACCAAATATAGAATAAACAGACCAAAAAGGTTAAATAGAAATGTGTAGACAGAAACTGAACTGGAAATTGCATGAAGCTAGACTCTGTACTCCTGGGGGAATAATTCAGCACAAAAACTTAAAAATCTGCACAATTCTGCAAACTTTATATTAATCAAAATAACACAATTTACATGACAGTTTTTAAGTAATTACATTTTAAATTAATACAGAAAAATTTTTTTACTTAAAGATGCAGAATTTTAAATATTTTGAACAGAATTTCCCTAGAAATTCACTGTAAGAGTGTCACTTCCACTCGCTCTCCCAATTCCCCTGGCCACTTTGCCATCTCAGGCCCCAACTCCTCCACCTGCCAGTATCTCTCCCCTCAACCTCGAGGATCAACCTCTTCCACTCTATCCCCACTCCCAGATTTTGACCCCGTTCCCAGTACTGCCCCTTACACAGCTCCCTCTGTCCCTCCCTCTCTCTCACACACAAACTCCCTCTCTCTAGTGCACATACACACACTCTCATACAGGCTCCCTCACTCTCTCGCACACACACCTCCCCTCATACAGGGTCCCTCTCTCTTGCATACACACCCACACAAGCTCCCATTCTCACTCACGCATACACCCTCGCACAGGCTACCTATGTCTCTCTCTCTTACGTACCCCTTCACACAGGCTCTGTCTCACACATACACAATCTCTTCACGCAGGCCAGCACCCTCACATATACATGATCCCTTTTTCATACACACGAGCTCCCAGTCTCTCACACACATACACACTCCTTCACCATCTCCTCATATAAGCTCCCTCTCTCTGAAACCCACACTCAAGTATCCCCCCTGCTCTCTCTCACACCCCCCTGCTTACCCTCCCTGGTCTCTCTCACACTCCCCCTGCTCTCTCACCCCCTCATCCCTGCTCTCTCTTTCCCCCCTCCCCCCCTCTCTCACACCCTTTCCCCTCTCTCACACGCTCCTGCTCATCCCCCTGCTCTATCACCCCCTCTGCTCGCTCTCGCTCTCTCTCACCCCTCCCCTCACAAACACACACCTCTCTACACTCATTCACTCTCACTGGGGCCTTCCTCTTCAACGCAAGTGGAGAGTGGCATGCTAGGGTCTTCCTCTTTGCGGCGAACAGAGCACATCCCGTGGCGGCCTTCCCCTTCGCCACGAATGATGTGCGCTTCGTTCACGGTGCAGCAGGGCCTTCCTCTTTGCCATGAATGGCTCCCCGGGACCTTTCTCTTCGTTGCGAATGGTACATGCTCTGTTTGCGGTATGCCAGGGTCTCCTTTGCCATTTTCTGTGCAGAATTTAGCAATTCTGCACAGGGGAATTCTGCGCAAATTCTGCGCTCCTCTGCAGCGCAGAATTCCCCCAGGACTAACTCTGTATGCAATGAAGCAATGGAAAAACAGAAACATCACCAGTCTTCATAGGATGTCAAACAATAAAATCAAGAAATATAAATCAATCTTAAAACCATATTAATAAAAAGAATATTTCCAAACAGATGACAAATAGAATAACATCCAATAATTAAGAACTCATTTAAAACATTTAAAAAATTTCCAAACAGCAATAAAATATTTCAAAATAGCAGACACATTAAACAACCAATAATTAAAACAAGAAGAAAAAAAATCCCCCACTTCCATATCCGAAAACTTTTGATTTCCAGTCACCTAAGCTTGTTGTCAATTAATGGGGGTGGCACAAACTTTTTTCACTCCCCTCCAAGGCAGGCTACCATTCATACCCATTCCCCCCATGTAGGCTCTCATCAACCCCCTCCCCCCCACTCCCGAAGAAGGCTCCCATTCACATACACACACACAGGCACAACATCTATGCAGGCAGGGTCCACGGGTCTCTTTTACTCCTCTGCTGCTGCTGCTGCTCCCATCCGGTGCCTCGTCTTTGTAGAGGTGTAGAAATCCTTTCTGCAGCTCCTCCTCGTGTGGCCCCACCATACTGAACACTCATGATATTAGCATTTCCTGTATGCTCATCTCATGATGCACAAGATGAGCATACAAGAAGTGCTAGTACCGTGAGTGTTGAGTACTGCAGGGCCGGCCGGCATACGAGGAGGAGCTGCAGAAGGTACTCCTTTTTCTTCCAGCAGAGTGTGGGACTCTTCCTTCTTCTGCCGCCGGTGGGATGGGGTCCACAGCAGCCACATGGATTTTCATAAGTATAATGTAGCTTGTTTATTAAGATTTATACACGGCTGGGTTTCGTTCCATAATACATCTGACACTGAGGAATTGATGTCAGAATGGACTAAAGCCCCTTAATCTGCTCCATATTTCTGGAGGGAAGTTTTCATCCTTAGGGTATTCCACTCCATGGTTAATTGCAATGCAGAAGGCCTGGGTATGGTGGAGAAGGCGATGAAACCACAAGATTATGATCTTCCCTTTTTTGCTATATAGGGCAATATTCATTTTCCATCCAGATGCAATAACTCAGTGCTCTCTATCTGGGAACATAAGGATCTTTATTATCCAGGACATCTGATGCAAGAGGAGTTAAGCTGCTTAAGCTCTTTTCAACAGTAAGGGAACAGTGGTGTTTGCCAACCAATCATTTATTTGCATAACTACAGGTTGGTCATTATTGTCTCTTTGTTTGTAGAAAGAATCTAGGCTCTAATACATTCACAGATGATGAAAAGGCTTTTCTTGATACCAATCTGAAATTTAATAAAGTGGGTGTTTGGGTGACAATGTTAAAAAAGAATGGGCCAATGAATCATCTGCCCAGGTTGGCAGTGGTTTGGGGGGAACACCTGGGCATTATATTGAATGAAGATGACTTTGAAGAAGCCTTTTCTGCTGTTTACAGTTACTTGTTGCCGGCTAATCTGAAAGAAATATAGTTCAAAATATTCCACCGTACTTATATTACTTGAGCAAGAGGAGCCCAGATGAAACTGAGGGAATCTGAGCTCTATTTAAAATGCAATTATCAGCCTGGAACTTTACGCCACATGTTCACAGAATGCCATAAGCTTTCCTCGTATTGGAGACATATTAGTAATTTTTTAGAGGGTTTGTTGCGGTACCCCAGTGGTTGGACGGGCAAACCGATATATTGACTTATTTATTTTATTCTAATTTTCGATACTTCAGAGAAGATTACATTCAGATACTGTAGGTTTGTTTCACAGAAAACAATTTTTTTCCTAGGGGAGGCAGGAAATTTGAGGCTGTTTCTCTCACAGCTGTAATTTCTGTAAATGATCAGTGATCACAGTTGATACTGCACATTAGTTCTTCAAGGCTCGCTTCTGATAAGCCTTCCACTATCGGATTTGGCTCTGGTGCCATCTTGTCCTCCAGACATCCACAAGTGCAGAATTTTCTGCGCCGAACCTCTTAGAACGATTAGACATTTTGGTGCTTTTTATTTTCTATCACAAAACTGTCCATGAAAGCTCATGCAAAAGCTTTGGTACAAAAAAGGGGAACTCCAATGATATTAGCTGCAGATTTAGCTTCCATCTCTGCTGACTCCAAGGGAGCTGGTCTCAGGCACAACCATTCAGACCTACATCATCACTGTAAATTCCAGTGTTTTGTTTTGTTTTGTTTTGTTTTTTTCGTTTATTTGGGAAAAAAATCCCCAACAAATGAAAGTAAACAAAAAAGGAAAACATAATCAAAATAAAAAAATAGTTGGGTCTGGATCTACTGTGAACCTCCAACCCCCACCCCCAATCCTTCTGAGCCCTCTCCTGATCCTCTAAGCTTCCCCCAGCTTTTTACCCCCATGTCCATGATCTTCACAGGGCAAGATGGATGTCCAGCTGCTCCTGCCCCACATGCAATAACAGATAATGGGGCCAGAGATCCTGAGGCTGGTGTCATTGTCTACCTGTGCATCAGTAGGGCAGGAGCAACTGGGGATTGCTTCTGCCCCATAAAGACAGCAGAATGGGGGGAGGATTGGGAGATTAAGAGAGGGCCTGGGAAGATTGTTTTTGTGTTTTGTTTTTTTTTTGCAATGGAGTGGGGTTTATTTTAAAGCAAAACAAAAAATGAATGAAATTTTTATTTTATTTTCATTTTAAAACCAAAATGAAGCAGGACAGAAATTTTTTTAAAGTTTTGTTTCTAACAAAAGGCCATCCTTTGTGATCTCTGGCTTTCCCCTCCCTACTTTGCAACTAGGGAACGCCTGTGCTTTTTCCAGCTTTTTTGAATGCAGTTACTGTTTTGTTTTTATCTCCACAACTTTTCATGCATCCACCATCTTCTCAGTAAATAAATATTTTCTGATGTTGCTCCTGTGACTATCAACCTGGAGGTGTATGCTTGTGAATGATTATGAGGATGAAGAATGAATGAGTAGGGAGAAGTTTAGAATACTGATTTGTATTGTATGATGTTTTATAACTAACTAATGAATGTGTTTTTCCCCAGACCTGCCAACGGCCTTTTCACATTATTTACTGGAACATTTCCTTGCACCCTGTACAGTGCCCCCTATGGCAGTGAAGCTTGTTGCCCTGCTTATACACTCTGGGGTAGATTTTTAAAAAATGCGCGTTCGCGTACTTTTGTTGGCGCACCAGTCGCAAACAAAAGTACGCTGGATTTTAGTAGATACGCGCGTAGCCGCGCATATCTTCTAAAATCCAGCATTGGCGCGCACAAGGCTGCCGATTTTGGGCAGCCGGCGCGCGCCGAGCAGTACAGCCTGCCTCCGTTCCCTCCGAGGCCGCTCCGAAATCGGAGCGGCCTCGGAGGGAACTCTCTTTCGCCCTCCCCTCACCTTCCCCTCCCTTCCTCTACCTAACCCACCCCCCCCCCGGCCCTATCTAAACCCCCCCTACCTTTGTCCACGGATTTACGCCTCCCGGACGGAGAAGTAAATCCATGCGTGCCAGCGGGCTGCTGGCGCGCCAAGACGCAACCCGGGGGCTGTTCTGGAGGGTGCGGCCACGCCCACGGACCGCCCCGGGCCGAAACCACGCCCCCGGGCCCGCCCCCAAAACGCCGCGTCGATCGGCCCCGCCCCTGACAAAAAAACCCCGGGACTTACGCGAGTCCCGGGGCTCTGCGCGCGCCGGCAGGCCTATGGAAAATAGGCGCGCCGGCGCACAAGGCCCTGCTCGCATAAATCCGGGCGGATTTACGCGAGCAGGGCTTTTAAAATCCGCCCTTGTGAGTAGCAAACAGCTAAGACATGCTGTTCTGTAATCAGATAGGAAAAGCTGACTTGTACTGTACTTCCTAATAGAATCATATGTAACCCCTGTGATAGTTGAACCCGGATATTAGCCTTTTTGAATTAATATATATATTAGCCTTTTTGAATTAATAACCTATCCTTTATCTTCTTTCCTCACCAAGTTCTAGTCACCTTGTTACATGTAACTGCCTTTTCCGCACCATTGTTCTAGTTTATATTTATTTGCACCCCTGTTTTATGTGAACCAGCATGATGTGACTGCGGTCTCGAATGCCGGTATATAAAAATCCGAAATAAATAAATAAATAAATTAGTTCGAGAAGCCATATCTCAAATTTCTATTTTAGATGGAACACTGTTATTATGCCAGTAGATATAATTCCAGGGATTCCCTTTGCAGGGGAAAGATGTGTTTCAAGGCCCTTCACATTGCTATAGATGCCTTCCACTTTAAAGTCCTTGTAGATGATCATTAAAGTCATTACTCAATGAAATATATGAGAATTTTGATGGTTTCCAACATTACTCTTTATTGATAAGGTGCAAAGTGATTACTTAAATTCTTTATAGCTGATATATTCTCTTTTAAGTCAGTACAAGTGCCTTTTAGTAAGTTTGTGACTTCTTACAGTCTTTTATACAGCATATGATGTTACAGCGTCAGGAGCAGCTTCCCACCGCCGCAGGAGAGCCAGGGCCCGCTTTATCATCTTGGTCACCCTTCTCTGTGCCTTTTCTAATTCTGCTATATCTTTCTTGAGATGTTGTGTCCAAAGCTGAACACAATAGTCAAGATGAGGTCGCACAATGGAGCGATAGAGGCATTATGATATTCTGTTTTATACTCCATTACTTTCCTAATAATCCCTAGCATTCTATTTCCTTTCTTAGCTGCTGCTGCACACTGAGCAGAAGATTTCAATGTATTTTCAATGATGATACCTACCTAGATCCTTTTCCTAAGTGGTGACTCTTAATGTGGAACCTTGCATTTTGTAGCTATAATTTGGGTTACTATTCCCTAAGGGGTAGATTTTTTTAAAAAGCGCGTTCGCGTACTTTTGTTTGCGCACCAGGCGCAAACAAAAGTACGCTGGATTTTATAAGATACGCACGTAGCCGCGCGTATCATAAAATCCTGGATCGGTTCGCGCAAGGCTGCCGATTTTGGGCAGCTAGCGCGCACCGAGCTGCTCAGCCTGCCTCCGTTCCCTCCCCTCACCTTCCCCTCCCTTCCCCTACTTAACCTACCCCCCGGCCCTAACTAAAACCCCCCCTACCTTTATCCATGGATTTATGCCTCCCGGAGGGAGATGTAAATCCACGCGCGCCAGCGGCCTGCTGGCGCGCCGAGACCTGACCCGGGAGTGGTTCCGGAGGGTGCAGCCACGCCCCCGGAATGCCCCGGGCCGAAACCACGCCCCGGGCCCGCCCCCGAAACGCCGCGCCGTTCGGCCCCGCCCCCGACACGCCCCTGACACGCGCGCGTCCCGGGGTTCTGCGCGCGCCGGCGCCCTATGGAAAATAGGCGCGCCGGCGCGCAAGGCCCTGCTGCGAGCAGGGCTTTTAAAATCCGCCCGTAAGTGCATCAATTTGCACTTGTCTATATTAAATTTCATTTGCCATTTGCATGTCCAGTCTCCCAGTTTTGCAATGCTTTCTTGCAATTTCTCACAATCCTCTTGTGATGTGTCAACTTTTATTAATTTTGTGCCAACAAATTTGATCATCCATTTCCAGGTTATTTATAAATATATTAAAAAACATCAATCCCAGAACAGATCCCTGGGGCACTCCATTATTCACCTTTTCCATTTGAAAATTTATCATTTAGTCCTACTCTGTTTTCAATCTTTTAACCAGTTGGCAATTCACAATAGGACACTGCCTCCTATCCCATGACTTTTCTAATTTTCTAAGTCGTCAAGGGATAGGAGGCAGTGTCCTGAACTTCATTAACACACAATGGAAATATTCATATGCATCTGGATTCAGACAATATCATTTGCATTCCACCAATCCTGTATCTATAGAAGTTGGTAATATCCAATTAAGATCAATTTTAGATCTTGCACAAAACTACACTAAGACGCTAAGGTTTAAAGCTTTGAATAACGCCAAAACTATTGTCCCTCCCTATGCAGCCGCGTTTGGCGAAACACGGGTCCGTGTCGGAGGACCCTTTGTGTTTGAAAAATTATGCCTCTTTAAGCAATGGAGTATGCCGTGATAATGAATTAAAGATTCTTCCTCGTGGGGGAGCGGTAAGAGAGAAGGAGAGAGAGCCGCCCTCAGTAGCCCCGAGCACTGCACCTGAACTGCCCCTCGATTGTCAGCACCGGAGGAACAGCTGAGACCCGGAGAGGAGGCGGGGTTGCGGTGACATCATCAGCCAGTGCCAGTCCTTTTAAACGACGGTCTGTCGGCGCATTAACGCCGACGGCGCACCTAAGCCACGAGCTCCAAAGGGGCGAGCGGCTTGGTCCGGCTTAGTCCGGAAAGGCCGGACAAGCCGGCACTGACTTTTGAAAGATTTTATTGTGTGGAATTAGTGCCAACTCCAGCGGTACTTTTCCTCCTAAATCCATGGGGAGGAAAAGGAAAGTGAAAAGCTTTCCAATTTCACCAATAGCTACTAAGGGCCCAATGGACAATCATGTGTTTAAACGGATCGAATCATCACCAAGTGAGGACAAGACTGGGGAGCTTTTTTCAGCTTCCCTTAGTCCTGGTGAAGGACCATCACTGCCTCCACAGCCGATGGCATCAATTCCAGATGGTTTTTTGCGAGTGGGAGCTGAACTCAATGCTTCAGGAAGCACAGAGATAAGTAACCAAATAACTGTATGGAGAAAGGTTATGTTGAAGGGGTGGGGAAAAGGCCTGAACAATGGCCTGATAACCCCCCAGACAATATAACCATGAAAGATTTATGGAAATTGATGTCTAATGTTAATAATAATGTTATACAACTGAATGATTCATTGTCAGCTGTAGTAAATACAACTAAAGGCAGAAGAACAAATGAAGGAAGTAGCTACTTTGAAAGAGGAGGTGGGAAAAATAACATCAAAAATTAAGTTACTTGAAAATATTGACTCTGCTCATATAAGAGATAGTCTCTCAGTACATAGAGAGTTAGAAAATATAGAGAATCTAATGCGTTATAAAAATCTGCAAGTGATTAATTTCCCGCAGACTAGACTTTTGTCACCCATTGAAATGTTTAAAAAATATTTAAGGGAGATTATGCAATATGAGGAGAAGGAGATACCAGCAGTTTCAAAAATCTTTTATTTTTCTAAGAAATTGAGAAAAAGGGAAGAGGGAAACTCTATATCTTCAAGTGTGGGAGTCTCGACCTTTTTGGAAGAGTCCATAGATATCATTCAAAAAAGAGCCACTTTATTTGTTTCTTTTCAGTTAGAAGCTGATAAAGAAAAGGTGTTTAGGGATTTCCTTAAACACAAAGAACTAAATTTCTGTGGTCAGAGGATTTTGATTTTTCCTGATGTCTCACGAGCCACACAGGCAAAAAGGAGACATTTCCTCACCTTGAAGGTTAAATTAATTGCTTTAGGAGCAACTTTCTTTTTAAAATATCCTTGTTTATGTTTAGTAACCTTTCAAGGTAACAAGTATAGTTTCTCAGATCCATCACAGTTGGAGACATTTTTGTTGGATAAAAGTGTAACAAGAGGTAGTTCTGATGGTCAACAGTAATTCCATATTTTCTCTCTCCTTCAAAAAATGTTAAAGTTTATTTGATAATTATGAAAAGCTTCCCCAAATTATAGGTTGTGTAAAAGAGATGTTGATGATTATGGTAATTTTCATTATGTTATGTAATTACATCTGTATTACCTTCGATATTTTTGTTTGATAATTTTAAATGAAAATTCAATAAAGAAAATTAAAAAAAAAAAAAAAGATTCTTCCTCATGAAATTTGAAGTATGGGACTGATTTCATATTTATGCATTTCCCTTGTTGCTTGGATAATATAATTGGAGTGCAGTGCCTGCTCCTCTACTGTGTTTGTGGAGATGTTAGATATGCCATTTTTGGGAATGTGCATTTCTTATATTTTTGTATTTTGCTCTTTCTTCAGTATTCCACTGTTCAGAGACTTTAGTTTCTCAGGCTTTCTATTTTGGTTTTATCTGCATGTTTCTGTTTCTAATTTGTGGTCTCTTATTTCTATATTAGGTAAAGATCGGTCTCTGTTTTGTTTTGGTGTGTGACTGAAATGCAGTATTTCTGCTAGCGTGTAGTTTCTCTGTAGTAGTAGTCCAGCTTGTTCTGTTATTCCCGTAGGTGATGTATTAATGTTCTAGAGCCTGGTGTAGTATTTGCATTGCTGCTTTTTCATAAGGTTGCTGTTATTTGAATCCTGAGAGTCAGTGCTGTGACTGTATGGCAAGGTTCTAGATGCCTCTTTCTTTGCAAGAATTTATGTTACTTCACAAAATATCAGTGGAGGGTTATTTTTTGCTGAGGTGATACCAGAATTAGAAAATTTTTTTCATGTTAGTTGTAATGTGACTTGCCCTAGCTCTGCGCTGCACCTGTTCTGATGATTAATAATATTTTATTGTATTTATGAAGATTTCTGGCTTTCTGCAAAGATGGTTCATGAAAGAATACATTAATTTTTGTTTTATTACATGATTGGATCTGGTTGTTTCCTATACTTGTGCATTTATAAACTGCAATAAACATAAAATAAATTGTGATTAATAAGGAATTTTTAATGTTGGTAAGTGCTTAAAATGATTGAGGTAAAATGTTTTAAAGTTTCACGCATGATGCATAATGGCTCCTGCTCAAGTAATATAAGTACGGTGGAATATTTTGAACTATATTTCTTTCAGATTAACCGGCAACAAGTAACTGTAAACAGCAAAAAAGGCTTGTTCAAAGTCATCTTCATTCAATATAATGCCCAGGTTTCCCCCCCCAAACCACTGCCAACCTGGGCAGATGATTCATTGGCCCATTCTTTTTTAACATTGTCACCCAAACACCCACTTTATTAAATTTCGGACTGGTATCAAGAAAAGCCTTTTCATCATCTGTGAATGTATTAGAGCCTAGATCCTTTCTACAAACAAAGAGAGAATAATGACCAAACTGAAGTTATGCAAATAAATGATTGGTTGGCAAACACCACTGTTCCCTTACTGTTGAAAAGAGCTTAGGCAGCTTAACTCCTCTTGCATCGGATGTCCTGGATAATAAAGATCCTTATGTTCCCAGATAGAGAGCACCGAGTTATTGCATCTGGATGGAAAATGAATATTGCCCTATATAGCAAAAAAGGGAAGATCATAATCTTGTGGTTTGATCACCTTCTCCACCATACCCAGGCCTTCTGCATTGCAATTAACCATGGAGTGGAATACCCTAAGGATGAAAACTTCCAAATATGGAGCAGATTAAGGGGCTTCAGTCCATTCTGACATTAATTCCTCAGTGTCAGATTTATTATGGAACAAAACCCAGCCGTGTATAAATCTAAACAAGCTACATTATACTTAGGTAAATCCATGCAGCTGCCAGTGGACCCCATCCCCCAGCGGTGGAAGAACAGAGAGCCCCATGTGGCTTGATTTTGACATCCTATGAAGACTGGTGATGTTTCTGGTTTTCCATTGCTTCATTGCATACAGAGTTAGTCCTGGGGGAATTCTGCACTACAGAAGAGCGCAGAATTTGCGCAGAATTCCCCACCTGTGCAGAATTGCCAAATTCTGTGCAGAAAATGGCAGAGGAGACCCCAGCATTCCGCAATCAGAGCACGTACCATTCGCAGCGAAGAGAAAGGTCCCGGCGAGCTATTCATGGCACCGTGAACGGAGCGCACCAAGCTATTCATGGCACCGTGAACGGAGCGCACATCATTTGTGGTGAAGGGGAAGGCCGCCACGGGATGTGCTCCATTCGCCGCGAAAAGGAAGGCCCTAGCCTGCCACGAACGGAGCATGCGCCGTTTGCGCGAAGGGGAAGGCCCCTGCCTGCCACTCTCCACTTGAGGCGAAGACCCCGGTGAGAGTGAATGTGTGTAGAGAGGTGTGTGTGAGGGGTGGGGGTGAGAGAGAGAGAGCAGGGGGGGGTAAGAGAGCAGGGGAATGAGCAGGAGCGTGTGAGAGGGGAGGGGATGTGAGGGGGAGGGGGAAAGAGAGAGCCGGGGTGAGGGGGCTGAGAGACCAGGGGGGGTGTGAGAGAGACCAGAGAGGGTAAGCAGGGGGGGGTGTGAGAGAGAGCAGGGGGAGTTTGAGTGTGGGTGCCAGAGAGAGGGAGTCTATATGAGGAGATTGTGAAGGAGTGTATATGTGTGTGAGAGATTGGGAGCTGGTGTGTATGAAAAAGGGATCATGTGTATGTGAGGGTGCTGGCCTGTGTGAAGGGATTGTGTATGTGTGAGAGAGACCCTGTGTGAAGGGGTGTGTGAGAGAGAGACATTGGTAGCCTGTGTGAGGGTGTATGCGTGAGTGAGAATGGGAGCTTGTGTGGGTGTGTATGCAAGAGAGAGGGCCCCTGTATGAGGGGCAGCACAGCAGTGCGTGATTTTCTGTACAACAAACTGGTGCCGGTTACAGGTCCCAGCCAGCACTAATGTTATGTGCACCAGTGGGTAGGTAAGAAGCACCTGGGGATCATTTCTGCACAATTTAGAAATTTTGGACCTGTGGATGGGGTAAAATAGGTTTGGGAAAGCTCGTAAATTTTGACAGTTTGGATTGGCAGAGGGAGCAGGGCATTTTTGTCAGCTCTGAAAGGGGGCCTGGGACATTTTTATTGTGCATTGGTTATTGGGGAAAACAACAAAAATGTTGTGTTAAAAAAAAGGGAGGGGGCACCATAGCAATTTTTTGCACAGGGCAGCAAAAATGTTCATGCCAGCCCTGCACCATAACCTCTTTACCCCAGTGTGTAATTAGAGCCATCTAGCGAAGACCCAAAGGGTCTCTACACATAAAGACCAGTATGGCCCAGCAGCAAATTGTTCATTTTAGGTAGATGCACATACAAATTCCCATATGGAAAACTACATTCCTTCCTCCTTTCCCCAAGTCCTTCATCCAACCAAACTTGTACCACTGCCTTTTATGGTTGTAGCTGCTGCTTCCATACAAGTTACCCAAATGCTTTTTCATAGATCTGATAGAACCATACCACTGCTATCTGGGCTTTGTGCACACAATAGTCATATCACTGCTATTTTCGGTTATAATTGCTATTTTGTGCTTCATTTCTATCCCCTTGCCCCCCCCCCCCCTTTGTTTATCCCACTCCACACTTTTTAGAATCCATTAACATTTTTGTCTCTACCACCTACTCTGGGAGGGTATTCCAAGCATTCTCCCCCTTTCCAAAATGTTGTTGTTGCGGGAGCGCTAGGGAGCGGTCCTGATTCCGAGGAGATTGATGTGCCCTTGGACCATGGCGCGACTGCAGAGGAGCTCCATGGAAAAGCGCCAAGGCAGGCAAGATGTGTCCAAGCATGGGCAGACAGGCTGACCAACGGAGCCCTGACTTCTGCCGAACCTGAACGCACCGGAAGAGACCCAGCAACGCAATGCTGGTCTCTGGGATAGTCCTCAGCGAACTCGATAGCCCTTTCGGACCTGCCACTTGGGAACGGCAGATGCGACAGGATGGACAGGGGTCGAGGACAGACGATGGTACTGGAACTTAGAACAAGACAGGAACTCGGAGACTTGGACAAGGCTTGAAGACAAACAAGACGAGAACACTTGGAACTTGGATGAGAGGAGGACACTTGGAACTTGGAACTCGGACGAGACGAGGATACTTGGAACTCAGAGGAGACGAGGATGCTTAGAACTTGGGTTCAGGATGCTCAGACGTGGACAGAGGTACAGGATGCTCAGATGTGGATGAGGACTCAGGATCTAGGTCAAGGACAGAAACAGGCATAAGGTATTCCGAAGACCAGGAACAGGATACAAGACTCAGGATTCAAGACTCGGAATTTGGAACTCAGAACTTGGAACTCTGAACATTAAAAGCAAGGGTCTTCCAGAGGCTTAACCTGCCGACGAGAAGGACATTAGGATCAGAACTCTGAACTTGGATACATCAGAATCAGGACTGGAACATAGGACAACAGATACAACAGGACACCGGTACCTCTGGACATCAGGACATCAGGGTATCTGGACATCTAGGACCTCTGGACATCAGGAACTTCTGGAGATGAGGACATCAGGGATATCTGGAACATGAAGCATGGAACATCAGGTACTTCTGGACTGGGGACATCAGGACTAGGAACATCCGGAGACTGGAGCATCTGAAGACAGGAACATCTTGAAGACAGGACAGACAAGGACGCAGGAACCGATGAGAGACCAGGACATGGAATGAAGACGAAGGATCAGGAACCACAGATGAAGACAAGGGAATTCCCATGAAGAACGGCGTGCCTTGAAGAAGCGAGGCAGGATCACGGAGGTTTCCTGGATTGACGAGTTGGAATAGAGAATCCAGGAGCTGACTAGCAACTTGCAAAGGCAAAGACAGACTGACAGAAGGCCCTCTTTATAGGGCTGAAGAGGAGACGCCTCAGGAATGTCACCAGGAGGAGCTTCAGGGCAGCCTCCAGGCCATGGAAGAGGACCTGGTCAGTGGCGACCTCCTGGCCGCAAAAGGATTGGCGGCGGCCTCCAGGCTGCATGGAAGATTGGCAGCGGCTCCCAGGCCACAGAGAAACATTGGTGGCAGCTCTATCCACCGTGAGAGTGGCAGCTTCGGTGGTGGCCTCCTTGCCATGGGAGGAATGGTGCTGGTGGCAGCCTCCAGGCTGCATGGAAGGAGCACCAGTGGTGGCCTCCAGGCTGCAAAGATGGCAGCCTCCAGGCCACACAGCAAAGGTGATGGCGGCGGCTCTGGGCCGCGGAGGGGAACGGCAGTCAGCAGCGACAGCAGCGGCAGCCTCCGGGCCCCGCTGAAAGGTGAGAGGCTGCTTGTGGGCCTTGCCCGCAAGCAGCATCACAACAGTTGTTCTTGAGGATGTTGGGGAGGTACCCATACTGGAGAAGGTTTTCATGGGTAATGATTCAGATGGACTGAACCAAATCACGGTGAACCTAGAAGATGTGGTAGGCCTGACTGACAAACTGAAGAATAGTAAATCACCTGGACCAGATGGTATACACCCCAGGGTTCTGAAGGAACTAAAAAATGAAATTTCAGACCTATTAGTAAAAATATGTAACCTATCATTAAAATCATCCATTGTATCTGAAAACTGGAGGATAGCTAATGTAACCCCAATATTTAAAAATGGCTCCAGGGGCAATCTGGGAAACTACAGACTGGTTAGCCTGACTTCAGTGCCAGGAAAATTAGTGGAAACTGTTCTAAACACTAAAATCACAGAACATATAGAAAGACATGGATTAATGGAACAAAGTCAGCAAGGCTTTACCCAAGGCAAGTCTTGCCTCACAAATCTGCTTCACTTTTTTGAAGGAGTTAATAAACATGTGGATAAAGGTGAACTGGTAGATGTAGTGTACTTGGATTTTCAGAAGACGTTTGACAAAGTTCCTCATGAGAGGCTTCTAGGAAAAGTAAAACATCATGGGATAGGTGGTGATGTCCTTTCGTGGATTACAAACTGGCTAAAAGACAGGAAACAGAGAGTAGGATTAAATGGACAATTTTCTCAGTGGAAGTGAGTGGGCAGTGGAGTGTCTCGGGGATCTGTATTGGGACCCTTACTTT
Source organism: Rhinatrema bivittatum (assembly GCF_901001135.1). Lineage (NCBI taxonomy): Eukaryota > Metazoa > Chordata > Amphibia > Gymnophiona > Rhinatrematidae > Rhinatrema > Rhinatrema bivittatum. Next base: position 228,292,553 of record NC_042618.1, read on the forward strand.
TCAATATATTTATAAATGATCTGGAAAGAAATACGACGAGTGAGGTCATCAAATTTGCAGATGATACAAAATTGTTCAGATTAGTTAAATCACAAGCAGATTGTGATAAATTGCAGGAAGACCTTGTGAGACTGGAAAATTGGGCATCGAAATGGCATATGAAATTTAATGTGGATAAGTGCAAGGTGATGCATATAGGGAAAAATAACCCATGCTATAGTTACACAATGTTAGGTTGCATATTAGGAGCTACCACCCAAGAAAGAGATCTAGATGTCATAGTGGATAACACATTGAAATTGTTGGTTCAGTGTGCTATGGCAGTCAAAAAAGCAAACAGAATATTGGGAATTATTAGAAAGGGAATGGTGAATAAAACAGAAAATGTCATAATGCCTCTGTATCGCTCCACGGTGAGACCACACCTTGAATACTGTGTACAATTCTGGTTGCCGCATCTCAAGAAAGATATAATTGCTATGGAGAAAGTACAGAGAAGGGCGACCAAAATGATAAGGGGAATGGAACAGCTCCCCTATGAGGAAAGACTAAAGAGGTTAGGACTTTTCACCTTGGAGAAGAGAAGGCTGAGGGGGGATATGATAGAAGTGTTTAAAATCATGAGAGGTCTAGAATGGATAGATGTGAATCGGTTATTTACTCTTTTGAATAATAGAAGAACTAGGGGGCACTCCATGAAGTTAGCAAGTAGCACATGTAAAACTAATTGAAGAAAATTCTTTTTCACTCAACGCACAATTAAGCTCTGGAATTTCTTGCCAGAGGATGTGGTTAGTGCAGTTAGTGTAGCTGCGTTTAAAAAAGGTTTGGATAAGTTCTTGTAGGAGAAGTCTATTAACTGCTATTAATCAAGTTGTCTTAGAGAATAGTGACTCCTATTACTAGCATCAGTAGCATGGGATCTACATAGTGTTTTGGTACTTTTCAGGTACTTCGCCATTGAATTCAAGACATTGGCTTCTGAATTACATTGGGACCCTAGACGCCTGAAGACCCTCTTCTTTGAAGACCTGAACTCCAGTTGAAAGACCAATGGCACCGGTAGCTCCAGTGAGATAGTAAGGGCAAAGGCTATCGGCGCCATTTTGAATACTGGCAGTCGACAGCCTGAGTGCAGGAGAACTCTCCAGGACCCCCGCTGGACCACCAGGGACTTTTGACAAGTCTTGGGGGGATCAGGAGGGTGGGGGTTTATTCGTTAATGATATGTTGTATTCGTGGGTGTTCGCCATACTTTCGTGATCCCCACGAAAACAACGAATATGGCATATACGTTGCGGATTGCCAATACTTTGCAAACGAATGCACACCCCTAGTGAGCAACAGAGGGAGCAGCCATCTGCGACCGACGGGCGCAACAGTACCCCCCTTCTTAGGGCCCCTCCCAGGAGGTTTCAGCTTCCTAGAATGAGTTAGATGAAATTGGCGAATCAGCTCTTTGTCGAGTATATTGGTAGCAGGCTCCCAACTATTTTCTTCTGGCCTGTATCCTTCCCAAGATATCAAATACTCCCAGTGCTTTCCTCTCTTTCGAATGTCCAGGATGCCATCTATTTCTTACGTGATATCCTCTTCAGCAGAAAGAGGCAATAGATCCGGAGTCTTAGTTGAGAACTCGGAGAGAATGAGAGGCTTCAAGAGGGATACGTGGAACGCATTATGTATCTTCATGGAAGAAGGTAGTTTCAGACTGTAGATCAGAGGTCCTAGGTGACGGAGGATGGAGAAAGGTCCAATGTATCAAGGAGCGAATCTGACAGAAGGCAGCTTGAGATGGATGAACTTGGTACTGAGCCATACCTTATCTCCCAGTTAAAATTGGGGTGCTGCTCTGTGATGCGCATCATAGCTCTTCTTGGCCTGTTGTCCCACCTTAAGCAGAAGGTGTTTGGTCTGCTTCCAGAGATGATGGAGTTCCTTCGCAGTAGCCTGAGCTGCAGGTGATGTTACCGACAAAGATATAGGAAGTGGAGGCAATGGCTGACGATCATACACTATTTGAAATGGTGTAGATCCAGTAGCAGATGCAGGGTGAGAATTCAGGGCGAACTCGGCCCAGGGGAGTAATTCTGCCCAATCGCTTTGCCTAGAGTTGACATAAGAATGGATGAATTGCTTAAGCGTACGGTTCATTCTTTTCATCTGACCATTTGATTGTGGATGGTACGCTGATGTTAAGTGTAAACAGATGTTGAATTTCCAACACAGAGCCCTCCAGAACTTGGCGGTGACCTGTACGCCTCTGTCCAACAAGATGTGCTTCGGCATGCCGTGCAGGCGGAAAATATGCCGTATAAACAGTTTAGCAAGTTCTGAGGCTGATGGCACGAAGTGCGCCATTTTTGAGAAACGGTCCACTGTGACCCATATGTGTTGTTTCCATTGGATACTGGCAAGTCCACGATAAAATCGGTTGCAATGTGCATCCATGGCTCATCTGGCACTGGTAATGGCTGAAGGAGGCCCCAGGGGCAACCGGCAAGAGGCTTCTGTCTAGCACAAGTGGCACAGGAGTTTACATACGCTTGCACGTCTGTCTTTATTGAAGGTCACCAATAATATCTTTGTAAGGTGGCTAGTGTACAAAGCTGTCCAGGATGACTAGCCAACCGGGAATCATGGGCCCATTTTAGAAGCTTCTTTCTCATGATGCGAAGTACCACCATCTTACCAGCTGGAATGGAATGGGTAGCAGCCAACATCACTTTCTCAGGGCTGATGATATGGCGAGGTGCATCCAGCACATCCTCTGGCATGAAGGAGCGTGAGAGGGCATCTGCATGTGTATTTTCTCAGCAGGACGATACTTGAGCAGAAAGTCAAACCGGTTAAAAAACAAGGACCATCGAACTTGTCGATGATTGAGTCACTGTGCATGACGCAGATATTCCAGGTTCTTGTGGTCTGTTTATATAGTTATTTGGTGCTGTGCCCCCCTCAAGCCATGGGCACCATTCCTCGAATGCTAACTTGATAGCCAACAGCTCTTTGTCTCCGATAAAGTAATTTCTCTTGTCAGGAGAAAAACGCCAGGAAAAAAAAAATATGGGTGCAGAGTATGGTTATCGCTGTACTGGCTAAGCACGGCTCCTATGCCGATGTCGAAGGCATCGACCTTGACGATGAATGGTTTCTGAGGATCCAGATGGCGCAAACAGGGTTTTTTAAGAAACGCCTCCTTGAGGGTTTGAAAAGCAGCCTTAGCTTCTGGAGACCACTGCGAGGGGTTAGCTCCCTTCTTAGTCATGGCAGTAAGTGGTGCCGTCAGGGTTGAATAATGGTTGATGAATGTGCGATACTAATTGGTAAAGCCGAGAAAACAGTGGTGCTTTAAGCTCGGTGGGTTGAGGCCAGTCCTGTATGCTTTTGGTCTTCTGTGGGTCCATTTGAAAACCTTTGCTGGACACGATGTAACCCAGAAAGGGCATAGATTCCTGGTGAAAAGCACATTATCCAGGAGTCTCTGCAGGACTTTGATGACACCTGCTTGATGACTTTGAGGATTATGGGAGAAGATCAAGATATCGTCAAGATAAATGACCGTGCACTGGTATAACATTCATCATTCATCATATTTTGGAATATAGCTGGTGCGTTACACAGGCCGAATGGCCTAACTAGGTATTCAAAATGCCTGTTGCGGGTATTAAAGGCTGTTTTCCACTTGTCCCCCAGACGAATACGGACTAGATTATAGGCTCCTTTTAGGTCCAACTTAGTGAAAATCTTGGCTCCCTGAAGTCTGTCAAATAACTCCAAAATGAGAGGTAAAAGGTATCTGTCCTTTATGGTGATCTCATTAAGACCTCTGTTGTCTATACAAGAGCGAAGGGATCCATCCTTCTTGCCGACAAAGAAAAACCCGGTGCCAGCTGGTGACTTAGAAAGTCTGATAAAACCTTTTTGTAGGTTTTCTTGAATGTAAGCCAACATGGCCTCAGTCTACGATACTGAGACTGGATATATTCTTCCTCTGGGAGGCTTTGAATTTGACTTCAAATTAATAACACAGTCCAAGGATCTATGTGGTGATAGTACATCTTCTGCCTGCTTCGAAAACACGTCTTGAAAGGACGCATACTGGGGCGATAAGCCAGGAGGAGAAGTATTAGTAGTCATGCATGGTAACGGAAATACCCTCTTCAAGCATCAGTCATGACAAGCTGTTCCCCACTGTGATAACTCCAGGGTGGCCCAATCGAACTAGGGAGTGTGGTCTTGCAGCCAAGGTAGGCCTAGTACTACTGGATGAATAGCCTTGTCAAGGACCAAAGAAGAGATGGTCTCGGTATGAAGAGAACCAATACGCAGGCATATTGGTTGGGTGGTGAGAGAAACTTCTCCAGGTAGCGGCTCTCCGTGTATTGAAGAGAGAAGCAGCATTGTGGAAGTCGGCACTGTGGGAATTCGTAGGTGTTCTACCAATCTTCGAAGTATAAAATTTCCCCCGGCTCCTGAATCAACGAGTGCAAGGGTTTGAAATTCGAGAGTCCCGGAGATGATGGAGACAGGGAGAGTCAGTGGAGGAGACGGTGTAGTCAGGTATAGGAAGCGTCCTCCTGCGGATCCTAGGCCTGCATGTTTCCTGGAAAGATAGGGCAGGCTTGGACCGCATGGCCGGTTTGACCGCACTACATACAGAGGCCCATTCTTTTATGATAGCGGTTCTTCTTGGCGGTTAAGTGGCTGCGGCTTAGCTGCATAGGCTCATCTTCTTCAATGACGGGTGATGGCTGGACTGGCGTAGTAGGTGTGGAGCGAGAGCGAACATTCATGTATACGGCGATTGATTCTTCCCGCGAGGTCAATGAGGGAGTCCAGGGTGTCAGGCAGCTCACGCGCTGCTAGTTCATCCTTTATATGGGAGTTGAGGCCCTCTAGGAAAATTGTACGTAGACAGCCCAGATCCCAGTAGAGCTCAGAAGACAGGGTTTTAAACTCTATGACATAGTCCAGAAGTGAGTTACCTCCTTGTTGGAGGTGTAAGAGTGCAGATCCAGCAACTGACTGACTGCAGAGTCATCAAAGACTGACTTGAAGAGAGACAGAAACCCAGGCAGGTCACTAAGGACTGGATCGTTGCGTTCCGAAAAAGGTGAAGCCCAGGCCAGGGCTTTCCCATCTCACAAGGATAGGATATACGTCGTCTTGGTTATAGCCATAGAAAAATAAGAAGGTTGCAGTGAAAAGGGCATACAGCACTGGTTTATAAAACGCCTACAAAGCAGGGGATTTCCTTAAAAATGAGTGGGGGCTGGTAAAGGCACTGTAGTATGTACAGCGACCCCTTGAGGTGAAGCATCTTTGTCCGAAGTAGAAGAGTTAGTCAGTCGAGAGTTCAAATGATTAAAGGTGTTAGCCAATATCTCTAAGGTCCTTTGTTGCTCAGTGATATGCTGGGCCAGGCCAAGGATGGCCTGCAAGGCTGAGAGCTTGTTATTGTTTGTAAAGTTTTGGGTGGACCCTTGGACGCTGTGGCAGATGACTACGCCCACAGGGGGAAGTCCCGTGAGGGGCCACAGGTCAGGCTCAGCTTTAGAACACACAACACAGAATTATCTTTTATTAAACAGAGTTGAAAAGCCACCAGAGGTGGCAGTAGTGAGTAGAGATGAAGCCCCGCTGGGCTTGTAGTCCTTCAGGACACTGGAACAACGATCCCTCAATAGCTGTGTTGTAGTGGAGAGAAACTGAGATAGTGAGTACAGTGGAGCATACACAGGGTTCTGGTATAGAGCCTCGTTGATGGATTACTCACACAACGGTTTCTCCCTGAAGGTAACACAGAAGCTGGAATAGAGGCAGGCCCTCTAGGAGCAAGTACCTGGTTCCAGGGAACAGCTCTGAGAGAAAGTAGATGGTAACTCACTGATGGTATAGGCAACGGTTTCTTCCAAGCAGAAGTAAGCTGAGGCAGCGAGTCTGGGAACATGGGCCCTCGAGGAGCGAGTACCGGTTCCAGACAGTGACCTGAAAAGAGAGGCCCCCGAGGAGAAGGTACCCCGATAGAGTAAGTCCAATTAAGGAGAGGCAGAGTAGCCAGGTACGTAGAGCGAATCCCATCCATAAGGATGGTTCCGTGGAAAAGGCAGTCTTTAATTTCTCAAAAGCGGAAATGGCCTCCGCAGACCATTTTGAAGCGTTGGCACCCTTGCAGGTCATTGCAGTCGAGGGTACTGTTAAAGAAGAGTAGTTCTTTATAAAGCTTCTATAATAGTTGGTAAAATCGTCTCAGGGCCTTCAGGCTGGTAGGTTGGGACAATTTTTGATGCTCTCTAGCTTTTGAGGGTCCATCTGGAAGCCATCTTTAAACACGACATAGCCAAGAAAAGGCACAGAGTCTTTATGAAATTCACACTTGGATAGTTTGGCGTAGAGCTGGTGTTCACTGAGTCAGCGTAGTACTTGCTAGATGAGTGGGCAAATCCTGAGAAAATATCATCCAGATTTACCACGACACTCTTGTACAACAGGTCCCGCAAGATGTCGTTCATCATGTTCTGAAATATAGCAGGTGCATTGCACAGGCCGAAGGGCATTACTAAGTACTCAAAATGGCCGTCTCAAGTGTTGAAGGCTGTTTTCCATTCGTCGCCACTGCAAATGCGAACTAAGTTGTAGACCTCCTTCAGGTCAAGTTTTGAGAATATTTTGGCCCCCTGAAGCCGGTTAAACAGCTCTGAGATTAAAGGCAAGGGATAGCGGTCTTTAATCGTGATCTCATTCAGACCTCGGTAATCGATACAAGGACGTAAGGTACATAAATCTCTGGAATTTGTTGCCAGAGGATGTGGTTAGTGCAGTTAGTGTAGCTGGGTTCAAAAAAGGTTTGGATAAGTTCTTGGAGGAGAAGTCCATTAATGGCTATTAATCAAGTTTACTTAGGTAATAGCCACTGCTATTAATTGCATCAGTAGCATGGGATCTTCTTAGTGTTTGGGTAATTGCCAGGTTCTTGTGGCCTGGTTTTGGCCTCTGTTGGAAACAGGATGCTGGGCTTGATGGACTCTTGGTCTGACCCAGTATGGCAATTTCTTATGTTCTTCTTCCCCACAAAGAAGAAGCCTGCGCCGGCTGGAGACTTCGATGGTCTAATAAACCCCTTCTGTAAATTCTCCTCGATGTATTCGGACATCGCCTTGTTCTCAATCGCTGAGAGTGGATAGACACGTCCTTTAGGAGGTTCAGAATTGGGTTTCAGTCTTATGGCACAGTCATAGGACCTATGCGGAGGAAGAATGTCAGCAGCCTCTTTGGAAAACACATCACTAAAAGATGAGTATTAGCGGCAGCCCCGGCATCACTGGAGCTGTAGGCATGCAGATGACAGGAGTTATCTCCTTAAGGCACTTTCCATGACAACCTGGACCCGAGCGGGAGAGTTCCAAGGATGCCCAGTCAAATTGGGGTTGGTGCGACTGCAACCAGGGTAACCCCAGGACAATAGGGTGCATGGCCTTCTCTAACACAAAGAAGGGAATTGACTCGGGTTGGAGAGCTCCGGTGTGAAGAGTTACTGGTACAGTTTGGCAAGTCACATTACCCGGTAAGGGCTCCCATGGAAGGAAGATAGGAGAAGTGGAACCTTCAAAGTGACGAGAGGGATCCTCAAATGTTCCACTAGGCGTCGAAGAATAAAGTTGCCTCCTGCCCCTGAATCCACCAGGGCAAGAGTTTGAAACTCAGATGGTCTGCAGATCAAGGAGACTGGGAGAGAGAGCGGAGGAGAGGGCGTCATAAGGCCTAAGAACAGTCCTCCTGCAGGACTTAGGCCCGTCCGTTTCCCGGACGAATTGGGCATGTTGGGCATCGTGACCAGCCTGTCCACAGTACATACACAGACCATGCCTCTTCCGAAGTCTTCTCTCTTTAAAAGATTGTGACCAAGTTGCATCGGTTCATCTCCACTGGCAGCAGGAATTACTGGAACCATCCGAGGTGCAGATTTAGCACTAACCTCCTTCTGACCTGATCCTCTATTAGGCCGGAGTTCTTTCACCTTATCACGAAGCCGGTGGTCGATCCTAGTAGCCAAAGCCATTAGTTCATCCAGCTCGTCCTTCAAGCGAGTATCCAGGCCTCTGAAGAAGAGAGTTTTCAGGCATTTGGGGTCCCAGTAGAGTTCTGTAGCAAGAGTCTTAAACTCTATCGCAAAATCAGACAGTGGTCAGTTGCCTTGCTTCAGGTCCACCAGAGCAGATCCGGCAACGGTAACTTGGGCAGGATTATTGAAAACGGATTTGAATAAGTCCAAAAATCCATCTATATCCTGCAAAATAGGATCCTTGCGTTCCCACAGTGTAGAGGCCCAAGACAAGGCCCTTCCATCAAGATAAGATAGAATATAAGTAGTCTTCGCAAAAGCTGTGGGGAAGTGAGAGGGCTGTCAAGCAAAATGCATGCAGCACTGGTTTAAAAAGCCCCTGTTCTTTTGAATCTCTCCCGAGAAACGAACTGGAGCAGCCAACGGTACAGCAGTCTTTAAAGTTACTTCGGGTAACTGACCTTCATTACTGGAAGTAGCACCTTGGGTCTTCTGTGCGTGCAGCTGATGAAACGCTGAAGTGAGTTTCTCCAATGCGTCTTGCTGTTCAGAAATGCGCAGTGCCAGGCTCGGAATGGCCTGCAGGGCATTGAGCTGTGCCGGATCCATGGAGTTAGCAATCTGTTATTGTTTGTAAAGTTTTGGAGTTTTTGGATGCTGTGGCAGATGACCACGCCCATGTGGGGAAGTCCCGTGAGGGGCCACAGATCAGGCTCAGCTTTAGGACACACAACACAGAATTATCTTTTATTAAACAGAGTTGAGAAGCCACCAGAGGTGGCAGTAGTGAGTAGAGATGAAGCCCAGCTGGGCTTGTAGTCCCTCAGGACACTGGAACAGCGATCCCTCAATAGCTGTGCTGTAGTGGAGAGAAACTGAGATAGTGAGTACAGTGGAGCATACACAGGGTTCTGGTATAGAGCCTCATTGGTGGATTACTCACACAGCGGTTTCTCCCGGAAGGTAACACAAAAGCTGGAATAGAGGCAGGCCATCGAGGAGCGAGTACCTGGTTCCAGGGAACAGCTCTGAGAGAAAGTAGATGGTAACTCACTGATGGTGTAGGCAGCGGTTTCTTCCAAGCAGAAGTAAGCTCAGGCAGCGAGTCCAGGAACATGGGCCCAAGAGGAGCGAGTACCGGTTCCAGACAGCGACCTGAAAGAAAAGAGAGAGGCTCCCGAGGAGCGGGTACCCCGATAGAGTAAGTCCAATTAAGGAGAGGCAGAGTAGCTAGGTACGGAGAGCGAATCCCATCCGTAAGGAGTTTCCCTTTGCTAACTCGATTAGCTAGCAAACAGAGTAGGCTTTTGTATCCGGGATGAGTGACATCATCACAGTGTGCAGTGCTCAAGCCGGACTGGGGACGCCGGAGAGGGCGGCAGGCAGACGCTGCGGCAGCCAAACGTCCATCAACTGCGGGAGGAGTCGCCAAGAAGTTAAGGAGGGCGGAGTGGAAATGTCGCGCAGCGACAGTCGTAACAGAGCTGAGCCGGGTCCTTGGAGTTAGCAATCTGTTATAACATGGTTAGTTGTGAACCCCTGGATCATTATGAGAGCTGACTCCACCCACAGGGAGGAGCCCTGTGGGGACTCACCACGATAGGCGTAGCCTCAGCAGTGAAGGACACAGAAAGAAGCGAGGTTTTATTGTACAGCAATGAGAAGTGCTGCCCATGAAACAGGCAGTAGGACACTGTCCAGAGTAGAGTTGTACCCAGAGATGGTATCCAGTAGTGGCCCGCAGAGCGGGGTATGCCGGGGAATTCCTCCTCTTGACGATGTTCCTTGCGGTGCAGATCCAGTAGTGACCCGCAGCATGGGGTATGCTGAGAATCCACCCTGTAGAAGATGAGAGGTGCAGGAGGCAGGCAGAACTGGGTAGAGCTGTATACTCACTCAGTCAGTAGCATATGTGGAAGTCTTGCTCTGGCAGCACGGCAATGGCCCGAGGCACAGGGTGCACCAGAGGTTCCGACAGCTGAGATGGTAGTAGCAAGTTGTACTCACAAGGCTGAGTGAGGAAGGAGACTTCTGAGCAGAGCAGGCCCTCCGAGGAGCAGATAGCCGAAATGCAGCAAGGCTCCCGAGGAGCAGGTACCTAGAGCGTTCTTACCGGAACTCAGGAACAATGTGGGAAGCGAAGCGTCTCCAAGGTAGTGGAATTCAGCAAGAAGGAAGTCCTTGCTAACTTGTAGGTAGGAAAGTCCGGAAGGGTTAAACACACACAGGCAGGTGATGTCATGCGGAGGGGACGCCCCCGAGGGTGGACTTACGTGGGGTCTCAGGGGACTGGTCGAGGTTGGGCAGGCAGCTCCCTTTACTTTTGTCCTGGTGGGCCAGCGGGGGTCCTGGAGATATCTCCCGCATGCGGGTCGTCGGCTGCCAGTATTGAAAAAGGCATCGATAGCCTTTGCCCTTCTATGTCAAAGGGGCTATTGGCGCCATTTTGAATACCGACAGCCCGAGTGCAGGAGATCGCTCTAGGAACCCCGCTGGACCACCAGGTACTTTTGGCAAGACGTGGGGGGGTCAGGAGGGTGGGGGTTGTAGATAAATAACTTTAAAGGGTTGGGATGGGGTTTTTGGGGGGAACGAATGTATTTTTGACATATGAACGGATCGGAGGCCCCCGAGAACGGATGCAACGGATTTGGGCCCCTACAAATCCAAATCCCGAATGGGACAAATCCGTCCCTGCTGCATATCCCTAATGCGCGCTCGCACCTGGGAGCCCGGGAGTTAGCTTGGAGACCTGTGCGGGGCCTGACTGCAGCTTAATTGGCACGCTGTGTCCCGGCAGTGGCCTGGTCGGGTCGCAGCGACAGCATGGGAGAGCCGGAGAGGAGGGCATGCAGCAGAATGCGTCTTTGGCGGTTTCTGGCCGCCGCGAGGCTTCCGGGTCTGGTCAGTTGGAGGCTGTGCTGGTAAGTGAAGGGAGCTGGCCGCGGGCCTCCGAGGCCGATTCCCGTAACACCTTTATGGGTTGAAAACTGTACCAAATGCAAATAGTCCAGCGTGTCCAATGTTTCAAGGAAACTTCAAGCCATCCTACAAGAAATAACACCTATGTAAAACGTAAAATCTCCCACTATAGTTAAAGATACAAAATGCAATGAAACCTCCGCAATAAATTCAATAAGATCTTCCAACCTACTTAAATTAAATCCAGGAGGTGAATATACCAATTAAATCCCCACCCAGTCTCTCCTACATACACTAATCAGAAGATATTCACACTCTAAAATAGGTCTTAAAAATTCATTGGCCCACTTGGAACTTACTATTGCCGCTACCTCCACCACCTCTTCCTGTCTCCCTGATTTGAGCATATATATAATACCCAGGGGGATACACCTGGAACAAATGAGCCAAAGACTCATCTGAAAACCAAGTTTCTATCAAAAAAGCAAAATCTACCTGCTTTTCCACAATCAAATCATACAGATAAGCTGTTTTATTACTCAAAGACCTTCCATTTAGTAACACGCCCAGCAACCATTCACCACCAAGGTGTCCCATCCGCTTCCTTAGACTTTTCTACAACAGCACCTTCTTACCTCAGCAACCTTGTAATCACCCCTAAACCTCCCCCTTTCTACTGCTGTAAATACTTCCTGAACACAAAGTAACATAGTAGCATAGTAATGACTGCAGAAAAGGAGAAAATGTTCCAATCAGTCTGCCCAGCAAACATTTAATGGTAGTTTCTGCTACCATGCAGGTTACCCCCATGTTTCTCTTAAAAGTAGTAACTTCCATGCCATACAGTTGTCTCCAAGCCGCTAGTAATATTTTTCCTGGGTGATGAGCCTGGGTTGTGATTGTTGTGCTGCTTGTTGTGATTTGTGTATGGACTTGACCGTAGAAGCAGTCCTGTGCCTTTTCCCTTATGTCTGTGTATCAGTACCCCAGACTGTTGCGCCTGTCGGTCGCAGACAGCTGCGACCTTTGTTGCTCACCTCTTTTCTTTCTATTTCCCCTACTTTGGGGCAAGTAGCAGTGTCTGCCAGTCAACGCCGACCTCTGCGGCATCTCCCGAGCAGCATGGCTGCTAGGGATGTGCAGCAGGGACGGATTCGTCCCATTCGGTATTCGTATTCGTCGGGACCCAAATCCATTGTATCCATTCTCGGGGGACCCCGATCCATTCATTAGTTACATATGTATTCATTTCCCAAAAAAACTCCATCCCAACCTTTTAATTTTAGTTAACTACAAACCCCACCCTCCTGACCACCAAGACTTGCCAAAAGTCCCTGGTGGTCCAGCGGGGGTCCTGGAGCGATCTCCTGCACTCGGGCTGTCGGTTGCCGGTATTCAAAATGACACCAGTAGCCTTTGCCCTTACTATGTCACAGGGGCTACTGTTGCCATTGGTCGGCCCCTGTCACATGGTAGGAGCAAAGAACTGCCAGCACCATCTTGTGCTCCTACCATGTGACAGGGGGCCAGCACCATCTTGTGCTCCTACCATGTGACAGGGGCCGACAAATGGCACCGGTAGCCCCTGTGACATAGTGAGGGCAAAGGCTATCGGCGCCATTTTGAATACCGGCAGCCGACGGCCTGAGTGCAGGAGATTGCTCCAGGACCCCCGCTGGACCACCAGGGACTTTTGGCAAGTCTTGGGGGGGTCAGGAGGGTGGGGGTTTATTTGTTAGTGATACGTTGTATTCATGTGGGTTCGCCATACGTTTCGTGACCCCCACGAATACAACGAATATGGCATATACGTTATGGATTGCCAATACGTTGCAAATGAATGCACGCCCCTAATGGCTGCTGCCGACCGCCATCCTGAATCGGGGATCACCTAGGACGCGCGCGCACACAAGGGCCTCCTAAGTACACGTCATGGCGGGAACCTCGGGGGCGTCCCCTCCCAATGACGTCAGATGTCTTCAGTACTTAACCCGACCGGGCCTTGGCTAAGACAAGTTAGCAAGGAGTTCCTACTTGCCTAATTCCACTCTAGTTGTACTTCCTGTTCCTGCGTGGGTCTAGATGCTGAGTACCCTCTTCTCGGAGGCTCATCTGCACTCTTGGCTATCCGCTCCTCAGAGGGCCTTTCTGCTCGCATCTCTCGAACCCACCACCTTGGAGATTCCTGGGATTTCCATCTGTGAGTACTACTCGTATTTACTGCTTCATCTCTGGCTGGACTCATCTGCGGAGTACCCCCAATTCTCGGGCCACTACCGCTCTACTTCAGGTGAAGCCTGCTCGTGATACTCTGCCAGCAGTACTTGCCTCATCCGCTACAACTTCCACGGGCTGCCTAGCATCAGTCTACCCCCAGCGCAGAATCCTCAGCGTACCCCGTGCTGCGGGCCACTACCGGATCTGCAACCTGAGGTTCTACCTTCGCCTGTGGGAACACCTGGGATACCCGCTCCGCGGCCTCTTCCAGGATACATCATCAAGCGCAACATCCTTGGGGTATTCCTTCACTGCTCAGAACTCTCTCTCTTTACCCTCTCCCGCTCTGTGGGTTCTACCTCTACCTCCATAATAAAGTCTCTCTACAATAGCGTTCTGTGTCATCAGACCATGTCTGCTGATGGTGAGGTCCACAGGGCTCCTCCCTTTGGGCGGAGTCAGCTCTTGTCTCGGCCCAGGGTTCACAAGATACACAAGTTCATAACACAGATCATAAAAGCCAGGGCCTGTGTTGTTTGTCATTTGAATCCAGTTCTTCTTCCCCACGCCATGCCACTCCACCCCCACCGTTAAATCAGAAAGCAATGTTGCAGTTGAGACAAAAGCATCAAGGCTTATTGGTTAAGGGTAGTAATCCCCTGTCTTCTGTTAAAGGTAGTAACTGCTGATCTGTGCAGGTTACCCCCATGCTTATCAGTTCCCTGGACCATAAAAGTCGGGGCCCTTGTTGGTTATTGTCCAAATCCAATTTTCCTTTTCTCCCTGCCATTGAAATGGAGAGCAATGCTGCAGCTGCTTCAAAAGCATCAAGGCTTATTAGTTAATAGTAGTAACCACCACACCATCAAGTTACCCCATGCATCCTTTTATTTATTTCCATCTTGTAGGCTTTAGGGATCCACAGTGTTTATCCCATGCCCTTCTGAATTCTTCAACTGTTTTTGTCTTTACCACCTCCTCCAGAAGGGCATTCCAGGCATCCACAACACTCTCAATGAAGAAATATTTTCTGACATTGGTGCTGAGTCCCCCTGGAGTTTCATTTCATGACCTCTAGTTCTACTATTTCTTTTCCATCAGAAAATGTTCGAAGTTCATAAATCATTAAAACCTTTCAGATATCTGAAAGTCTGTATATCTCCTCTGCCCCTCCTCTTTTCCAGGGTATACATATTTAGATCCCTCAGCCTCTCCTCAGAAATCTGGCAATACTGACCCCCCCCATATCATTTTTGTCATCCTTCTCTGGACCGTCTCCATCCTGTCTCTATTCTTTTTGAGATACAGACTCCAAAACTGAACACAGTACTCCAGATGAGGCCTCACCAAGGACCTGTACAAGGTCATTATCACCTCCTTTTTCTTACTGGTTATTCCTCTCTATGCAGCCCAGCATTCTTTTGCCTTTAGCTATTGCCTTGTCACATTGCTTCACCATCTTCAGATTGCCAGGCACTATTACCCTAAGATCCATCTCTTAGTCCATGCACATCAGTCTTTCACACCCCATCACATACAGCTCTTATGGATTACTGCATCCCAGGTGCATGATTCTGTACTTCTTGGCATTGAATCCCAGTTGCCAGATCTTCAACCACTCTTCAAGCTTTCTTAAATCACTTTTCATTCTCTCTACTCCTTTAGACATGTTCACTCTATTGCAGTTTTTAGTATCATCTGCAAATAGACAAACTTTATACCATCTATCCCTTCCGCAATGTTGCTCACAAAGATATTGAACAGAACCAGGCCCAGTACCTATCCCTGTGGCACTCCACTTAACACGGTTCTCTCTTCAGAGTAGGTTCCACCATTTACCATTACACGCTGTTTCCTGTCAGTCAGTTAGTTTATAATCCACTCCACTACCTTAAGTTGATACTGACTCCCAAGCTTCTCATTTTATTCATGGCTCTCCTATGTGGGACCGTATCAAAAGCTTTGCTGAACTAGTTACTCAATCAAAAAAATCAATCAGATTTGCTGACATGACCTTCCCCTGGTGAATCCATGCTGCCCTGGATCCAGCAACCCACCAGAATATAGATAGTGCACTATCCAAGAGGCGTAGCCAAGAGTGGACCACAGTGCACCCACTTTGTACTCAGACCTATCCAATCAGAGCTTCCTGACACCAAATAGGGCCTGAAGAATGTCCATCATGTACTCCTTAATCGTGGTGGCTGAAGAAGGAGAGAGCCTGCCAAATCAAGGCTGCACTGGAGCCCATCCCCACGGCAGCAAAAGAGAGGGACCACTGAAGCAAGGCCTCCATGGGAGCTCGTCCCCACGGTAGTGAAGAAGGGGTTTGGCAGTGAGGCCCTGTGCGTGCGTGTGAAAATGAGAATCTAGGTGTGTGAGTGTATGGAAGAATGAGAACCTGAGTGTGGATATTTGTGCGTGAGAATGGGAGCCTGGGTGTTTATGTTTATGAGATTGGGAGCTTGTGTGTGTGTATGTATGTATGGGAGAATGTGAGCCTGGGTGTTTGTATGTGAGAATGGAACATAAGTACCGGTTCCTATCTGCAATCTGAAATAGAGAAAAGAGAGCGAGGCCCCAGAGGAGCAGGTACCCCTGGTAAGTCCGAGGAGGCAGAGTAGCTTGGACGAATCCGTAGCGAGTCCGAATCAAAGTCCGAATTCATGTCTGATTCGTAGTCCTTGCTAACTCAATCTGTTAGCGAAAGTTTGAGACCTTTTATACTGGAAGCGGATGACGTCATCTCAGGGGATGCCCCTGAGGTTCGCGCCCTTGCTGGTACATACATCGGAGCGTGCGCGCGCGCCCATCATTATCAGGAACATGGCGGATCCGCAGCGTCGAGCTAGTCCGGGGACGCCGGAGAGAGGGCATGGAGGCGGAGAGAGGGCATGGAGGCCGGAGAGAGGGCATGGAGGCGCCGCGGCAGCGGCAGCCGCGGCAGCAAGCGGCAGCAAGCAACAGGAACCTAGGTATTTGTGTGTGTGTGTGAGAATAGGAGCCTGGGTGTTTATATGTGTGAGAATGGGAGCCTGCGTGGGTAAGTGGGAGCCTGGGTTGTTTGTGTGTAGGTAAGAATGGGAGCCAAGGTTTTGTGTATGTGTGTAGGAATGAGAGCCTGGGTATTTATGTGTGTGAGAATGGGTTTGTGTGTATGTATGAGAATGGGAGTCTGGGTATGTGTGTGTGTGTGTGTGTCTGAATGGGAGCCTGGATGTTTTTGTGTGTGAGAATGCGAGCCTGGGTGTTTGTGTGTGGAATATGAGCCTGGATGTTTGTGTGTGGGAGAATGGGAGCCTGGGTGTGTGTATGTGTGGATAAGAATGGGAGCCTGGATGTTTGTACATGGGTGTAAGAATGGGAGTTTGTGTGTATGTGTGTGAGAGAATAGTAGCCTGGGTGTATGTATCTGTGGGTAAGAATGGGAGCCTGGGTTGTGTCTGTGTATAAGAATGGGAACCTAGTTATTTGTGTATGTGTGAGAATGGGAGCCGTGAGAGTGAAAGCTTGTGTATGTAAGGGACTCTGTGAGAGAATGCATGAGTCTGTATGTGTCTGTGAGAGAGGAAGGGAAGAAGATAGGAGAGAGAAGAAACAGAGAATAGTGACCTTGGAGAAAGAATTAGGAAAAGACTTACAAGGGAAAATTGGAACCAAATGATTAGAAAAAATAAAAAGATCAGGCAACAAAGGTAAAAAAAGAAAAAAGCGGATTTTTTAGCAATTGAAATTAGGGATGTGAATCGTGTGCCCGATCGTCTTAACGATTGAAATAGTCTGGCAGGAGAAGAAAATCGTGTTTGGCACGATTTTTTAGTTAAAAAATTGGTTTTTCTGATAAGTGCGCACTAACAGGAGTTAGTGCGCGCTAACAGGAAGTTAGCATGCACTAACCATTGTTAGTGCACGCTAACAGAAGATGATACAATTTGACACTTTTCAGGGCAGTTAAGGTCAGTTTAGGAATGAATATGTATTCCTATAGGCTACCCTCTTATTTATTGATGTTACCAAGGTTCCCACTGACAATATATGGGGGATGGGAAATGGAAACGGTTGGTAGCTTGACAAAAAAAGTAATGTGATCAGTCAATGTGACTAGAACTTGTGCCCTATCCCTGATACCGAGAGTGTTGTGATCTTCCTGCATGCAGTGCCGTATCCCTGATACCGAGAGTGTTGTGATCTTCCTGCACGCAGTGCCCTATCCCTGATACCGGGAGTGTGGTGATCTTCCTGCATGCAGTGCCGTATCCCTGATACCGGGAGTGTTGTGATCTTCCTGCACGCAGTGCCCTATCCCTGATACCGGGGGTGTTGTGATCTTCCTGCACGCAGTGCCCTATCCCGATTACCAGGGGTGTTGTGATCTTCCTGCACGCAGTGCCCTATCCCTGATACCGGGGGTGTTGTGATCTTCCTGCACTCAGTGCCCTATCCCTGATACCGGGAGTGTTGTGATCTTCCTGCATGCAGTGCCGTATCTCTGATACCGGGAGTGTTGTGATCTTCCTACACGCAGTGCCCTATCCCTGATACCGGGGGTGTTGTGAACTTCCTGCACTCAGTGCCCTATCCCTGATACCGGGAGTGTTGTGATCTTCCTGCATGCAGTGCCGTATCTCTCATACCGGGAGTGTTGTGATCTTCCTGCACGCAGTGCCCTATCCCTGATACTAGGGGTGTTGTGATCTTCCTGCACACAGTGCCCTATCCCTGATACCGGGAGTGTTGTGATCTTCCTGCATGCAGTGCCGTATCTCTGATACCGGGAGTGTTGTGATCTTCCTACACGCAGTGCCCTATCCCTGATACCGGGGGTGTTGTGAACTTCCTGCACTCAGTGCCCTATCCCTGATACCGGGAGTGTTGTGATCTTCCTGCATGCAGTGCCGTATCTCTCATACCGGGAGTGTTGTGATCTTCCTGCACGCAGTGCCCTATCCCTGATACTAGGGGTGTTGTGATCTTCCTGCACACAGTGCCCTATCCCTGATACCGGGAGTGTTGTGATCTTCCTGCATGCAGTGCCGTATCTCTGATACCGGGAGTGTTGTGATCTTCCTGCATGCAGTGCCCTATCCCTGAAACTAGGGGTGTTGTGATCTTCCTGCACACAGTGCCCTATCCCTGATACCGGGAGTGTTGTGATCTTCCTGCATGCAGTGCCGTATCCCTGATACTCCTGTTAGTGCGCACTAATCAAAAAAAACAAATTTTCAGGATAAATCGGGGGAATTTCTATTGTATCGCATTCTTTACCGATTAATGACGATTTAAACTTTATCGGGATGATAATCTAAATCGTTGAAAAACGATTCACATCCCTAATTGAAATATGCCGTCTTTGACAATGTGCATTTCTCATATTTTTATATTTTGCTCTTTAGAGTTACACTGTTCAGAGTCTGGTTTCTCAGGCTTTCTATTTTGGTTTCGTTTGCATGTTTCTATTTCAAAAATGTAGTCCTTTTTTTTTTTTTGCAGGGGGATATGCGTGTGGCCGGGCTGAGCGCATTTTAAAAATGGCCCAGCCACGTGCGTATCCCCTGGTATGCGCAGAAGTGCCGGCCTGTTTCAAAGGGGTAGGCCAAGGATATGGTCTGGGCAGAAAGGGGTGAGGGCTGGCCGGGACAGCAGACAATAGGCCCTCTCTTTAATTGGAGCAGACTGGGAGGGAACTGGGAAAACCCTACTCCCATCACCGCGCATTATTTTGTAAAATCCCCCTCCCTCACCTTGCGCACGGAAGAGGTCACCCGCCCACGGACATTAAAATCCGATGCGCATGTGCGCATGGGAATCGTATTTTATAACATATGCATGCCAATGCGCGCATGTTCTAAAATAGCCTCGTCCATGTGCGCATACCGAGAACTGTGCACACATGAACACAAGCGAAGGTTTTAGAATCGACCCCAAAATGTTTAGCAGTGGATGGAGTCTTTTTTTTTTTTTTTTTTTTTTTGCTGAGGTGACTCCAGAATTTGAATATAGTTGTTTTAAATGTTGGGTTGCAATGTGAACTGTCAAAGTTTTGCTCTGCACCCGTTCTTATGATTATTGCTATTTTATTGTAGTTATGATGATCTCTGTTTTTCTGGAAAGAGGATTCATGAAAGATTACATTGATATTTGTTTTCTGACATAATAGATTCGATCTGATGTTTGTGTTCTTTGCTTTTCACATGATATTCTTGTGTACTTATAAACTCAATAAATGTAAAATAAATTAATCATTCACACTCTCCATTAAATTAATGAAAACTCTCTACAAAGGACACAACAATGACCCCAAAATAAAAGCTTTTTTGTTTTAAAATGAAATGGAACCTATTTTTTTGGGTCCAGCTCCCAAATGCCTCATTATTGCAGGAATTGAGTCGGAAATCAATATTTTATGCTTAAAATACTGCACTGTCTAACATGATTCACCAGCTCCCAGGAACTAATTTTCTACAGTGCCTTTAGGGAGCTATTTTCAAACTCTCCACTTAGATGTAAAGTCCA
The DNA here is from genome assembly GCF_901001135.1 of Rhinatrema bivittatum. Classification (NCBI taxonomy): domain Eukaryota; kingdom Metazoa; phylum Chordata; class Amphibia; order Gymnophiona; family Rhinatrematidae; genus Rhinatrema; species Rhinatrema bivittatum. The sequence goes on from NC_042618.1 coordinate 228,312,270, forward strand.
CTGGTACTTTGTACTCACAAATCTGTATCTATTTTTCAAAGACAAGGTATGCATGTACATTTCCTTTGAAAACTAACACAGATATGAAATACCTCCAGACTTTTCTACCTTTTTTTTTGTGCAGTTAAAATTTCTAAGGAAAATAATGTGCATTGATTTGAAAATATGATTTGTGCACATTGGGCTGGATTTTAAGAGGTACGCGCGGGCGTAGATTTTTTAACATGTGCGTGCTGCCGTGCACATGTTATAAAATCCGGGGCCAGTGCGCGCAAGAGGGTGAACACTTGCGCACCTTGCGCGCCGAGCCCTAGGGCAGCCCCCATGGCTTTCCCTGTTCCCTCTGAGGCCGCTCGGAAATTGGAGCAGCCTCGGAGGGAACTTTCCTTCGCCCCCCCCCCCCCCCCCCATCTTCCCCTCCCTTCTCCTACCTAACCCCCAGCCCTACCTAAACCCCCCCCCCCCCGACCTTTGTTTTTAAAGTTGAACTTGCCTCTGGGCAGGCGTAGGTTGTGCGCACCGGCCGAGTGCCAGTGCGCCATCCCCGGCCTAGAGGCCCTACGGAGGCCTCTGGCCACGCCCCCGCCCCGGACCACCCCGCCCCTTTTTTCAAGCCCCGGGACATACTTGCATCCTGGGGCTTGCACGTGTCGCCTGGCCTATTCAAAAGAGGCTCAGCGTGCGTAACCCCCCTGCGCACATAAATCCAGCTGGATTTAGAAGCGCAGGGCTTTTAAAATCCGCCCCATTATGTTCTAAACCCTGCATTGGAACGCTCAGTTCAACTAAAAGTATGCACATGATGGAGTCCTGCGCACACTTCTTACCAAATGGAGGGAGGTCAGTTTTCATACAGCCAATTTACCCTGAAAAATGGCTTTGCAAATTTTTAATTTATTTACTTTACATTACTGAGAGGGTCAGGTCTAAATGCTATATCCCTTTAAATGAAATGGTGTCTTACCCAGTGACAATGAACTCAGACCATAGGTATAGAAAAGCTATCAGAGATCCCAGGGTCTCTTTAAGGTAGATGTATGTGCCCCCAGATTTTGTGAAGGTGATTCCAAGCTCCACGTAAGAGAGAGCTCCTAGGAAAGGAAACATCAGAATGCATGTGTTGCATTAATTAATGGATAATAGATGGCACACACAATCATTTAAAGACAGGAATTCCTTGTGAATACACTGAATAAATACTTTGGTAATTCTAGTTAAATATCACCTGTTTTTTTAATTCAGAGGCCTATACTCAGAAGTACATGTGCTACCATTCAGCAACCTGCTGCACCAGTTCCTTCCATCGCGGCCAGCAGCCGCGTTCTCCGGCGGCATTCCCCAGCTGCAGTGCAGGTTGACGCATGCCACATCATGACTCCTCCCACCTCGGCACGTCATCGTTTTCCCCGGAAGTCCCTACATTAGCATGGGAACTGGGACTATTTAAATGCCACTCTTCAGCACAGCATTGCCTTGGCTACAGGCTTGCTTGTGCTGGTGCTGCTCTCGGATTCGCTCGCTTCCTCGTTGACCCGGATTGTGCCTTGGACCTTCTATTGCTTGCTACCTTCCTCGCTGACCCAGATTATGCCTTGGACCTCCTATTGCTTGCTACCTGCCTCGCTGAGCCGGATTGTGCCTTGGATCTTCTATTGCTTTCTGCCTGCCTCTTTGACTCGGATTGTGCCTTGGACCGTCTATTGCTTGCTACCAACCTCTCTGACCCGGATTGTTGCCTGGACCTTCTCTTATCGACTGCCGACCCAGGGGACCAGATTACGCCCTTGACCGGGTAACTTGCTTGGTCCAAGGGCAAGTCAAGGTAATAACGCTTTATTTTATAACTGACTTCATTATCAATTCTAAATTACACCTACTGTACTTTAAATAAATTATATAATCAGTGTGGATTATTGTTATTATGTGAAGAAGAGATATTTCTCAATAAAAACAAAACTCACCAAACATGGAGAGAACGCCACAGGCAAACCAGATGACCAGAGACATACCCACATTGCCTGAGTTTTTCAGCACTCCTTTGGGAGAGATGAAGATGCCGCTTCCTACGACCGTGCTTATAGTTATTGAGATGGCTCTCAGTAGGGTGATCTTCCTCCTCAGATAAACTGCCTCGTCTTCTTTCTTCTCTTTATGGAAACAGTTCTTCATGTTTGCAAGGGCTCAGGATTCCAAGATTTTGCTGGTACAGTGGAAAAGATTTGTCTGTTAAGAATGATGACTTCTTTATGAGAACTTTGACTGTGATGAAACTTATTTGGAATCCAGAGACTGTATTTTTTCAAGGGAAAAAATGCTAGTAGACAGCAGTCCCAAAGAATATGCAAAGTTAAGAAAGGGACTAATATATAATTGGATATAGAATTCATGTAACAAACAAAAAAGTCTAAATCCTGTTATAGTCTCTTCTGATTAGTCAGGAAAACTGGTTCAAAAACAAAACATATCAAGTAATATTTTGCTGCATATATTATGTATAAGTTAAATAAAGAAACAGGATATAGAAGGAATAATTAATCCATGTGACATATATGCTTCCATAAATATTTTCAATTCCAGTTACAATTACACAGCTGTATCAGCAGTGCCAGATGGCATGGGATAGTTCACAGCTAATATAGAAAAAATGGTAAAATAGGAAAATGCAGATTCTGTTAAACAAAACTGGAAAGGGTTACATTCCTCATTGCGCAAAGTAATGTGCTGATGTCAGAAGACCGGAAATCAGAAAGGCACAACAAGGTGGTACAGCTCATTGATTGGTCGTACTTGTAAACAGTCTAGAATTTTGATTGGTGCTGAATATAAATTGCGTAAATAAATAAATAAAACAAAAACACATAACATTACTATACCACAAAAAACCTGGGATCACAACCCTAACAGAATTGAAGAGAATGAAGAAGTCGTGATCATCTGGGACATTCCTATTCCAACTGACAGGAAGATTGATATAGCAAAAGAGAAATTACTACTTACCTGATAATTTTGTTTTCCTTAGTGTAGACAGATAGACTCAGGACCAATGGTTATGCTCCCCTGCCAGCAGATGGAAATGGAGCAAGCTGATATCACAGTATATATATATATATATATATATATATATATATATATATATATATATATATATATATATATATATATATATATATGTACATATACTCCTGCAGTGACTCCAGCCTGCAGTATTCTCTTCAGAAGCAACTGTGGACAGACTAGCAAAAAACTTGATTAAGAACAGTCAACCATTACTGTACTCAACCAACAAGAAACATTGAATTCAAGTAATGAATGTATGTACCCCAAGCTAGGGACAGGTCGAACACTCACCAGTAATCTTCTGAAAAGCGTAGCCTTATAGGAGGACCATTAAACCAATCATACAGCAGCCAAGGGCGGGAAGCTGAGTCCATCTATCTACACTAAGGAAAACGAAATTATCAGGTAAGTAGTAATTTCTCCTTTCCTAGCATGTAGACAGATGGATTCAGGACCAGTGGGATGCACCAAAGCTGCCCACAGTCCAGTCAACACCGCATGTGCAAAGGCTGCGTCCTCCCAAGCCTGCACATCCAGATGATAAAACCTGGAAAGAGTGAGTAAGGAGGACCATGTCACAGCTTGGCAAATGTTAATGGGAGACAACAATCTAACCTCTGTCCATGACACTGCCTGAGCCCTAGTGGAATGCGCCCTAACCAAAGTAGGCAATGGCTTCTCAGCTTCACATATGCCGTGACTATCTCCTTAATCCAGCGAGCTATTGTAGCCCGCTGCTTCCTTCCACCATGATGGACAAACAGGCGTTCCGTCTTCTGGAAAGGCTTAGAAACCTCCAGATAACCACATGACATGTCTCTTAACATCCAAGGGACGCAAGAGGCGATACTCTTCTGCATCCTTGTCCTCATCCAAGGATGGCAAGGAAATGAACTGATTTAAGTGGAAATCTGAGACCACCTTAGACAAAAAGGAGGGAACAGTATGAAGTTGCAATGCCTCAGGAGTCACCCGAAGGAACAGCTCCTGGCAAGTCAAAGCCTGCAGCTCAGAAAATTGACACGCAGAACATATTGCCAAAAGGAACACTGCCTTCAGGGTCAATAACTGCAAGGAAAGGCTACACAGTGGCCAAAACTAAGGACCAGCAATGAAATCCAACATCAGATTAAGAATCCATAATGGAACCGGCAATCTCAACGAAGGCCAAAGATTCTTCACTCCTTTCAAAAATTGGGCCATATCAGGATGAGACAACAAGGATTCACCATTCACCTGGTCCCTGAAACTAGCAAGAGCTGCAACTTGTACTTTCAAGGAATTCAGGGCCAAGCCTTTATTTATCCCATCCTGCAAAAATTCCAAAATGAGTGGGATCTTAACTGAACAAGGGAGAACACCTCAATCCTACACCAGGCATTAAACACCCTCTACACCCGTACATAGCTAAGGAGGTGGAGAACCTTTGAGCATAGAGCAAGGTGGCAATTACCTCAGAAGAATATCCATGCTTCAACAAGTGAGCCCTCTCAAGAGCAAGAACGTAAGACAAAACCAAGTCAGATCTTCATGAAGAACAAGCCCCTGATGCAACAGATTCTTGTGTGGTGGAAGACGAAGGGAAGCTTCGACCAGACGTCTGCACAGATCTGCATATCATGGTCATCTGGGCCAATCTGGTGCCACCAGGAACACCATCCTCCTCAATCCTACAAACCATTCTGCCCAACAGGGGCCATGGGAGAAAGGCATAAAGCAGCTTGTCTTCCAGCCAGTCCTGCATGAGAGCATCAATACCCAGGGACCATGGATCTCTTCTGCAACTGAAGAATCGAAGAACCTTCACATTGTGAGAAGTTACCAGCAGGTCTAAGAATGGAAGGCCGCAGCGAATCCCTATCAGCCCGAAACGCCTCATCTGACAATACCCATTCTCATGGGTCCAGACTCTCCCTGCTGAGAAAGTCCACTCTTACATTATCTTTTCCTGCAATGTGGGAGGCCGAGATCGCCTGATGATGCCCTTCTGCCTACTCCATAAGTTGGTCTATTCCTGCAACGCTTGCTGGCTTTTGGTTCCTCCCTGTCAGTTGATGTAAGCCACCATCATTATGTTGTCCGACTAACTCGGACCGCTCGATCCTGCAGCCTGTTGCTGAACTGCAAGCATGCCAGCTGAACCACGTGGGCTTTCAGGTGATTGATGCTCCAGAGGAACTCTTCAGCATTCCAGCATTCTTCTGCTGTTAGTTCCTGACAGTGAGCTCCCCAACCCTATTATGACAATCAACCAGTTCAGGGAAGCCAAAGAAACACTCTTTCTCAACTGATCCTCCTACAACCACCACTGGAGGTGAGAGCAGACCTCCATTGGCAAGTGGAGCCAAACTAAATAGTCCTGAGACTGTGGGTTTCAACGAGACAGCAGGGAGCACTGAAGAGGATCCATATGCACCCTCTCCCATGGCACCACTGCCAGGGTAGCCGCCATCAGCCTGAGGACCTGCAGATAGGACCCACACTGCTGGGCGTATAGTGTTCACCAAAAGACACACTTGAGACATCAACTTCTGAATCCGAGCATCCAGCAGGAAAACTTTGGCCTACCTCATGTCAGACCACACACCCATTCTAATGACTGGGATGGCTGAAGACTACTTTTGGCCAGGTTCACCACCCAACCAAGTTCCTGCAACAAGGAGATTACCTTGCAGGTCACAAGACAGCTCTGTTCCAGGGACTTGGCTCAAACCAGCCAATCGTCTAGATATGGGTGTACTAGGATCCCATCTTTCCTCAACTCTGCCGCTACTACCTTTAGAAAAGTTCTGGGAATAGTGGTGAGACCAAAAGGCAGCACCCAAAACTGATAATGGCGCCCAAACACCGCAAAGCACAGAAAACATTGGTGCTCCAATCGGATAGGAATATGAAGTTAGGCCTCTCATAGATCCAGGGAAATTAGAAATTCCCCTGACTGCACGGCCATTATCATGGAGCACAAGGTTTCCATGTGAAAATAAGTCACCCGCAAATGACAGTTGACTCCCTTGAGATCCAGGATGGGATGAAAGGAGCCCTCCTTCTTGGGCACAACAAAATAAATAGAATATCTCCCCATACTTTCCTGAGAGGTAGGTACGGGAACTATAGCCCTCAGCCTGAGGAGCCTTAACAGCGTAGATTCCGCTGCCTGCTTCTTCTGCAGGGAGTGGCAAGGAGATACCATGAACATGTCCTGAGGTACACTGCAAAATTCCAGCACATATCCATCTCAGATCAGCTCCAAGACCCACTGAGCCAATGTGATCTCGACCCACCTCCAATAAAAAAGAGAGAAGCATCCCCCTATCTCCTGTTCCCGAGGGTGGGTCGGCAAACCTTCATTGCAACACTTGGGAGGATCCACTACCCAAGCCTGCTCCTCGCTTGAGCTGTCTGGAACAAAAGGATTGAGACCTGCCGAAAGGCTGAGTCCTCTGAAAGGTCAACCCCCCTGTAGGGACAAAACCACTTGGAACACCTGAGTTGACCCCTCATACCAGAGGGGCGCTGCAACTGCTTCCTATCCTCCAGCAACCAAAGGACCAGAGATTCACTCCACTTACTGGCCAATTTCTCCATCTCGCTCACAAAGAAGAGCTACCCTTGAAAGGCCTTTTCATTAGCTTAGCCTTGGAGTTCGCATCAGCCGACCAATTCCGCAGCCACAGTTGACGTCTGGTTGCTATCATTCAGTGCCTGTCTTGGACCTATCAAATAAAGCCAAGCTCCGTCCTACAATCTATATTTTTTAAAACTGACAAGCCCCCGCCCAGAACCCATGAATAAGGAAGTGTATTAGGTACCCTAGGCAAACCTCACAGCCTTGTACACATGCCCCCCCCCACACACACACACACTCCTGTTCCCTTTACAGACACACACTATTAAATTATGCATATATCACACATTTTACATGAAAAAGAAAATTCAAGAGTACAGACTTCTGAGGCAAAAATATCACTTACAACATGCATATTATATTTATATGCACTCCTGAGGTACCAACCAGAAATCTCTGCAGAAAAGACACTTGGAGCTCCTATTGAATTAGACATTTTGTAATGCGTATTGGGATTGAGCTTGGCCCTCAGAAAGCCATGAACAAACAGAATTACAATTACAATATAGTAAACCTCCTTACCAAAACAATTTAACAACCTTATCTATGAAAAGGCAACACTGCACATATTACACCAGGCCTTAGAACACCAATAAAAGCTCTTATTAGGAAACCAGGCTGCTATAGATCCCTACACTGAAATTACAGTTGCAAATACATATGCAGAACACAGAAAGACCTTGACCAAATACAGAATAAAGAGATCAGAAAGTATAAACAGAAACGTGCTGAGAAGAACTGAACTGGAACCCACAAAAAGCCAACATCTATATGCAGAGCAACAATGGAAAAATAGAAACATTACCATTCTTCATAACATTAAATAAAATCAAGAAATATAAAACATTAATCATAATAGTGAAGTCATATTCATAAAAAGAATATTTCAAACCAGTTAATGAATATAATATCAAAGATTTCACAAACACCAAAACAATTTTTAGAAATCTGATGAATAAAAAATCCAATTAAAAAACGTTCTATTCCCCCGGCAAAAAACACATTTTTCAAAAGAACAGAATCTTCAAATTACATCCAATAATTAAACTAATGAGGATTTAAAAATCTGCTTTCCATACTTGGGATCTGATTTCCAGTCACCCTGAGATTGTTGTGGATTGGAGGAGGTAGGGCCGCACACATTTTATCGTCTCTCTCACACATGCACAATAACACTTTCATTCTTTCACACACTCCCTCTCTCTAACATACACAGGCTGCCTCTCCCTCACCCTGACAGATATATTATATGTGTGTATGTGTGTGTGCGTGTATGCCTGTGAGAGTATATGTGACACATAGGCTCTCATAGGCACAAAACATACAAAAGCACACAAGCTCTCACAGACACATTCACAGACACATAGGTTCTCACATAGACACACACAGAAGCTGTCACACAGGCAGACACACACCCCTCCCCCCACACCTAGGATCTCACACAGACACACACACACATGCACACACAAACAGGCTCTCAGACACACAGGCTCTCACTCATTCACACATACATACAAGCTCACACATATGGTCTCCGGTTATTATTGGGCTGTGGTGGGATGACTTCCATCACAGTCTCACGGGCCTCCTGTCCTGTTGTCTTTGGGCCATGGTGGGATGAGCTCCATCATGGCCCCGAAGGCCTCCTGCTATCTTCTGGCTGTACGTCCCACTGATCTTCCTGTTTGGGGAGGGGAGGGAGGGAAGCTGTGCACAGGCGAACACTCATGCATGCTCATACCTGGAAGAGAAGCCTCTCCTTCAGTCACCTGCGCTCTCGCCTTCTTCGGCTGCCAACTGGTTAGTCTCCACTGACAGTCTGTGGCCTCTCCTGCTGCTGCCAGCCCACCGCCTCCCTGGGTGTGTCGCCCTGTGCATATGCATTGTATGCACACTCGGTCGTGCCAGGCCTGCTATTACTGAAGCCACTCCTCTAGTCGAGGTATGGACCAAATTGCAGCCCACATCTGCCAAAAAGATGGCAGCGGGTTCCACAACTGCTCTGGAACTCACTCCAGAATCATCAACCTCCTGAGAGAGAAGCAGACAGGAGCGAGCCACTAGGGCACAACAGGAAGATATCTGTAAAGTCATCGCCACTGCTTCAAACACCTGCTTAAGGATGGCCTCAATCCTTCTATCAGGTATATCCTTCAAGAACGCTCCTCCCTCCCCGGGGATAGTTGACCGCTTAGACGGCACAGACAAGCGCATCCATAGAAACATAGAAATGACGACAGAAGAAGGCCCATCCAGTCTGCCCAGCAAGCTTTTGCACTTTTTTTTCTCTCACATACTTATGTTTCTCTTGGCTCCAATGTCCAACCCCCTTTGAAATTGGCCTCCAGAGTGTCCCATTCAAGATCAATTAATTTTTGAATGGCTTCCATAACAGGAAAAAAAAAAGGCTTTTTCCGTCGATAAGCAGGGCATTTAGCCATGCATAGTGGGCGGCGGCGTCCACGACGTCACGGGGCAGAGCTTTCTCTCTAAGCTCGAAGAGCTTTGAACTGCGCATGAGCACGAGTTCCCGCGCTCCTCGAGCCTGCCTCAGTTTTTGTTTTCCGCGCTACTACACGGACGTGTGGAAGTTTTTTCTCTCTCATTCGCCTCACAAAAAAAAAAAAAAGGAAAAAAAACAAGACAAATCGAATAACTAATTCAACGACGAGAGTAAAGGGAAAGAAGATGCCGAAAAGCCCGGGATTTAAATATTGTTCCTGTGGCAAAATCATGTTGGTGACCGACGAGCATAACTATTGTTATTTATGCCTCGGTCCCGACCACGACCAAGCTGCTTGCAGGGTCTGTGGAAGAATGTCCCCGCGAGCAAGATGACAGCGGAAGGAAAAAATGGAGAGGCTTAGGCAATCGGAGGCCTCCTCTCCGAGAGAAGGGAGATCTACAAAATCCTCTCCGGGTAAGGAAAAAACCCGATCCGAGACTCCCCGAAGCACACATTCAGGCTCACAAGGCCGTGCTTCGCACCCTGCGTCGTCAACCGCTGACTCCGCAATGATGCATGCTTCGACACCATCTGCGTCGCATCGTTCAGCTTCGAAATATCATGACGCAGATAAGGGAACTATGACGCATCATGACGCTTCTTCTGCAAACACGACACATCACGACGCATTACCCAAGTCTACGACGCATTCGACTCATTTAAAGCATAAACTACAAAAGTCGATCCCACAACAACTTCCTAAGCCAAGAAAATCAATCTCCAAGACGAAACATATTGTCCCTCAGGAACCACCTTCTGCACATCACTCCAGATCCAGACATGGAGACCACCATTTTCCATCCTCTGTATTATCGGACATAATAGTTGATGAACCTGATGCAGGTTGGGACACTTCACCAGAGATACTCCCTAATCCTCTTCATTCTAAAAGGAGACCAACATCTCCACCAACCAGACCTCCGGTCAAGCGGCTCAAGAAATCCGCTAGACCAACTCAACATGAGTCTCGCCTTACGGCTGAAGACACAATGTTAAAAATAACTTCGTTATTACACACCTTTTTCAAGGGCTTACCTCAGGATTCAAATATATTACCAGAGGATCCTCAAGATCATGCGTCCCCACATATATCTCCACAAACATCATCTCCGACGCACTCTACTTCTCCTAGGCTTTCCACACATGTGGATTCTCCAATAATGTCTCCACCATCATCTCCAGCTAGCTCAACTGGTATTCCTTCGGACCCTCCTCAGGAGTTGCCTCAACCGACGTCTCCACCTGAGGATTTAACTTACGCTAAATTCCTAGAAAAATTGGGTTTAGCCTTAGATATTGAAATTCAAAAACTCCCAGACCCAAGGTCGGAAGTCATGGGATTGTTGCAAATTCTAGATGTGCCTTCCGAACCCATGGCTCCGCCTCCACATCAAGTTTTAGAAGGCCTGATGACGAAATCTTGGGATACTCCACTACTTCTCACTCCAGTATCCAAAATATTGGACATAAAATATAGAATGCAAAAGACCTCATACTATTCAAATGTACAACTCCCACATATGTCAATCGTGGTGGAATCAGCATTAAAGAAGGCCAAGAAAAACAGGCTTTTTTCCAATACACCCCCTGGAAAGGATAACAAACTATTGGATGACTTTGCAAGGAAGCTCTACCAGAATTCCATGCTCAATTCCCGTATCAATCACCACCAATTTTATATTGTCCAATATCTACTTAACTGTACACAGAAACTCCAGCCCTTGATACAAAGCTCACAAGGGGACTCTTCCTTGTTTCAAACATTCAACGAAATACAAGAAGGCCTGCGACACTTATTACGTACTTCGTATGAAGCGTTTGACACCTCAGCACGTGCCTCCACTACCGCAATTTCAGCTAGAGGCCTGGCATGGCTTCGAGCGAGCAGTATACGCGAAGATTTCCATGATCGTCTAGCCAACTTACCATGTAGACCTGATAATCTTTTTGGAGACAAACTTCAGGAGACTGTATCTTTAATAAAGGACCAGAATATTGCTGTTCAATCTCTGACATCTCCTTCAGACACACAGTCTACTTCCAGACGTTATTATCCACAATATAAGAGGGGTTTCTACTACCGAAGACCATATCGATACTACCAACCCTACCAATCCTACTATAGATCACAGCCCTTCCAACAACAACGATCTCAACCTCAAGCACAAGGTCAAAGGCCGCGCCAGATTGTAATGCCTCAATTGTAAATATGCATAGAAATCAGAGTATGGTAGCGAATATATGTTTTGTAAATCTTGAAAACTATGTAGTGTGTTTGAATTATATTCAAATAAGTGACAAATGTGTGTTAAACCTTTCTTCACCCAATCTTTGAAAATCTTATTTTCTGTCCCCGGAAGAAATTGGGGGTTTCCACAGAGGCTGATAAGGGGAGAGAGTGGTGTTTTTATATTTAGCAATTTACAAAGGTGTAGCCAAGCCTGTTGACATGATGTAAGAATTGTGAAGTGTTTATATGGAAAAGGAATTTGTTGAGAATCTATTTGTAATAAGGAAGATAGTGAGTAACCAGCAAATCACTGCTCTAGGTGTATTGTCGATGAAAAATGAGAGCTGCTCAAAAAAGAGTCTTTTATATGTCGCATCATACACACTAGGTTATATTTTTGCAAGTCAGTCCACCATTCGAGATTTACTCACAGAGGTGTGTAAGGGCTAGTCTTGGTTTTTTCCCCTTCCTTAAAAATTTCCTAATTGCCCTATTTATTTTTAGTATGTCTGTACTTTTCAACCAAAGAGGAAGCATTTGTAGAAGGTAAAGCCAAGAGGAAGTTCCATCATTTTGATTAGATTGATCCGTCCAGTTAATGAGAGGGGTAGTTAAGACCATTGTGTTAAATGGCTGTTAAGCGCCCTGTCTGCGCCCGGCCCGCGCACGGGCCTGCTCACTTCGTTGGCTCCTCTGCAGGTCATGGGTTGGCCTCCCCAGCAGCAGCCGCGAGCTCCTCTAGGCCTCAGTGTCCCGCAGCAGCAGTTGCTGGGCCTTCCACCGCGCACCAGGCCTCATGCCAGAGTTCAGCGTCTCCAGTGGCGTTGGCCACGCCCCTACATGCACACGCGCTCCGCCGGGTCTCTTGTAGGGCCAGGGCGGGTCCTAGCTCCGCGGCATGCCCTGATTGAATGTTCAATATAAGGAAGTTCCTGCCTGTACTTCCTTGCCTTGGCAATCGGGTCGGCATTGTACTAGTTTGCCTCTGCGTTCCAGTCTTGTTCCAGTCTCGTTCCAGCCTTGTTCCAGTGTCCTTCTGTTCCACCTTGTTCCAGCGTCCTTCTGTCTCGTCTCCCCAGGTAGTACCCTCGGACTGTCTCTCTGGTACTGACCTCGGCCTGTCCTTTGACCATTCTGTCTGCTGCCTGGATCCTGACCTCTGCCTGCCTTGTGATCTCATCTGACCTCCGAAACCTGACCCCTGACTCATTTGACTACTCCTCGGACTGACCTTCGGATTCTGACCTCGGCTGCCATTGACCACGTCTCCTGATTCTGGCTCTGTCCCTCGCCTTGTCATCGCTTACACTGTTCTGATCTTCCTTGCTCCATCAGACCTACAACCTCAAGTCTGACTGTGCTCCCTTACTATCCATGAGCACACCTGTCTACTACCTCTCCAAGAGACCCTGTGAGGCCCACCTAAGTCCAAGTGGCCCAGTTCCCTACGGGCTCCACCAGGGGGGACCTTGGGCTTCCAGTGGTGAAGCTCATCCTAGCCTCTGTCTCCTCCAGTGCTCTGCCCTCTGGGAGCAGGTGCTTCCTGGTCCCTACCAGGGAGCCGTTCTCCACTGCTCCAGGAAAAGGGTCCACCCCCGAGCGCAACAATGGCTTTGCATTTTCTGTAACATCAGATGAACATTTAGGTGGTATATCTGATCTAACTCATTAGGGATCTGTTCCCCCAAATATTTGAGATTATTATTGGCCCAACAAAGAGAAAAAGATGGACCCCATGTGGCTTTAAGGTTACCATAAATTTCTATAGCTTCAGACATATCTCTGTTGATCTTGTCCAGAGAAAGCTCCAAAGAGGTCTTGATAAGCTAGTACTTTGGGCAATGATATGTATGGGTTAATTAAAAATATTAATACATCATCTGCAAATGCTGCAATACGAAATGAGGTACCTCCCACTTCAAGTCCTGATATTACTTTGTCCTTTTCAATAACTCGGAATAAAGGGTCTATTGAAAGTATGTAAGGTAAAGGGGAAAGTGGGCAGCCTTGGCGCACACCTCTTTGTGGGGCATACATCTTGGACTTACCCCCATTTGCCAATATGTGGGATGATGGCTTTGTGTATAACAGAGAAATATAGGTAACATGTAGGACAGAAAAAAGATATTGCCAAGAAACATGATCGAATGCTTTTTCTGAATCAAAGCTAGCAGTGAGAGATGGTAGAGAATGGAATTTACAGTATGACATTGCAGTAATTAATTTAACAATGTAGGTACTCGCAGAGCGTCCCTTGACAAAACCCACTTGGTCCATCGTTATTATAGAAGGAAGCACAAAACTAAGGCCACGGTGTTGGCCAACATCGTGGCCAATAATTTAAGATCACAGTTTAATAAGGATATAGGTCTATAGGAGGATGGATATGCTGGGTCTTTTCCAGGTTTAGCCAAAACTGTTATGTAAACTTTATTGTAGTCCCTCAGGAAGGTACCTCAGTTTAGCACATCTTTTGTAAAAGGTGCTTAGTGGAGCAGTTATAATAATCGTCAGGTCCAGGGGATTTGCCTGGCTTACTTGATTTGATAGCATTTAGAATCTCTATAGATGTGATCGGCAAATTTAGATATTCTACTTGTTATCTGAGAGTTGTGGAATTGATATATTTTGGAAAAAGGTAGTCTCTTCTGCTTGACCTCCGTGTCTGTCATCTGTGTATAATTTCTCATAGAAGGAACGTAACTCTTCACAAATGTCAGCTCTGCAGATTACCCATTCATCTTGAGTCAACTTTAGTTTTTCAGTGTAAGTTTTCCCTTGGCGTACTCAAACTGAATTAGCCAAAAATTTGCCTGCCTTATTTCCATATTTGAAAAAAGAGTGCTCTGCATATTGTAAAGTATTTAAAGCTCGCTGTTGAAGATAAGCATGCAAGGAGCTGAGTTAGGTTCCATATTAGGAGCTACCACCGAGGAAAAAGATCTAGGCATCATAGTGGATAATACTTTAAAATCGTCTGCTCAGTGTGCTGCAGCAGTCAAAAAAGCAAACAGAATGTTAGGAATTATTAGGAAGGGAATGGTTAATAAAATGAAAAATTTCATAATGCTTCTATATCGCTCCATGGTGAGACCGCACCTGGAATACTGTGTACAATTCTGGTCGCCGCATCTCAACAAAGATATAGTTGCGATGGAGAAGGTACAGAGAAGGTCAACCAAAATGGTAAAGGGGATGGAACAGCTCCCCAATGAGGAAAGGCTGAAGAGGTTAGGGCTGTTCAGCTTGGAGAAGAGATGGCTGAGGGGGGATATGATAGAGGTCTTTAAGATCATGAGAGCTCTTGAACGAGTAGATGTGAATCGGTTATTTACACTTTCGAATAATAGAAGGACTAGGGGGCATTCCATGAAGTTAGCAAGTAGCACATTTAAGAATAATCGGAGAAAATTCTTTTTCACTCAACACACAATAAAGCTCTAGAATTTGTTGCCAGAGGATGTGGTTAGTGCAGTTAGTGTAGCTGGGTTCAAAAAAGGTTTGGATAAGTTCTTGGAGGAGAAGTCCATTAACAGCTATTAATCATGTTGACTTAGGGGTAGATTTACAAAAAGGGCGCCCTCGCGTACTTTTGTAGGCGCATCAGGCGCAAACAAAAGTACGCGGGATTTTAGTAGATACGCGCGTAGCCGCGCGTATCCGCTAAAATCCTGAATCGGCGCACCTCTTTCATCCTCCGTTATTATATACTTATATATCCCTTGTATATTGTTTCTTAGAGATTGTTACGTAGACCTTGTTACATAGACCTTTGTATATTGTTTCCTAGAGCTTTTAATTTCTCATATACCTCTTGTATTTTTGTTTCCTACTTTACTTTTACTGTTCGATGTAAGGGCTATGCCCACAAGTTATTAGTTGTATATAAACCGATACGATGTGCAAACGGCTATCGGTATATAAGAAACTCCAAATAAATAAATAAATAAATAAGGCTGCCGATTCCGTGTAGCCGGCGCGCACCGAAATCGGAGCGGCCTCGGAGGGAACTTGCTTTCGCCCTCCCCTCACCTTCCCCTATTTAACCCACCCCCCCGGCCCTATCTAGACCCCCCCCCTTACCTTTGTCGGGGATTTACGCCTCCCGGAGGGAGAAGTAAATCCCCGCGCGCCAGCGGGCCTCCAGCGCTCTGAGACGGGACCTGGGGGCGGTTCCGGAGGGCGCGGCCACGCCCCCCGGACCGCCCCGGCCCGAAACCACACCCCCGGCCCCACCCCCGAAACGCTGCGTCCCGCCCCGAAAATGCCGTGCCGATCAGCCCCGCCCCCGACATGCCCCCGTCCCACCCCCCCTCGAAAAACCCCGGGACTTACGCGAGTCCCGGGGCTCTGCGCGCGCCCGGGGCCTATGGAACATAGGCACACGGGTGCGCAAGGCCCTGCTCGCGTAAATCCGGGCGGATTTACGCGAGCAAGGCTCTTAAAATCCGCCCCTTAGGGAATAGCCTCTGCTATTAATTGCATCAGTAGCATGGGATCTTCTTAGTGTTTGGGTAAATGCCAGGTTCTTGTGGCCTGGTTTGGCCTCTGGATGCTGGGCTTGATGGATCCTTGGTCTGACCCAGCATGGCAATTTCTTATGTTCTTATTGCATGATAATCTGAATTGTGTTTTGCTGACGGACATGAAATCATAATTGCCTTAGCTGCTTTCAACTTATCTTCCAGTTCTAAGATCTTTGCATTTAGGTATTTATTCCTGCTTCTAAGATAGGAGATTATTTTTCCTCTGAGCACTGCTTTGCTAGTTTTCCAGAACAAGCCAGAAGTTTCAGTGTACTGTGAATTGACATCATGTTGCGTGTCCCGTCCGTGGTAGGCCCACGGTCGGGACTACTCAGGTTGACGTCCCTTAGCAGCTCTGCTCCTCGGCCCAGACCATCTTCGCTCGCGGCTGTGGGTAGCTGCCTTCACCCCTGAGTGCCTGCTACCTCCTCGGCTGTTCCAGACTCCTCTGCAGACCTCCTCAGTTCCCAGCGGGTCTCCCCGCGTGGCCCGTGGGGAGACGCCATCGTCCGGCCTCCTGTGGGCTTTGGCTTAGGCGCGAGCGCCTCTCGTACCTTTAAAGGGGCCATGGTGGGAAACTAGCCTGCGGCCCTGGATGATGACATCATCGGGCCCTGCTATATAAGGCAGGGCCTGCCACTAGTTCCTTGCCTTCGCAACAGGTCTCCACGTTTGTTCGTGTGCTAGTTGCCCTTCATTCCTGGTTCCTGATTCTATCTTTGTTCCTGGTTCCTGATCCTGACTTCGTTCATGGTTCCTGTTCCTGACCCATACCTTGGTCCCTTCCTTGCCTTGCTGGATTGACTCTTTGGCTTTGACCCTTGCTACATTGGACCATGCTCAGGATTGACTCTCTGGCTTTGACCCTTGCTACGTTGGACCATGCTCAGGATTGACTCTCTGGCTTCGACCATTGCTTCGTTGGACCACTCTCAGGATTGACTCTCTGGCTTTGACCCTTGCTTCGTTGGACCATGCTCTGGACTGACCCTCTGGCTCTGACCTTTGCTCCACTTGTCTCTGCTCCTTGTCTTGCTCAGCCGCCTGCCCTGACACCAGCTTACATCGACTATGCCTTTGGTATCTCCATGGATTTGGCCTTCAGGCTTTGGCCTTCTATTATCTGGGCACTGCCTGTCTCCACTCTGTTCCTTTTGGCTTCCGGGTCTCTGAAACCATGCCTCGTCCGGACCTATGCCGGTCCCTTGATACCTCTGCTGGTCTTCGGCCACCCTTGCACCTCATCTACTGGGAGTCGTCACACGGAGGCTCACCTAAGACCAGCCAGCCCTGGTACCCAAGGGCTCAACCTGTGGGGAACGAGGGTTGGTATTGGCGAAGCTCCAGTTGGCTTCCGTCTCCTAGTCAGCTCCGTCTCCCGATGGTGGGGACCTGTGGGGCTTGCCCTACGAGTAGCGTCAACACCACCTCAGGCCAAGGGTCCACCTCCAGCGCAATAGGTTGCCAAGGCCATGGACTCGGCGGAGCCTTCTGCCCTTCAGGACTTTCCGGGCCTGGCTCTGAAGATCCAGGAACAGCAGCGGTTCCTAGAAGCGATGGCCTCCTCCATTGAGCGTCTCCATGTTCAACTAGATACCCATGCAGGTATTTCAGCACTGATGTCTGCATCAACCAGCCCTACCCGCCCCACCCCACTTTAACAGGAACTCTTGATTCTGCACGCTCAGGATTGACTCTTTGGCTTTCACCCTTGCTACAATGGACCATGCTCAGGATTGACTCTTTGGCTTTCAACCTTGCTATGTTGGACCACGCTCAAGATTGACTCTCTTGCTTTGACCCTTGCTACATTGGACCATGCTCAGGATTGACTCTCTGGCTTTGACCCTTGCTTCGTTGGACTACGCTCTGGACTGACCCTCTGGCTCTGACCTTTGACCGCTTGTGTATGCTCCTTTCTTGCTCAGCCACCTGCCCTGATACCAGCTTGCCTTGACTATGCCTTCGGTATCTCCCTGGACTTGGCCTACAGGGTTCGGCCTTCTATTGCCTGGGCATCGGATGTCTCCATCCTGCTCCTTTTGGCGTCTGGGTCGCTGGATCCTTGCCTCGGCCGGACTCACGCTGGTCCCTTGATACCTCTGCTGGTCCTCAGCAACCCTTGCACCTCATCTACTGGGCATCATCACATGGAGGCCCACCTAAGACCAGCCTGCCCCGGCACCCAAGGGCTCAACCTGCGGGGAACGAGGGCTGGTATTGGCGAAGCTCCAGTTGGCCTCTGTCTCCTAGTCAGCTCCGCCTCCCGACAGTGGGCACCTGTGGGGCTTGCCCTACAGGTAGCTTCAACCTCACCTCAGGCCAAGGGTCCACCTCCAGCACAACACAACATAAAACTCTACCCACTTGGACTTCAAAAACTGTTGAAACTCTGCGTCATTTTTAAGGAATGATGGAAATTTCCACCATCTTTCTGTGGGTTCCTGGTCATTGATACTTAAATCAATCCAAATGGGAGTGTGATCTGAGATATTATCAGAGCCAGTAGTGGTTGACGTGATATGAGGGAAAGTATTTTGTGATTCTAGAATATAGTCAATTCGTGAAAATATATTATGGACTTTCGAGACAAAAGTATAGTCTCGCTCATCAGGGTGCAAAGACCTCCATAGATCAAGAAGCTGTAAATTTTGACATTGTAAGGGTATGCCTTTGCTCTGATTTACTGAGCTATTGTCAGATAGGGTTGCGGAGCGGTCCAGTAAAGGATCAAAAACACAATTGAAATCTCCGGTAATTATAAGCCAGCCTCTTCTGTGTAAGGAGGTTAGTTATGTTGTAAAAGAAGGTAAAGTTGTAAACATTGGGACCATAATGATTACATAATGTAAATTCTTTTCCATTTAGTCTCCCTATTAATATAATGTACCTGCCTTCTGGGTCAGATATTTCTGTTATAAATTGAAATGAAATATTTCTGTGCATTAACATTGCCACACCGGCTTTTTTACCTATTGCCTAAGAGTAATGAACAGCTCCTACCCATTCTTGTTTAAGCTTTTTACTTTCAGAATCTGCCAAATAGGTTTCTTGAATGTATGCTATGTCCACTTTAGCTCTTTTGAGAGTTTGCAAAACTTTAGAATGCTTTATAGGACTTTCCAGATCATTAACATTTAAGTTTGCTATATGCATAATAATCTGTAGTTAAACTGATTATTAAGGACTGTAGATAATCTTTAAATAGGGTATGCCTGCGAGCCTCCCAGCCTAAGCCCACAAGCACATTGTTGTGTCTGTTAGGTGCAATGATCCTAAGATTTTCCTATGCAGTAGTTGAATATAGGTTCCCCAACTGGTTCTCATTTTTCCTCTTCCATGTATTACAATTCAAATTCCCTCCCTTCCTTAAACTACCCCCTAAACCCCTGAAGTATATCTTCATCTCTGCTTCTCCGACACATGCAATAGAAACAGAAGGAGCCCGTTAACTGATGTGTGTCGGCCCCATCCTCCCAACAGTTTGAAACATAAAACATTTCCAAAAATGGGTTAACCTCCAGCATCATTGATTTAATAACTGTAAAGTATTAGTTAAACCTGTTAAACCAGCAATTAGTTATATAATTCAGGCTGTCGGTGAGAGTAGCTTCTATTGGTAACACTTGCTGCTCTGTTAGATGGTTGCAAGCTTCACATAGTACCAAAATAGAGTCACCCCCATCCGACATTGGAGCTACACAGTAATCCTTGAAAAAGATTGAGATTAAATACTGCCAAGTCTCAATGCCCCAGCCTTCCTCATCCTGATGACCTATGGAAAAAAAAAAAGAAAAACAGCCGTCTCCGGCACAGCTTGTACCATTTGTTAAGAGTCAATTAAGTTTGGTATGTTGTGGTGTGTCCGTTTGACAGGTGAGTTGTAGAGGACCGTGAAAAATAAAAGGTGCAGAGCAGCTCTGTTAATCCTCATGTCATGGACTTTTCCTGTAGGCACAGACTGACGTATCTGCCATATTGGGTGTAGTAACTCACAGGGGTAGATTTTACGAACTTGCGCGCGGGCGTCCATGTGCTTGTGCTACCCGGCCCAATTTTATAATATGTGTGCGTAGGGGAGGGGTGCACACTAGTGCATCTTGCATGCGCTGACACACACGACCTTCACCCGTTCCCCCTATTCTATCCTTCCTACTCCTTTCCCTAACCTTCCTGCCCCCTAGCCCTATTCTAACCTCCCCATTCCTTTAACTTACCGTTATGGCCGCTGTGCCGGGGACCTCTATCTCTGCCCTGCCCCACCCCTTAGTTTTATTACCTTTTCTTGTTTTAAGAGCTGATATATAGTGAAAAGTCTTCATTGTGCACTAGCACACTAACAGACTCCCAGCTTTGTTCCCAAATCTGTGCAGCTTGAACTTATAAAAAACAGACTGCACCTGAGCCCTGTGCTCAAGCAACTTGTAAAGCTGTTACTAAGCCTCTTATAATATTATTTTGTCTGACTCCTGCATAGTGCGCATATGCTTCTGTTTCATCCTGTGAATATTATGGGTCAGCTGCAAAATGCCTAATGACCTTCGGGTTTCCTGTTTGTGGCCTTTGGGCCTTCTGTGTTATCTGGCCTATCTAGTCCTTGTCTTTTCTGTGTCTTGTTTTTATCCAGTCTAGTACTGTTTCCACATCCAGCCTTTGTCTCTAACCCAAGTCTTGTTTCAGCCTCCAGTCCTGCACAGCCACAGTTTCCAGTCCTGCTTGACATCAGTCTCCAGCAATACCTCAGTTTCCTGTCCTGCCCAGCCTGGGTCTCCAGTCCAGCTTAAGTCCTGCCAGTCACCAGAACCCAAGGTCTCCACCGTGGGGGAGGTGACTGGTATACCAGAAGATTCCCCAACTCTGTCTTATCTTGCCCTGAAGTCCTGGACTGCTCCCATAGGGGTTCCCCAGTTCTAGATGGAACTTCAGCCATAACACTGCACAAATAAAAATCAATGAAACTGTCTATGGCAGTTGGACCAGATGGCCTGGGGAATGAGTTCTATAAGATACTGGGATAGGAGTTGATACCCTCCTTGAAAGCTTTGATTGCAGAAGCGGTAAAACATAGGCAGTTTTCCAATGATTTGAACACAGCGTTGATCACTATCTTGCATAAGAAAGGAAAAAATCCCTTGTTGCCGGAGTCCTTTAGACCTATCTCCCTTCTCAACTCTGATGTGAAGCTATTTGCTTCTATTTTGACCACTAGATTGGGAGAAGTAATATCTTATTTGGTAGGTATGGATCAAGTAGACTTCATATGTAATAGATTTTTAACATTTACGAGTCATGAGGTCGGCCTACAACCGACAGCACTCACCCAGCAATTGTCATATGGCATTTGCGCCATCCCAGCACATCGTCCTGGCTCTTTGAAGCAGATGCCGCCATCTCAACACCACTGCCAGCAGCCCCTTAGGCACATAAATGTGCATGGACCATTCTTAAAGGCTCTGTGGTGGGAAACGAACAGAGGCACCCAGGGATGACGTCAGTGCTAGGTGGGTACTTAAACCCGGCACTGGCTCCCAGCCTGCACCTCAGCAACAGGTCTCCTGCCTTGTCATTCAGTGCATGTTGCCTTCTCATGATCCTGCTTTCTGACTCCTGCCTTGCCTTGCCTCGTTTCATCCAGCCTGCCTTGCTTTGTCTTGGCTTGTCCAAGCTGTCTAACCTGCTTTGTCCAGTCCACCTTGTCTTGTTCAGCCTGCCCTGCCTCGACCAGCCTGCTCCAGTCCTCCCTATCGAAATGGCTTGACTTCTTGGATTGACCCTTGCTTTGGACCTGGACCATTCTCTTGCCTACCACTTGCCACTGACCATCGCTTTAGACCTGGACTATGCCTTGCTCACTGCCTGCCCTGACCCTTGGCCTGAACCCAGGGCTGCCTGCCCAGACCTCAGCTAAGCCTTGGACTCTTTCTGTTTGCCCTGTGTGACTGCCGGTCCCTGGAACCCGAGAGCTCAACCTGCAGGGAACGAGGCTGGTACAGGTGAAGCTACAGTTCTTTTTTTTTTTTTTTCAATTTAATGTTTTTTGAGAAGTCTTTATATAACTATCAGTGAAGAACACAACCAGCATCAGAATACTTAAACTCTAAGCACAATCAAGTTGAAGGGGCTGCCATCCTGCTCAAGTAGCCCATGTAGATTGAGCCATGCAGGCTATTCCAGAAAAGAAACAGAGAAGAAGGCAGCTTGAGTTGTGTCTCTACTGTGTGGGTTTAGGTCACTTCACATCAAGTTGACCAGTCAAGTCATGAAACACCAGGACCTAGGTTTGATGGAAGTGGCCATCCTAGGTCATTCCGATTCCCCTCTTCAACTCCTAGTGCAAGTCGGTCTCTTCTGGGAAGAGACCCATATATCCATATGCAAGCCTTTATAGATATGGGAGCAGTTGGCAACTTCATTGCAGAGGAGCTTTTACATCGGCATGGAATCCCCACCGAGCCATTGGAAATGGCGCTTAATTTCTCATCGTTTACTGGAGATCCCCTATCAGCTCGAATCATCCTGCTCACTAGTCCTCTGCAAATGCAAACAGGCCTGCTCCATCAGGAGCAAATATGCCTTTATATCCTGCCAGGATCTATTAATAACATAATCTTCGGTCTTCCCTGGATGAGGCAACACCAACCCACCTGTCAGATGTGATGTCTAGGACAGGTTTAACCACCAAAGCTTCTGGGCCAAATAACTGCCACTGGGAAGCCCAGCCTACCTTCCCAATACTCAGCCTATGCTGATATGTTCAACAAGCAGCATGCAGAGACTATACCGTCCTACCATGCCTATGGCTGTGCCATAGACTTATTCCCAGGCAAACATCCACCCAGAGGCTGAGTCTATCTGCTATCCAGCACAGAAACTGAATCATTAAGGAGAATTTGGAGCAAGGCTTTATTCTTCCTTCCTCATCGCCTCCTAGAGCTGTTTTTTTCTTTGTTAGGAAAAAGGATGAGTCTCTACGTCCTTGTATCAATTATTGGCATCTTAACTCTATTACCCACAAGAATTGCTATCCACTCCCTTTCATCTCCGAGCTCTTTGATCGCCTACGGGGCACCCAGGTGTTTACTAAATTGGACTTCCAGGGAGGGTGAGGGTGACAAATGGAAAACTGTCTTTAACACCCAAGTTGGACATTATGAGTATCTAGTGATGCCCTTTAAGTTGTATAATACTCCTGCAATATTTCAATTCATGGTCAATGAGATCTTCAGGGATTTTCTCTACTCCCGAGTAGTGGTCTACTTGGATGACATCTTAGTCTTTTCAAATTGCTGACAGAACATCAGGAATAAATCAAAAGTTCCTCCAGAGGCTCCATGAACATCACTTCTATGCTAAGTTGGAGAAGCATACCTTTGAATAAGAGTAACTCCCCTTTTTAGGGTATATTATCTCTCACTAGGACCTCAATAAGTATCCAGACAAGTTAAAGGCCATCCTGGAGTGGTCCTGACGTGTGGGACTCAAGGTGCTGCAACATTTTTTGGGCTTTGCCAATTATTATAGGCAATTTATCCCAAATGACTCCGCTTTGGCAGCTCCATTCACAGCCTTGACTAAAAAAGGATCAGACACCAGAAATTGGACCACAGCTGCCATTTAAGCCCTTAAACGGCTCAAAGAAGAATTCACTGGGACCTGTGCCTACACCACCCAGATCCACTAATCCTTTCATTCTTGAGGAAGATGCAAACACCCTCGGGGATGGGTGCTATCCACCTACAACATAATTACAATTACACTCTCGTGATCTGTTCCTACATCTTGAGGAAAATCTCCCTGATGGAGAGAAACTATACATAGGAGACAATAAGTTGCTAGCAGTCAAGCTGTCCTTGGAAGAACGGTGAAACAAAGAATGGCTGGTGTGATATAGTGTATAATATCACCACAACGTGATTTATAAAAAAAACGTTTATCACCAGTGCTGAGGTCTTTTCCTCTATATTACAATATATCTTCAAAAGGTTTTTTAGAAATCATGTTGTGGTGATATACACTATAACACACCAGCCATTCTTTCTTTCATGTTTATAAGTACACTGGTGAATCCTTAATTTCTTGGAAGAACGATGACATCTGCTGGAAGGGGCCAAGCATGCTGTGATCATCTATACGAACCACAAAAATCTTGAACATTTGGCACAAGCTCAGAGATTGAAGCCCAGGCAAACTCTCTGATCTTCATTTTTTAATCAGTTTGACTTCAAACTATGATACTGGCCCACTGACAAGAACTGGCAAGCCAATGCTGTCTCCTGGTCCTTCAATGCTGAAGGAACCCTGGAATCTCCACAACACATTATTGACCTAGCCAAGATAGTGGTTGCTGCCACTTAAATGGTTCCTCCTGGGAAGACAGAGGTACCCTGGCACCTACGACAAAAGGTTCTCAAATAGGCACATGACTCCCATCTATCTGGTCATCCTGGTACCACCTGGAGATTGGAATTAATTGTGCAACATTGTTGGTGGCCTCAGTTGAAGAGCAATGTTCAGTGTTATTAAAGGATCCTGCCCTACATGTGCCATGCATAAAGATGTCCGAGCACGACCACAGACTTTATCTGTGACCTTCCTCTCTTTGGCGGCAACACTACTATATGGGTGTTTGTGGACAGATTCTCAAAGATGGCGTACTTCGTTCAGTTGCCTGGCCTGCCATTTGTGTCTGAATTAGCCAAGCTTTTTGTGCAACACATCTTTCATCTACATGGACTACCCTACCACATCCTCTCAAATCGTGGAATCTAGTTCACCATCTAGGGTGGTGGAAGAGCTTATGCCAGAAGTTTGGAATCACACTAGATTTCACCTCTGCCTACCAACTTTAAAAAAGAAGAGTAGGCGTGGCCTCGCCCCTTAGGAAGAAGGGGCAGGAACTTGGACAGCGGCTCTGCTGCGAGGAAGACTGCAGGAGCAGGAACTAGGCCTTACAGCAGGCCCCGAGGTGGAAGGCGGTTTCCCTGCTGCGAAGGGTGGACCGAGGATGGCTCTGAAGCACAGGCAAGGCTGGGGCTGAGGGCCCTCTCCCTTTGAGGGAGCGGAAGTAACGTCGGTGGCCTCTAGACCACATGGGGATGTCTTGGCGCAATGGTAACACCCAAGCGGCTCCCTGCCGCCGGGTAGAACAGGCGGGTCAGCAGGAGCTCCTTGCCACATTCACGGTAGCGATGATGGCGGCTCCATGCCACAGGAGAGCTTCGGGGATATCAGCGGCGATTCCCCGCCGCTTAAAATGTAGCAGCATGGCACCAGCTGCGTGAACAGCGTGTCGGGGACCTCCTGCCGCGTAGAATGCAGCAGCGCAGCTCCAGCCACGCTGAGGACACATCAGAGACGGCCTCCGGGCCGTGGAAAGAGATGGAGAAAGGGAAAAAGGGTGAAATACTGTCCAGAAATGGCAGAATCACAACATTTTTATCACCAAGGCCTGTCCCTTCACAAATCCTACCTTTTTAGGGCTCACCAAATCTTTTAGAAAGGGAGCTAGCCTGACCATTAGTATGTTCACAAAAGTTTCATGTCATAATTGAATAGAGATATTGGCCTATATGCTCCAGGACGCGTATGATCCCTCCCAGGTTTTGGCAGAACTATAATGGTGGCTTGACTTACTCCATAGAGTATTTTCTCAACTTGCTGCAAAGCTTCAAATACTGCCTCCAAGGGTTTACATACCTCATCTGATAATATTTTATAAAATTCCCCCAAGAACCCATCCAGGCCTGGAGATTTAAATAATTTAGATTGTCTTATTGCATTCCGTATCTCTCCAGCTTTTACAGGCCTATTCAAAACTTCTATTTGAGCTTCTGTCAAGACAGGGGAAGAGGATGCCAATAGATACTCTCTCATCGCCAGGGGATTTCCAACTACATTAGTATATAGGTCCCTATAATATTGATAAAATATTTCTTGTATTTTGGCAGTAGAGTGAACACAATTTCACTGGACATCTCACATGGTTATGACATGTGTCCTACCTGTCCTTTGCTTAATGAGATTAGCCATCATGTGACCTGGTTTATTACCAAATAAGAAGAACTTATAGCGATAATATATCTAACTTTTTTTCGCACATTGATGTAATAGGGTATTCAATTTAGCTCGGGTTGCTGGATATATTGATTTTGTGTCTGCTGTGGGGGTTAGGTGGAATTACCTTTTATCCCTATATAACTGGGTTTCTAATCTCAAAATATCCCTATACATCCTTCATTTCTTATGTGCAATATATGCTATATCTCCTCTCATAACTGCCTTGGCTCTCTCCCAAAATAGAAGTGGGTTAGATTGATGTTGTGCATTAGAAATCCCATAGGTCTTCCACTTTTTATTGAGATATGTCTGAAATTGTTTATTACTTGTGGATATTAAGCCTAAGGGTGAATAATCAATCAAACGATAGTAAAATTAAAAAATTCACCTATGCTTCATAGACACACCGTTGTGAAAGATACATATATGATCATCATATAAAAGACAAAGATATCTACTTATTAGTAGAAAATCAAACTGGTCTTTTCCAGACCTTGTCTTAAATTTTAATCAATGGTCATACAAATATGTTTTTTTGAAGAATTTTTCAATATGCAATTTTTTTAGGAAAAATAAAAGAACTTAACTTGAAACGCCTATGTATTGTTCTTGTTCTTAAAGGAGAGACATTTTTTATATGATGGTCATATATATATCTTTCACAACGGTGTGTCTATGAAGCACAGGTGAATTTTTGAATTTTACTATTGTGAAATTTTTTATCTTCATATAAATAAAATGGAAATCTCCATATGTATGATGTACTATTCTGGGCTAGACCCTCCCATTCCATCCATACTGGGGCGTGATCGAATATTTCCAATTTGGAAATTTCAGAAAGAAGTACCCCAGGAATCAGTAGATAGTATATACTAGATTGGGTATTATGTGCTCTTGAAATGTGGATATAATCTTTTCTTCTGGATGTAAACACCTCCAAACATCTATTAGATTGAGAGTGTTACATAAATATGGTACCCCCTATTTTGTGTGAAATAGAAGCTTTTAAGTTAGCAAATATTTTGACCATGGTGGGATTGAAAATGAAATCTCCTCCCAGTATAGGAAGTATCTGAGAATACTGCATGAGGAGAGTGAAAGGGTCACAAAAAAACCCCAAATATCTGTGTTAGGAGCATATATAGAACCCAATACCACTTGCTTCCCAAACAGGGTGTTATGCTTTGTGGGTATGTGGACCCTTGGCCCGAGATGCGAGTTGTTACCGCCTGTGGAGAGGAGCCCCACAGGTCCGCACCATCAGGAGGCAAGTAAAGGCACAGCAGGGAGCTCTGGGCACAGTAGTGGAGAGGCCCCCAGAGACCAGGGAGTGACCCCTGTAGAGTGAGTAACATTAGGTTGAATCTGGAGTGAGACCCTGAGAAGATAGGCACTGGACAGACCGCGGGGTGGTAGGCTCAGGATTATCTGTGCTGAAGGTTCTCCGGGAGGACAGCCCCAAGGGGCTGAGCTGCAGTGTAGTGGGCATAGACTTAGAGGTGCAGGCCCACCCACAAAGCAGGGAGGCTCGGAGTCGGTCTCAGCTGTAGCTGTAGGCAGGAATCCGGAGAGCGGAGAAGTGACAGCAGTCTAGTAGAGAAGCAGGCCCGAGGAACCAATAGTCGTAGAGCACACCGGAGCAAGTCTCATGGAGCGGGGAGGCTCTAGGTAGTCTCTGGAGTAGAGAGTGCAGCCCGAGGAGTGGGAAAGCGCAGACAGTCTTGCTAGGATACAAGCACAACCCCGAGGAGTGGGGATGGCTAGCCAAAGAACTCACAGGTTGCTGCAGTGTTCCAAGGGAGACCCGAGTAGCAGAAGCTTGTTGCAGAGTAGAACCCAAGAGGCGCAGGGCCAGCCCAAGAAGCGGAGTAGGCCAGGGGTGTGAGTCCCCGTAGGAGCGCACACTGACCCCCGAGGAGCGGGTGCCAGACAGGGTCCAGGAGCAAGGCTCCTAGCGAAGTTTCAGGACTCGTTCGGAGCTTGTTGCCAAGTTGGCTAGCTGGGGGAGAAGGTGGAGCTTAAGTACAGGAGTCCGATGACATCATCAACCAGGGACGCCCCCGAGGTTCCCACCAAAGAGGCTTCAAAAGTGGGGCCGATGCCGCGCAGCGCCTAGAAAGGCCTGACATCGAAGTAGGAAGTTGCGGCGTCCATGCCGCCATGAGGAGTCCCGAGGAACGCGGCGGTGTAGGCAGGCCCGCGTAGCGAGCAGACCTGGGGAGGGCAGGAGAGCGGTGGAGTACTTGTGGTTGCAGCAGTCTGCGACTGACAGGCATAACACAGGGTACCCTCTACGTTTGTTATGAATCTATAAAAAAGAAAGTGACCTTGCTAAGAAATCCTATTATGCTGAAAAAATTTCCTCCGCAAAAGGTAATCCGTCTGTACTTTTTAATATTGTAAAATTAGTAACCACTCTCGACCACACTCCAAACACAAATATAAATGATTTTACTTGCAATCAAGTTACTAAACATTTTCAAACAAAAATACAAAAAATTTCGAAAGAATTTTCTAACCTTCTGGTTCCAAAATTCTCTTGCTCAATACCGGGAACCAACTGGTCAACATTTTCAACTATAAACAACGCATCAGTACTTCAAATTCTTCACGTACAAAAAGAATCAAACTCCCCTTTAAACCCCTGCTCAGGTACTTTATTTAAGGCCCTGGGTGAAGTATTTAACGATCATTTTTGCACATTAATCAACCGATCATTAGAGTCTGGAATTTTTCCAGAAGCCCAAAAAAAAAACCCCCATTCTCCCTGTACAAAAAAACAAAGTTCTAGGTTTCACAGACCTTGCCAACCTCCGACCTATAGCCTCCCTTACTTCTCTATCAAAACTCATCGAATCCACAGTTTTACACCAACTAAATGAATATCTCTCAGAACACGAAATTTTACATCCCTGTCAACATGGTTTTCGCAAAGGTCATTCTACCGAGACATTACTTTTATCATCTTTTGATACTTATTTACGTGGCTTTGACTCAAACACTGACTTCATACTGGTATTACTAGATATTTCGGCCGCTTTTGACACTTTAGATCAGGGGTCAGGAACCTTTTTGGCCGAGAGAGCCATAAACGCCACATATTTTAAAATGTAATTCCATGAGAGCCATACAATATGTTTAAAACTAAATACAAGTAAATATGTGCATTTTATGTAAGATCACACTTTTAATGTACAATAAGTCTCTGAAAATATTACACCAGGCCTTAAGACACCAATACATCTCCTATTAGGAAAACGGACCAAGTCAGGCTGCTATAGAGTCCTACACAGAAACAACACGCCAGCAGAAAACCTCACCTGAATCACGTGCTGTCCCTCACCTAACATAGAATAAAGAGACCAAAACGCATAACAAGAAGCATGCAGAAAAAACTGAATTGGAAACTGCAACAAGCCAGAGTCTCTGTATGCAGTGTAACAAAGGAAAAAAGAAACATCACCCATCCTTATAAAACAAATCAAGAAATATAAAATCATCAGCAGTAAAACTGTACTAACAAAAAGAACATATTTCAAAACAGCTGATGAGTGGAATATCCAATAATTAAAAACTCATATAAAACATTTCCAGATACCAACAAAATATTTCAAAATAGCAGACACAAAGATCCAGTAATGAAAAATAATAAGGATACAAAATTGTTTTTGCTCTGCATACCTGGGAACGTTTGATATCCAGGTGTCCTGAGATTGTTCTGAATTAGCAGGAGGTGGGGTGGTTTGCTTGGAACTTTCTCCTCTCTCAGTCACATACCAGCGCTCTCTCTCACACTGGCTCTCAATGACACACCTATACACACATGCTCTCAGTATTCACATATACACATGTTTTTCTCTCTCACTTATATAGGCTCTTAATTACA
Source organism: Rhinatrema bivittatum (assembly GCF_901001135.1). Taxonomy (NCBI): domain Eukaryota; kingdom Metazoa; phylum Chordata; class Amphibia; order Gymnophiona; family Rhinatrematidae; genus Rhinatrema; species Rhinatrema bivittatum. Next base: position 228,342,156 of record NC_042618.1, read on the forward strand.
CATTTACACACATGCTGTCTATCTTTTCACGCTTACACACACACACAGGCTTTCAATCACATAAATACATGCTGTCTTTTTCTCTCACACACATGCTTACAAACATGTCCTCTCACACACATGCTTACAAACATGTCCTCTCTTTCTCTCATTTACACACAGGCTCTCAATCACATACTCACATGCTCCATCACCTAAACCAGCTCTCAATCACACACAGACACACATGGTCTCTCTCTCTCATTGAAACACAGGCTCTCAATCACATACTCACATGCTCCCTCACCTAAATCAGCTCTCAATCACACACAGACACACATGGTCTCTCTCTCTCATTGAAACACAGGCTCTCAATCACATACTCCATCACCTAAACCAGCTCTCAATCAGACACAGACACACATGATCTCTCTCTTACTTATACACACAGGCTCTTAATCATACATACACATGATTTCTCTCACACACAAAGGATCTCAATCATACACACATACTCTTTCACACAAACAGGTTTTCAATCACAAACTTACACATACAGGTTCCCAATGGTAAACTTACATTCATGGTCTCTCTCTCTCTCACAGGCAGGCTCTCAATCACAGACATACGATCTTTCACATACACAGGCTCTCAATCATTCACATACATGCAATCTCTCACTCACACACACAGGATCTCAAACACACATGCTTGCTCGTTCATTCACTCTCTCTCTCCCCCACCCCGGGAACTCGCGGCAGCAGCAGCCTCCTCCCAACGCTAACCTCCTTCATTTTCAGCCCTGGCGGAGGCGGAGTCCCATTGGTCGCGGTTGAAACTCTTCATTTTCCTCCGAGCCGCGCTGCAGTCTTCTTCCCGTCGGACATTAGCGTGGCCTCTTCTTCCCGCGCAGGCACCCGATGCTCACCACTTCCTCTTCCCACGGCCCGGAAGAGGAAGTGGTGAGCATCGGGTGCCTGCGCGGGAAGACTCCCGCGCAGGCACCCGATGACTCCAGCGCTGGCACCCGGCTGACACCCGATGACTCCCGCGCAGGCACCCGATGACTCCAGCACTGGCACCCGGCTGACTCCAGTCGTGCCGCTGACTCTCTCTTCTCCTCTCCTCCCCCCACCCCCCCCCCCCGCGGCCCGGAAGAGGAAGTGGAGAGCAGCTGACAGCATTTTAAGCCCGGGCGGCGGAGGACCGGGGAGCAGCTGGGTCAGCGGGGAACCGCGAAGTGTGGCGACACTTGTCCGCGAGCCAGATGCAGCCCTCAAAAGAGCCATATCTGGCTCGCGAGCTATGGGTTCCCGATCCCTGCTTTAGATCATCAAATACTTATATCTAGTCTTCAATCTATAGGACTAAATTCAACAGTACTCAATTGGTTTAAATGTTACTTGTCGAACCGAACCTATCAGGTCAATATTGGTCCACATTCCTCTGCTCCATACACTAACCATTCTGGTATCCCTCAAGGATCTTCATTATTGCCTATTCTCATTAATATCTACATAATTCCACTATTCCCTGGATGTCCAATTTAAGATATATGCTGACGACATACAATTTTTCGTATACAACCTCATGGACAGAAACCCTATCCACTGTAATCTTATATATAAATACCATAGACAAGTGGTTATCTCATAGCCACTTAAAACTAAATCCCAACAAAACTGAAATTCTATTCCTCAGCTCAATTACTGACCCCTCCAACGGTCCCCCTTCACACTTTCTATTAAATGGTATTTCTATACCTATACTTACCAAAGCTAGTAATTTAGGAGTATTACTAAACTCCGACTTGTCACTATCTCAGCACATTTCTCTAACAGTTAAAAATTCCTTTTACAAATTGCATCTCTAAAAACACTTACGTCCACTTCTATACTATTGGGATTTCTGTTCTGTCCTTCAGGCGTTAATTTTTTCAGGACTAGACTATATTAATGGCCTTTACCTGGGACTTCCCGACTTGGCAATCAAGCCCTTACAATTGATTCAAAATTCAGCTGCCCGTATCCTAACTGGTTCATCTATCAAAAACCACATCTCCCCCACATTACATATTCTGCATTGGCTGCCTATTAAATACAGAATACAATATAAAATCCTGTCCATTGTACATTCACTACTACATAATCCATCCTCAATCTGGCTTTGCACTATTCTTCTAATCTACAAACCATCTAGATACCTAAGATCTTTGAACAAAAACTTAAAAGACATTCCATCATTACGCCTAGCACATCTAAACATTACAAGAAAAAGAGCATTCTCAGTAGCTGGTCTGCAAATATGGAACTCATTACCTACTCCCCCAAAAGAATTTAAAAAATCACTAAAAACCTATCTTTTCACAAAAGCATTTGCCATCCCAGATACAAATCTTTCATAACCACATTATATACTGCATTTTTCATCATGTACTCCAAATCCAATTGAAATTGTCATTCTTTTCCTATTTCTTGTTTTTTAAAGTGAGATATTTCTTTATTTTAAAACATTTGTTTTTTTTATTTTAATATAATTTTATGATTGTATCTTTTTCTGCTTTTATTTTTGTTTGTTTTCTATACTGTTTTGATCAATATTTTATTGTTAGACGGTATATAAATAATTTTAAATAAATAAATATCTACTTTCAGGATCCTGAATTACTTTTTGCTTTTGAAAAGAAAGAGAACGATGGATAAGAACTGCCACCCCTGCCCATCAAGTGTCTGAGGATGATGAAAAAACTTGTCCTACCCACTGTGTCAGCTTAGCATGTTCCTGATCTGTTAATCTTGTTTCTTGAAGAAAGGCAATATCTGTGTGAAACCTTTTCATAGCATGCAGCAATTTGTACCTTTTATTACGGATCCTACCCCACATACATTCCACGTTACAATTTTAAGTGGAGACTTCATTTCTTTTATGTGTGTATCTGATATGCATTGTGGATCTCACTATTTTTACCTCGATGGGATTGCTCCCCAAGCTGAACGCCCTTCTTTCATCTCCAGAGCCAATGTAAAAGTATTATATATGCCCAGCCAATATGAAGATCTCTCCCTCTGCAATCTTCTTGCCCTATAATGCCAGAACAGTGTAAATACATTAACATAATCCCTCCCTCCATAGTCCAGTTCTCTTTTCCCTTTATCCTTCTCTCGCTAACCCCTTAGTAACCTTTTCTTTTTATTTATCCTTTCCCTTGTCACCCCTAATATTTATTACCCCCTCTAAATTATTGGTCCATCAAATTAGAGCTAGAGGACATGCCAATGTGATCAAATCCCCACCCTACCCCTTCTGCTAAAGACGCTTTTATTTTAATGACCCGATCATTGCCATCAGTCCTAAAGCTTTTAGTTTTTAATTTCAGATGTAGCATCCCTTGACCTCCTCATCATATGATATGGACCTCTCTTCCATAATCGTCACTATCTTCTGAGTGCCATTATGTGACTGCATGAGTCTGCTTCCTAAGCATGGCGAAATCCCTTGGTGTATATATTCTGTTGTATTTAGGTCCCTCTAGCTTGCCTCCAATGATTAAAAATAAATTTGAAAGTATGAATTATTCCTATCCATTAGCAAAATTTCATTCTAAAATATTTCCAATTTTCAGATTCGAACAGGACCATCCCCTTCGAATATTTATGCAAACTTGGGTTTAAGTATGGCAAATTGTGAAAATGTAATACCATTATAAGGGCTCACCAGGTGGAGTTCCGCTGCTGGAGCTTCTTCTGCTGGTTCCTCACTGCAGTATCCCTTCGTTTCCTTGAGATCTGGCTCCAGGTTCAAGCTCAGATGAATCCACACCCACACGGGTTGTAAACAAAACTGGTTAGTCAGGATCTGGACTTCCCAAGAACAGTTTGGCTGGGTTATGCCTGCCCCATATCGCTGCCCAGGGCAGACCGAGGTTCAAACATAGTCCTGTCAATCCGGCTTAGTCTTGGCTCTATGGTGCCGCCAAATACACACCCCCAGGCTGTGCCTGTCCCAGCGCAACAGCCTGTAGCAGAAAAGAATTTTAAAGTTTGTCCCGAATGCTTAGCTTGGTCCTGGCACACCGGCTTCTTTAACATAGTTCAGTCCTGGCTGTGCCCATCCCCTCCTCTTTACTGCTTATACCCCAAAGCCTTTAAAGGCAGTCCTGCACGGCTGCTCCTGTTTTCAGGGTTACCCCCCTCACCACAATTTGTAAGATTTCCTTTGCCCCAGCTCAGGTGACTCTCCGGAGCTGCAGTGAATTGCCACCGCCCCTTCAGTAGGAAAATCAACACTGAAAAAGTCATATTCAAACAAGCATAGTACCTCAGCATTTACCTACTCCACCCCAAGGCAATTCACTAAGAGTCTTTTGTGCAGCTAGTACCGTCTGCTTCCAACTTTCAGGTCGATACAGTAAAGTGTGCTCCGTCGGAGCGCACTGTCAGCCTGCTCTGGACGCGCGTTTTCCCTTACCCCTTATTCAGTAAGGGGAGGAAAACACGCGGCCCACCCGCGGCACCTAATAGCGCCCTCAACATGCAAATGCATGTTGACGGCCCTATTAGGTATGCGCGCGGAATCCAGTAAGTAAAATGTGCAGCCAAGCCGCACATTTTACTCTAAGAAATTAGCGCCGACCCAAAGGTCGGCGCTAATTTCTTCCGGTGCCAGGAAAGTGCACAGAAAAGCAGTAAAAACTGCTTTTCTGTGCACCCTCCGACTTAATATCATAGCGATATTAAGTCGGAGGTCCCCAAAAGTAAAAAAAAGTAAAAAAAAAAAAAATTTGAATTCGGCCTGCGGCTGTCGGGCCGAAAACCGGACGCTCAATTTTGCCGGCGTCCGGTTTCCGAGCCCGTGGCTGTCAGCGGGCTCGAGAACCGACGCCGGCAAAATTGAGCGTCGGCTGTCAAACCTGCTGACAGCCGCCGCTCCAGGCCAAAAGGAGGCGCTAGGGACGCGCTAGTGTCCCTAGCGCCTCCTTTCCCTCGTTTTTCCCGCGTCACCTCATTTAAATACTGTATCGCCCGAACCGGCGAAGGGCTGGTGCACGCGCCGGGAGAGCGGGCGTTCGTCCGCTCTCCCGGCGCGTGCACCAGCCCTGGAGTGCACCGCCCTGGAGAGCGGTGCACCAGCCCTGGAGTGCACCGCTCTCCAGGGCTGGTGGAAGCACTAGGCAAACTAGGCAATCGCCTAGGACGCCATGATCTCAGGGGCGGCAGAAAGACTGGGCCTGCTGCTGCCTCACTGTTTTCTGCGTGCTGCCTGAGATGAGAAGCAGATTCGCATGCAGCAATGGACAGAGTGGATAAAACAGACGTACCTATCTCTGCAACCCCCCCCAACGAGCCGGCATCCGATGTCATGGTCCTTGAATGCGCAGACGCAGGCATGCATCAGCGAAGCACATGCTATCTACTGCCTGTGCACTTGGAACAGCAGGAGTAGAGCAGGAAGGAGGCAGACCACGGAAAAAAAAACGCCTGCTGGCTTGAAGCGTTCCCTCTCATTGCAATCTCAAGCTACTGGTGAGAGGCTGTTGGAATGCAGTTTTCTTCTGCTGCTTAAATGCGCTGCTTCCATCCTTGCTGACTGCCGGTGCTGGGCACTGAACTGAGGAGGTCTGAAGGCTGGGCTGCAGGTAAGCCAGCCGGGCGCCTCCTTCCTTTCTGCAGCAAAAGAAACAAAAAAAAAACTCCAGGGCTGGCTCTACCGGTGCCTCCAGGACAGAGTAGTGATAAGGAATCAGGATTGAAATGTGCTTCTTCTCTTTGCTGGCTTCTTACAGTGCAGTACAGAAGATCTATTATGGAGTAACTAAAAATCTTAACCAACAAGGGTTCTGTGTTAGATAACACTTAGCACAAGATATCAATTGCATGCTTAATTAACTGACACTCAAGATTCATATGGGTCGATACAGTACCGATGCGAAAAAAAAATGCGGCAGTGTCCGGCGCCCGCTCAGTTGACGCGCGCACATTTTGGTTCACTATCCGCTCAATTCAGTATTCAAATCAGATGCAAATCCAAGCGGCGCCTATCAAGCGGTAGGCGTTTGCAATCGATTTTACTGTATAGGACATTATAGAATGCCTATACAGTATTCAGGGTGCGCTGCTTCCTTACATGTCATTTCAATGGAACGGGAAATGTCATTTTGAAAATGCAATGAAAATGTTACATTCCAAACTTTTCATTGATCTGGAAACTTATCCCGTTGTTCCCCCCTGTGACATCATCGCTGTTCATAATCCTACCTTGGACGTGTATATAAGTAGCATCGCCAAGTAAGAAAGTCCCTTTGTATTTGGTTCGGGCCAGACAGAGCGGTTACAGCAGAACCTTTGGATATCTTTCGGCAACGCTTTCAGCAGGTAAGGGCATAGTAATGGATGGTTCTTTCCAACAGACCCGCATGGACACCGAATGGACACCGGGACGTCCATGATCGGAGGCCCCGCTCCCTTCCAACATCCATGGCCACTGCCCTGAGCACCCAGACGTCCATGATTGGAGGCCCCGCTACCTTCCACATCCGGGCGCTTTGGGTTTTTTTCTAGCTGGAAGTATGAGCTGTGTCATTGCAAGCAACATAAACCTGACCTTGGCCTACCACAACAGAAGCCTATCAACTTACCTCCCTCGGGAAGGATGACTGGGCATTGAATTGTGCCCTGAGCACCCGCCACGCCTCGTTGGCCCAATCCTGGTCCCGCGGACTCCCAGGGTGGAAGTAAAGGTGGTGCTCGTCGGCTACTATCATGGTGGCCAGGAGCCGGACGTTGCCCTCACTGATTTTGGAAAGCCTCCCACACGGCATTTTAGGCAATTCCTGCTAATAGCATTAAATCAATAACAAAATGGCCATCCGGGCGTGGGGATGGAATAGCACGTCCATAGAGGCGTCCATGTCTCCGTTGGACCCGCGGAGCCGCAGGGACGCCTAATTATTGACGCCGGAGGAAGGTCTGGAGCGGCGTCCTTTTCACAGCATCCATAGAGGCATCCATGTCTCCGATGGGCCTGCAGGACCACAGGGACACCAAATTGTTGACGCCAGAGGAAGGCCTGGAGCGGCGTCCTCACGGCATCCATAGAGGCGTCCATGTCTCCGATGGGCCCGCGGAGCAAAATAGATGCCGAAATAACATAACATAACATAAGAACCTTTAATAAAATAAGGAAAGGAAGCAATTTATTGAGGATTAAATCAGTGTACAATTTATTGATTTAATACTTTAAGAAGTATTTATGAAGCAATGGAAAACAGAGGGGACAAGTAAAAATTCCAAAAACATTTTATTAGTTTCACTATTATTTGTTATTTTAAATCTACTTTTCTGCTTGCTGGGAATAGTTTGATGGATGGATGGATCAGCTTGCTGGGAAATGGTTAGATGGATGGATCACAGCTCCTGAAAGAAACACAACACAAGACAAGATTAAATATACTGTATAGCATTAAAGTATTATATCTCGAATTTCGCAGAGCTATGTGCAACAATAAAAGTGCCATATCAGTATGGAGAAATGAATGTATAACAGATAAGAACTTACACGAGAAATACGTTTCGATGATCCTTCGTCGGACATCATTCCCCCGTGCAGTGTTGTCCGCCTCAGCAGCCAGCTCCACAGGCGGATCTGGCGGCAAGTTTTCTGCTACCTCTGCATCCACACAAATCACTGACAAATGTTGTGTAGCATGCAGCAGGCAACAAAGATGTTCACCACCTTTTCTGCACTGTACTGCAGGACTCCCCCAGAGTGATCCAGACATCGGAATCGTCCTTTCAGCAAAAGTCCGCTCGATCACGCTTCTGGTGCTGCCATGAGCCTCATTGTAGCGTTCTTCGGCCACAGTGCATGGAGATTGGAGTGGAGTTAGCATCCAGGGCTTACAGCCATAGCCGCCATCGCCTATAGGGGGAATAATCAATGCATTAAAAACAACTTCTCAGTGCTTAACATCATTAACACATCACATATATAAATGCACACATATTTGTATATCGAACATCCCAGATCTGTACACATGACATAGAATCCCAGGCCGTAGCCAATGTCACTTACCAAGTAGCCAGCCTTCACCGTACTTCCCCTCTGGGAAATGTGTCCCCATAGATGAATGTGCCAGAATGTAGGCGTCATGGCAGCTTCCAGAATACTTCGCTACAGCATTTAGAATCCGACGATGTGCATTGCAAACGACTTGAACATTCATTGAATGGAAGTGCTTGCAATTCCGGAAGGAACTCTCTTCCTCCAACCTGGGGTAAACGCTATATGGGTGCAGTCTATAGCACCCAATACGTTCGGCATTCCTGCAATACCCATGAACCAACTGCAGATCTGTTGCAGCTCCACTGGATCCGTAGGATACACGATGTACTTCCTCATCCGCTTCATCATGGCCTTCAAGACCTGTGCCAGATGCCGTGGGAAGGAGGTCTGTGTCATACCCACAATGACACTCACAGGGGTTTGAAAACATCCGGTACCAAAAAAATTTAAGGACCAAGAAGTTTCATCAACCCTGGCACATCATGGTGGCGATTAGCCAGGGGCTCAAGGTCACAGCGCAGATCTTCATAGAGGAACAGGATTGCCCGTGAGCTCAGCCGGTAGGTTCGGACTACATCTCGCTCGGACGTGCCAAAGAGAGTTGTCCGTGGGTGAATGATACGTCCAGATCTGCCGATGGCACATCCTGGTCTGCCGATGTCCCTGTCCTGTGCATGGACAACTCTGTCACGCTGTGCCTGTGTGAAAAACAACACAAGAAAATCAGCATAACCTAATACATCTTGATTATTCATTTAACAAATAAGAGACCCCTAATTCGAGATGCTGGAGGAAGGTCAGGTGCAGTGTCCTTGCCCCGGCATCCGTATAGGCATCTGTGTCTCCGCTGGACCCGCGGAGCCTCAGAGACGCCCAGACAGAAAAATGCAACCGTTGGATATTAAAAAACAACACATATACATACCTCCTCCAGTCTTTGTGCCGGGTTCTCCTGTTGGCTGTTGTCTCCAATAGGCCGTCTAGAATTCGCTTGCAGAGCATTTCTTAATCTCGTTCTCACCCATAGAAAAAAGATCGCCAAAGCCAATGTATACATGTAGTCCACGACGCTGTACAATGCTGTCCATTGGATATTCACGACTGTCAAGAGCACAGCACCACACTAATGCCAGGGTCAGGGTAGGCGGTAAAAATAAAGGGTAAAGACGCGGAAAATGTGCAGGTTAAAGATGCGCTATTTGGGGCATGCGTTACTGTATCGAGGGGAATAGCTAATCCGGTCATTAAACACCATTAACATACCATCTACATGCGGCGGGCGCTAATTGCAACACGTCGTTTTCAGCACTCGCTAAGGACACATTAGAGCATATACTGAATCGCGCGTCCATTTTACGTGTCTAAAAACGTGCATCTAATTCGCGTTCAAAAAGCGCGCAAGCCGGGCCGCACTTTACTGTATCGGCCCAACAGTATTCTGCAGATCTGAGAGTGAATCTGGGAGATAACCTTGTCCTTGCTCCCTCAAAATGTATCTCTTGAAAACTATACAAAAATGAAGGAAATGCTTAACCATCTTTATAGAAGACTTTACACCACTGATGAGCACTAATGAAAAAAATGTGCTAGGAAATTTTCTTTCATTGTGGGAAGATAATAGAAAAAGGACTTGGTAGTATTAGGTTCCCAGTCAATGTTCTGACATTTTCCATCCTAAATCATAATGTGTGGACAGTTCCACACATTATGCAATTTAGGATGGAAAATTGCAGCTTGGAATTGCAGCTTGTGTTTCCAAGCTGCAATTACCAGTAAGGCCTCATTTATGCTACAAACTTGGGGCTTGATTTACTAAGCTTTTCCCCCACAGACACAGAATGGGAAAAGGCCTTAGTAAATCAGACCCTTGGTCTGTAAAAATCTCAACAACTTAGTGCAAAAATTCAAAGATAAAATAAGGCCAGACTATCAGTGCCCTGCATGTTGCTCATTAATTCCTAAATGGCTAATGCTGTAGTTAGTTAAAAGAGGCATACATGATTACACATGTTCTCAGAAAGAAACTCCTATATGTTTAAGAGCAATTGCTGGTGTCTTTTGTTGCTGTGAAGTACTGAGAGTACAGCCAAGCCGCTGTCTGGAACTGAGCCTTAGACAATGGTGACTTTTAAGTGGCACATCACTGTGCCGTGGCACACTGGTTGGGAAACACTGCTTTATTGCCTCTTTGTTCTGTGTTTGGTGTCAATCCATCTGTGTTCTGCATGTGCGACTGAGGTGAGGTATTCTGCTGATAACATTTCAAAATAGCATTCGCCCATGGACAAGATTGGTCGGAAAGCAGTTTAAAAATAGTCATGACAAATTAATATTTAATTCTTTTACCAATTGAGAGCCAGTGTAACTCAATCAAAACCGGGGTAATATGATCATATTATCTCAAACCGTTGATTAAATGAATTGAAGAGTTTAACAAAAGCTAATGTGGTCGTAGTGTGGAATGTGGGAGCCAACATAAAAACTGTTACAATAGTTGATAATTGGAAATAGAGGCTTGCAATACAGTACGGAATTCTGGAGTGTGTAAATGTTTCTTAAGCCCGGACATAACACACAAACTGTAAAATCCATTTCAAATTACTTGACTGATTTGAGGTTGAAAAGAAAGGGTACTGTCTAAGACAACGCCAATACTTTTGACTTGATTCTTGATTTGAAAGTTTGTATTATCAAGCTGGATGATTTTTTCAGTGAGCATAAGGTAAGGACTGGATACCGCAAGAAACTCTGTTTTGGACATATTTAATGAAAGTTTGTTGTGGTTTAGCCAACATTTGATAGCATAGAAGCATATATTAATGTACTCAAGAGTTTCTGTAGGGATTTACAGCAGCCTAGCTTGTTCTGTTTTCCTAATTAGGAGATGCTTTGGTGTTTTAGGGCCTGGCATAATTGCAGAACTGTCTTTTCATAGGTAAGGTTGTTTTTGTTTGAGTGCAAACAGTTACTGCTGTTTTTTGTATAGGAGGTTTACTAAATTGTAATTGTAATTTAGTTTATTCATGGCTTTCTGAAGGCCAAGCCCACACCCAATCTCCTTTACAATAGACCTAATACCATATTGTTCAGATGTCCAATTTTGCAAGGTTTTCTTGTTGGCACCAAAGCAGTGCATGCAATATTATGTACAAGTTGTTGTAAATTATATTTTTACCTCAGAAGACTGTAGTTAGAATGTCTTTTTTCATGCAAAATCTGTTTTTATAAATGCATAATTTTTAATTGTAATGTGTGAAGGGCTGAGGGTATGGTGGGGGCATAGAGCTATAAGTTTCGCCTAGGGCACCTAATAGGGATGTGAATCGTTTTTCATTGATTTAGATTATCATCCCGATAAGGTTTAAATCGTTATTAATCGGTAAAGAGTGCGATACAATAGAAATTTCCCCGATTTATCGTGAAAAATCATTTTTTTGGTTAGCGCGCACTAACGGGAGCGCACTAACAGGAAGTTAGCACACACTAACAGGAAGTTAGTGCGCACTAACAGAAAATGATACAATTTGACACTTTTCAGGTCAGTTAAGGTCAGTTTAGGAATAAATACGTATTCCTATTGGCTGCCCTCTTATTTATTGATGTTACCAAGGTTCCCACTGACAATATATGGGGGATGGGAAATGGAAACGGTTGGTAGCTTGACAAAAAAAGTAGTGTGATTAGTCAATGTGACTAGAACTTGTGCCCTATCCCTGATACCGGGAGTGTTGTGATCTTAATGCATGCAGTGCCGTACCCTGATACCGGGAGTGTTGTGATCTTCCTGCACGCAGTGCCCTATCCCTGATACCGGGAGTGTTGTGATCTTCCTGCACGCAGTGCCCTATCCTTGATACCGGGAGTGTTGTGATCTTCCTGCACACAGTGCCCTATCCTGGTTACCGAGGGTGTTGTGATCTTCCTGAACTCAGTGCCCTATCCCTGATACCGGGCATGTTGTGATCTTCCTGCACGCAGTGCCCTATCCCTGATACCGGGAGTGTTGTGATCTTCCTCTCTGCACTGCCCTGTGCAGGATCTCGAGAGCTGTGAACTTCAACCTTGCAATGCCCTATCCCTGATACCGGGAGTGTTGTGATCCTCCTGCATGCAGTGCTTTATCCCTGATACTGGGAGTGTTGTGATCTTCCTGCATGCAGTGCCCTATCCCTGATACCGGGAGTGTTGTGATCTTCCTGCATGCAGTGCCCTATCCCTGATACCGGGAGTGTTGTGATCTTCCTGCATGCAGTGCCCTATCCCTGATACCGGGAGTGTTGTGATCTTCCTGCACGCAGTGCCCTATCCCTAATACCGGGAGTGTTGTGATCTTCCTGCATACAGTGCCCTATCCCGGTTACCGGGGGTGTTGTGATCTTCCTGCACGCAGTGCCCTATCCCTGATACCGGGCGTGTTGTGATCTTCCTGCACACAGTGCCCTATCCCTGATACCGGGATGTGTGCAGGAAGTTCACAACACCCCCGGTAACCGGGATAGGGCACTGTATGCAGGAAGATCACAACACTCCCGGTATTAGGGATAAGAACATAAGAACATAAGAAATTGCCATGCTGGGTCAGACCAAAGGTCCATCAAGCCCAGCATCCTGTTTCCAACAGAGGCCAAAACCAGGCCACAAGAACCTGGCAATTACCCAAACACTAAGAAGATCCCATGCTACTGATGCAATTAATAGCAGTGGCTATTCCCTAAGTAAAATTGATTAATAGCCATTAATGGACTTCTCCTCCAAGAACTTATCCAAACCTTTTTTGAACCCAGCTACACTAACTGCACTAACCACCTCCTCTGGCAACAAATTCCAGAGCTTTATTGTGCGTTGAGTAAAAAAGAATTTTCTCTGATTAGTCTTAAATGTGCTACTTGCTAACTTCATGGAATGCCCCCTAGTCCTTCTATTATTCGAAAGTGAAAATAACCGAGTCACATCTACTCGTTCAATACCTCTCATGATCTTAAAGACCTCTATCATATCCCCCCCTCAGCTGTCTCTTCTCCAAGCTGAACAGCCCTAACCTCTTCAGCCTTTCCTCATAGGGGAGCTGTTCCATCCCCTTTATCATTTTGGTTGCCCTTCTCTGTACCTTCTCCATCGCAACTATATCTTTTTTGAGATGCGGCGACCAGAATTGTACACAGTATTCAAGGTGTGGTCTCACCATGGAGTGATATAGAGGCATTATGACATTTTCCGTTCTATTAACGATTCCCTTCCTAATAATTCCTAACATTCTATTTGCTTTTTTGACTGCTGCAGCACACTGAGCTGACGATTTTAAAGTATTATCCACTATGATGCCTAGATCTTTTTCCTGGGTGGTAGCTCCTAATATGGAACCTAACATCGTATAACTATAGCAACGGTTATTTTTCCCTATATGCAACACCTTGCACTTGTCCACATTAAATTTCATCTGCCATTTGGATGCCCAATCTTCAAGTCTTGCAAGGTACTCCTACAATGTATCACAGTCTGCTTGTGATTTAACTACTCTGAATAATTTTGTATCATCTGCAAATTTGATAACCTCACTCGTCGTATTCCTTTCCAGATCATTTATATATATATTGAAAAGCACCGGTCCAAGTACAGATCCCTCAGGTACTCCACTGTTTACCCTTTTCCACTGAGAAAATTGACCATTTAATCCTACTCTCTGTTTCCTGTCTTTTAACCAGCTTGTAATCCGCGAAAGGACATCGCCTCCTATCCCATGACTTTTTAGTTTTCGTAGAAGCCATTCATGAGGGACTTTGTCAAATGCCTTCTGAAAATACAAATACACTACATCTACTGGTTCCCCTTTATCCACATGTTTATTAACCCCTTCAAAAAAATGAAGCAGATTTGTTAGGCAAGACTTCCCTTGGGTAAATCCATGTTGACTATGTTCCATTAAATCATGTCTTTCTATATGCTTTACAATTTTGTTCTTGAGAATACTTTCCACTATTTTTCCCGGCACTGAAGTCAGGCTCACTGGTCTATAGTTACCTGGATCGCCCCTGGAACCTTTTTTAAATATTGGGGTTACATTGGCCACCCTCCAGTCTTCAGGTACAATGGATGATTTTAATGATAGGTTACAAATTTTAACTAATAGATCAGAAATTTCATTTTTGAGTTCCTTCAGAACCCTAGGATGCATACCATCCGGTCCAGGTGACTTGCTACTCTTTAGTTTGTCAATCTGGCCTCCTACATCTTCCAGGTTCACAGTGATTTCGTTCAGTTCGTCTGACTCATCACCCCTGAAAACCATCTCCAGAACTGGTATCTCCCCAACATCCTCATTAGTAAACACGGAGGCAAAGAATTCATTTAGTCTTTCTGCAATGGCCTTATCTTCCCTAAGAGCCCCTTTAACCCCTCTGTCATCTAATGGTCCAACTGACTCCCTCATAGGTTTCTTGCTTTGGATATATTTTAAAAAGTTTTTATTATGAGTTTTTGCCTCTATGGCCAATTTCATTTCAAATTCTCTCTTCGCCTGTCTTATCAATGTTTTACACTTAGCTTGACAATGCTTATGTTTTATCCTATTTTCTTCAGATGGATCCTTCTTCCAATTTTTGAAGGATGTTTTTTTGGCTAAAATAGCCTCTTTCACTTCACCTTTTAACCATGACGGTAATCATTTTGCCTTCCTTCCACCTTTCTTAATGCGCGGAATACATAATGGCTGCGCCTCTAGGATTGTATTTTTAAACAATGTCCATGCCTGTTGAACACTTTTAACCTTTGCAGCTGCACCTTTCAGTTTTTTTCTAACTACTTTTCTCATTTTATCAAAGTTTCCCTTTTTAAAATTTAGTGTTAGAGCTGCAGATAAGGCACTGCATGCAGATAAGGCACTGCATGCAGGAAGATCACAACACTCCCGGTATTAGGGATAGGGCACTGAGTGCAGGAGGATCACAACACTCCCGGTATCAGGGATAGGGCATTGCAAGGTAGAAGATCACAGCTCTCGAGATCCTGCATAGGGCAGTGCAGAGAGGAAGATCACAACATGCCCGGTATCAGGGATACTCCCGTTAGTGCGCACTAATCGGAAAAACCGATTTTTTTACTAAAAAATCGTGCCAAACATGATTTTCTTCTCCTGCCAGACGATTTCGATCGTTAAGACGATCGGGCACACGATTCACATCCCTAGCACCTAATACCCTTGCACCGGCCCTGGCCCCAAGGATTGCTGTGCCACAGTCAATACCAAAGAAGGAAGTGCTATGCTAGAACCACTGTCACCAGTTGGAGGGAGTGTTGTCCCGGAGCTGCTATCAATAGGAAATTTGGGGAAGGAGTGTGTTCCTGCTCCTGTGCCTGCCTCATCATAACCAGCCCTTGCCTCCCTGCCTGCCCTGCTGTGTCAGTCCTTCTTCCTGTCTCCTAAACATGCCCTCCGACTGACTTCTGTATTTGACCCTAGTCCAGACTTTGACCACTCTTGTTTGCTGCCTGCCCTTGACCCTTGCCTGGATACTGAACATTCTTGCCTGCCACTGAGCCTTGCCTGGACATTGACCAAGGGTCCATCAAGCCCAGCATCCTGTTTCCAACAGTGGCCAATCCAGGCCATAACAACCTGGCAAGTACCCAAGAACTAAGTCTATTCCATCTTACCGTTGCTAGTAATAGCAGTGGCTATTTTCTAAGTCAACTTAATTAATAGCAGGTAATGGACTTCTTCTCCAAGAACTTATCCAATCCTTTTTTAAGCACAGCTATACTAACTGCACTAACCACATCTTCTGGCAACAAATTCCAGAGTTTAATTGTGCGTTGAGTGAAAAAGAACTTTCTCCGATTAGTTTTAAATGCTTATTTATTTTATTTATTTATTTAATGCTTTTTTATACCGACATTCATGAAAAATCATATCATATCGGTTTACATAGAACAGGGGTATGATAACAATAATAACAATAGCAAAAGCAAATATGGGAGATCACGTGATGTGGTGAGAGCGGCCGGGTGGTTACTGGCTGAGCTCCGGGGATAGGGCCCTGATCCTCCACCATCCGACCGGTTAACAGCCTTTTTCGAGACAGATCCTACTCTGGTCACTGTGGTCTATGTCGATCACTAATTATATGCAAAAATCGCCGTCGGGGATGCCGCCGAAAGCGACAAAATGCGATAAAGACAAGCCGCGAGGTCCGGATCCCAAAATGGCGACACCTACGCAAAAATCTAGCAGCAGCAATGCCCCCGACAGCATTGCACCGGTACATCCAACGACCCGAGAATTGCAAACGGCGGTTGTTGCGGCGCTAGAAAGTAAATTTACAGGCCTCTCGGAACAGCTCACGGCTCTACAATCTTCGCTCGCCGAACTTACACCGCGGCTTGATCAAGTGGAGGGCCGCACGGGAGTGCTAGAGGATGATGTGCTGGCACTTACCACCCGAATCTGTTCTCTGGAAAAGGCTTTGGCGGAACAGCAGAGTAAGACCGAAGATCTGGAAAACAGATCTCGGCGTTCCAATATTCGAGTGCTGGGTCTCCCAGAGTCACTTGAGGATCAGAACCTGCGCACGGCTCTAAAAGCCTGGATTCCCACAGCTCTTGGCCTGCCCGAGCTTCAACCCACGTTTGAAATCGAACGGGCACACCGACTGGGACCTAGGGACTCGACTCGGGCCCCGGCTGGGAAGCCGCGTGTAGTAATCTTCAAGGTCCTTAATTTTCATCATAAACATTGTATTTTACAGGCGGCACGAAAAATACCAAATTTACAGTACCAAGGCTCGGATATTCGTTTGGCACCCGACTATTCCGCTAAAGTCGCTGCACAAAGGAGGGCCTTCTCAGAGGTGTGCACTCTTCTCGTAAAGAAGAAAATCCGTTTTCAAATGCAATTTCCAGCGAAGCTCCGTGTTCTTAAGGAAGGGAAATGGTCCACTTATGAAACTCCGGAGTCTGCAGGAAGAGCTTTCTTAAGGACCTAGTTTTTTTACTGTTCCACATAATATCAGATTTTGGATGGGGTGGAGAAGGGCCCTAGCCCTCGATCACATTGTAGTTGATCTCTAAGCAGGTCATGGACCTGAGCGAGTATTCTCGATTCTATGGGGAGGGGGAGGGGGAGGGGATTTTACAGCTTTTGGGGATTTTGGGTACTCAAGGGTCAGGTTGTACACAATCATGTTTGAAAAGGGAATGTTCCTTAACTTTGTGTGTGGCTTAATATTGGCTGGGTATATGTTTGTGCCCTTCATTGTTTACCTTATGGAGCGGAGGCGAGGCTGGGAGCCTCCGGTTCCTTTGTTTTTACTGTTTACAAAACTGTTTCATGCTCCTAAAATGTGTTATCATGGGAGGCCCATATAACATTGTTTCTTGGAATGTGGACGGCCTAGGCCATCCTATAAAAAGGAAAAAGGTGTTTCAACATTTAGCCCGCTTAAAAACCAGCATTGCATGTCTGCAAGAAACACACTTGAATGCACTCGAAAGTGGGAAGCTGTGCAGGGAATGGGTCACTACTTGCCATTACGCCCCAGCTGTAGGGAAGAAAAAAGGTGTGGCAATTTTAATTCATAAGAATACCCCTTTTCTAATTGCTAAGGAGTTTGTGGACCCAGACGGCAGGTACATTATTATCACTGGGGAATTGGAGGGGAAGCCCTTAACCATCTGTAACTTATATGCGCCTAATGATACTAGCACTGTATTTTTTTCATCCTTACTACAACTTCTCCTTGAACACCAGAAGGGTTCCTTAATCCTGACAGGCGACTTTAACTGTGTAGCGGATGCTAGATTGGATAAATCTGCCATTCCCGCCAGTTTGAAAATGCCGAAGGAATCTGTTATTCAGTCCCTCTGTAAAACATTAAACCTTCTGGATGTTTGGAGGGTGTTGCACCCCGAGATCCGTGATTACACCCACGTGTCTCGTGCACACGACTCGTTATCCAGGATTGATTATATCCTAGTTGACACTCAATTGTTCTCAAGAATTGGTGCAGCGGAGCTCGGCTCCATAGTGGCATCGGATCACGCACCCGTGTGGGCGGAGCTTTTCATTTCTGGGAGGGAGCGTGCTAGCAAACTCTGGAGATTCCCTGGGCATTTATCGAATGATAAGGCCTTTCATACTTACTGAAAAGAGCGATGGGATGATTTTTTAAAAAACAATCAGCAGCATGAGGCGCAGCCCCTGTTATTTTGGGAGGCGGGAAAAGCTGCTCTTCGGGGCGATATCCTGGCCTATACCGCCCGGAAACGCAAACAGCTCTTAAGTTCTATCTTGTATTGGGAACAAGAGTTGAAACGTAAGAAGGATGATTTAGCACTAGTTCCATCCAAACTCAATAGGGAGGCCTATTGGGCTTGCCTAACCCACTTCAACTCATTACTGCAGGCCCGGGCACAGAAGGCATTAAAAGCCTCAGAGCATGGTTTACACAGATTTGGGAACAAAGCGGGGAGGCTACTTGCACGCCTGGTTGCTGTCAAGAGGAGGAAGACCTTTATTAGTAGTCTCAAAGCCAAAAACGGTCAGCTTATGACACAAACCTGAGATATGTAAAATCCTTCAGGAGTTTTATTCGGAGCTTTACACAGATGATCGAGTAGGCGACTCTGTGGATGAAGACTCCTTTTTCCGGCACCTGGAACTACCCCAAGTGATCCCCTCTCAGCTGGAAAGTTTAAATAAACCCATCCTGGAACAGGAAGTGCTCCAGGTTATCAAAAGTAGCAAAGCCCATAAAGCACCAGGCCCTGACGGCTTTTCCTCAGATTTCTACAAGATCCTAGGAGATCGGGTAGCGGGACCCTTGTGCCGATTTTATCAGGAAGCGGGTGATCAGGGGAGATTTCCTTCTGAATTTAATAAAGCTTATATTACGATCCTTCCCAAACCTGGGAAAGACCCCTTGCAGGCGGCCTCCTATAGACCGATTTCCTTATTAAATTGTGACTTGAAGATCTATGCCCGCATTTTGGCGATGAGACTCAGTTCCATTCTCCCCGACCTAATCTCCCCCTTTCAGACGGGGTTTGTAAAGGGCAGAAATCCCGGTGCAAATGTGATTAAACTGATTGCGGCTATTGAGGCTACTAGGAACTCTGGCTCTCATTCTCTGGCAATTGGCTTTGACTCTGAAAAAGCCTTTGACAGAGTGTCATGGGCTTATATGTTTTCAGTGCTACGCAGATTTGGGCTCCAGGGGGCTATCTTACAGGGGATCCAACTCCTATACAGCTCTCCTGAGTCATTCCTCCTAGTTAATGATTCCTTGTCAGGTGCCATCCCGATTAAGCGAGGTGTGAGACAGGGTTGCCCTCTCTCTCCAATTTTGTATATCTTGTCCTTAGACCCCCTGTTATGTACTATAGGAGCTTCACCAGTAATACAAGGGTATGGCTCCTCTGCCACCTCATTTAAGGTGGCGGCTTTCGCAGATGATATGCTTGTTTTCTTGACAAACCCCGTTATTGCTTTGCCTGAGGTATTGAAAATCCAATCTGCATTTGGCAAGTTTGCGGGCTTAAAAGTTAATGCCGAAAAATCAGAAGCCCTAGACATCACCAGCGGTTTGCAGCCTTCATGGCCCGGACCCTTTCCCTTAAAATGGGTCTCCTCGGATCTTAAATATCTGGGGGTAAAAATTCCAGCTGACCCGCAGAGACTTTATGCCCTTAATGTGGGTCCCTTAAAGCAAAAATTATTAAAGCATCTCGATCAATGGCGTAGTCTTCCACTCTCCCTTTCGGGGAAAGTCCAACTGTTAAAGATGATGGAGATCTCCCGCTGGATTTATTTGTTCCAAATGTTACCTATCTGGCTAAACCCTGGGGATATATCTGACATAAACAAAGCCATCAGGGAATATATTTGGGGAGGCCGTAGAGCACGTATTTTGCTGGCCCGGCTTATGCAAGCCAAGGAGGCGGGGGGTCTTGGATGCCCAAATCTAGCCTTATATAATTATGCCTGTTTGATTCGCCACGTGCGGGATTGGCTTTTTGGGTCACATTTTTTCTCGCCCCTGGCTTTCTATGAACAATGGGTGGCACCGTTATCTTTAAGTTCTATTCTACATGTTAACGCAGATCTTATACCGAAACATCTTTTACAGAGTAAAATTATCTCTCCCATGAGGCGAGGGTGGAAGTTCATTTGTGGACTATTGGGAATCCCTGCGCACAGCTCTGCCTACTTGCAAATAACAGGGTGCCCCCTATTTGGCCCGGGACTTGGTTCTCCTCTGTTTGATATTTGGAAAAGGAAAGGTCTGTCTACTCTTACCCAATTTTTCAGCTCTAGTTCTGGATCTGCCCATCTCTTGAGTTTTCAGGATCTAAAGTCGCAATACTCCTTATCCAATAAAGATCACTACGGATTTCTACAAGTGCGTCATTTCATCCAGGGGTTACTACAGGATAACCCGTCTTTACCTTGTGGACTTCCATTACGCAACCTGTTACTAGGTATCAACGGTAAAAGGACTAGATGTGCGGAATACTACAAAGCGATGTTGGATCTCCTGCCTACTCAGTATCCTACTCGATTGGCTTCCAGATGGAGTAATGTTCTTCACACATCCCTCACGACTGATGAGCTTCAAAACTGTTTTGCAAAACTTCTTAAGGCTGTGGAGGATGTCTCTCTCAGGGATCAGCAATACAAGATCCTACATTTTGCTTTCTACTCCCAACAACAAGCCTTTTATATGCGCTTGGTCTCTTCATCTGCCTGTTTGCGTTGTTCGCATCCCTTGCCAGACTTTTTGCATAGTCTTTGGTCTTGCCCTGCTATACAAGTTCTTTGGACGGCAGTACGGAACACTTTATCAAATATATGGCAAAGACAGTTACCTCTAGCTCCAGAAATCTGGCTTCTGGGTGCTTCTATGGACTCTATGGAATGGTGTTCCCCGCATCAGTCAATGCTTGTGGATAAGATGGCTTTAATGGCGAAGGCATCCATTCTGGCATTATGGACTGAGCCACACTCTGATTTCTTGTCGCTTTGGACCAAGAAGCTGCATAACCTGTTACATATGGAATATCTGACGGCTGTCTCTATGATTTCCAAACAAAAAGCTAAGTTTCTTCAAATTTGGGGAGAGTATATTTCAACCCTTTCACCAGATCTTCAAACACAACTGTTACCTAGCCTAGGAGGGTCCTCCCAAGATACATACCATTTTCAGTAACACCTGCCATGCTCCAGGCTCAGGTCGAGGGTCTGGAGCTGTGTCCTAACCTGGAGATGATTGCCTCGAGGTGCTGTTCCATCCCTACTGCATACAGACGTTGATCTTTGCGTGGCTTGGATAAAATGTTGGGGACTCATTATGGTGCCTCGCCCTAGATGCCCTTTTATGGGCCTCAGTTTCCTACATCTGTATAAGTGGGTCCATGTACCCAGGAGCATCAAATCGCGGGACTGATGACATTTGCCTCATCTGGTCTTCCTTATATAAACTGAGTCTATCAGTCTTTCATCAGACTCTCATAGCTTCATCTGATCTATGGTTAAGAAAGTTTGTTCATTGTATTCTAAAGTTATACTTACTGTGGTGATATGTTTCGTCTGACCCCTGATTGGCTGAAACACACTTGAGTACCAGGGAAAGGGTGGGAGGGTGGTAGAAGGGGGGGGGAGGGACTTTCTCACATTTGGCAAATGCCTCAGGTACAGCCCATGAGACTTCTGGTTGTTTCAATCGTTCGACCGGGTATACTATAACTGTATTGGGATACCCTGTATCTTGTTGTCTATGAGATTCTTGTTGTTGTAGAGAATATGGTTGAACTCTGGAAGATGTTTTTCACCTGTTATTTGCAATAAAAATTATGTTCAAAAAAAAAAAAAAAGCAAACATGCAGCGATGAAAGTTACATTGACCACTAACTTCATGGAGTGCCCCCTAGTCTTTCTAGTATCCGAAAGAGTAAAAAACCGATTCACATCTACCTGTTCTAGACCTCTCATGATTTTAAACACCTCTATCATATTCCCCCTCAGCCGTCTCTTCTCCAAGCTGAAAAGTCCTAACCTCTTTAGTCTTTCCTCATAGGGGAGCTGTTCCATTCCCTTTATCATTTTGGTCGCCCTTCTCTGTACCTTCTCCATCGCAATTATATCTTTTTTGAGATGCGGCGACCAGAATTATACACAGTATTCAAGGTGCGGTCTCACCATGGAGCGATACAGAGGCATTATGACATTTTCCGTTTTATTCACCATTCCCTTTCTAATAATTCCCAACATTCTGTTTGCTTTTTTGACTGCCGCAGCACACTGAGCTGACGATTTCAATGTGTTATCCACTATGACGCCTAGATCTCTTTCTCTTTCTTGGGTAGTAGCACCTAATATGGAATCTAACATTGTATAACTGTAGCATGGGTTATTTTTCCCTATATGCATCACCTTGCACTTGTCCACATTAAATTTAATCTGCCATTTTGATGCCCAATTTTCCAGCCTCACAAGGTCATCCTGCAATTTATCACAATCTGCTTGTGATTTAACTACTCTGAAAATTTGGTATCATCTCTCACCAAGTTGGTATGGCAGGTAGCTCCGGTAGTGGTCCACAGAGCGGGGTACGCCAAGAATACACAAAATAGATGGTAGGCCAGAGCAAGAGATCCAGTAGTGGTCCGCAGAGCGGGGTACGCCGTGAATCCACGCTGTAGATGGTGAGAGAATAGAGAGGTCAGATCAATGTAATATCAAATGGGTAACCCACAGGTATAATTCTAACGAATAAATAATATCTAGATACCTGTGTATTATTTGTCTCATTTATTGTTTTTTAATCTTTAAATACAATTTCATTATTCAAAACAATACACTTTAAAACATCACCCCATCATTCACACCACATACACACATGCTCAATCATTATTATACAAACAAATATTGCACCTGATTCTAATACAACAGTTCACCTATACTAATGTATTGGAATACATCCATATACCGTTTATCAAAATAATATTACAGTCAAATAGCTCCAAAAAAATTTTTATATTACATTTGTCAGTTTTATTAAACAAACAATTATCAACTTATCTTCCTCTTAGTTCCCTTTCATGTTCTTTATTTGTTCATAAATTTCCTCTTTATTGTTGTATATTCCCGACGACAAGCTTTCGTTTCACCGAGGTGGTTTCCTCAGGGGACCATTATCAACTCTATAATTTCTTTTGAAGAACGGGAACTTCTCTATACACTGTATAGGATGATTGTTGCATGTGCTATCGTTACTAAAACCATCACCTATATATCCATCTGTATAATTCCTTACCACTATTATTCTTAACTTCTTCTGTTAATCAGAACCTTCCAATATCCACTGTTTGTTTCAATACCGTCAACGTCAAACTGCAGCGTTTTTAAACTCAACTTCTTACTCTATGACGCTACCTTCATACACGCCGCTGTTTCACATGCGCTCAATAGCTGTATCACAAACGCTGATTCCAATACATCATTCTCATCTTCTAGCGTACCTCTCACTTGTGCTTCACCTTTCCCAACCGTGGCGTTTTGGGAAAGGTGAAGCACAAGTGAGAGGTACGCTAGAAGATGAGAATGATGTATTGGAATCAGCGTTTGTGATACAGCTATTGAGCGCATGTGAAACAGCGGCGTGTATGAAGGTAGCGTCATAGAGTAAGAAGTTGAGTTTAAAAACGCTGCAGTTTGACGTTGACGGTATTGAAACAAACAGTGGATATTGGAAGGTTCTGATTAACAGAAGAAGTTAAGAATAATAGTGGTAAGGAATTATACAGATGGATATATAGGTGATGGTTTTAGTAACGATAGCACATGCAACAATCATCCTATACAGTGTATAGAGAAGTTCCCGTTCTTCAAAAGAAAT
Source organism: Rhinatrema bivittatum (assembly GCF_901001135.1). NCBI lineage: Eukaryota > Metazoa > Chordata > Amphibia > Gymnophiona > Rhinatrematidae > Rhinatrema > Rhinatrema bivittatum. The sequence continues at coordinate 228,366,083 of NC_042618.1, forward strand.
TATAGAGTTGATAATGGTCCCCTGAGGAAACCACCTCGGTGAAACGAAAGCTTGTCGTCGGGAATATACAACAATAAAGAGGAAATTTATGAACAAATAAAGAACATGAAAGGGAACTAAGAGGAAGATAAGTTGATAATTGTTTGTTTAATAAAACTGACAAATGTAATATAGGGAACATACAACAATAAAGAGGAAATTTATGAACAAATAAAGAACATGAAAGGGAACTAAGAGGAAGATAAGTTGATAATTGTTTGTTTAATAAAACTGACAAATGTAATATAAAAAATTTTTTGGAGCTATTTGACTGTAATATTATTTTGATAAACGGTATATGGATGTATTCCAATACATTAGTATAGGTGAACTGCTGTATTAGAATCAGGTGCAATATTTGTTTGTATAATAATGATTGAGCATGTGTGTATGTGGTGTGAATGATGGGGTGATGTTTTAAAGTGTATTATTTTGAATAATGAAATTGTATTTAAAGATTAAAAAACAATAAATGAGACAAATAATACACAGGTATCTAGATATTATTTATTCGAGAGAATAGAGAGACAAGCTGGATAGCAATGGTACTCACTCTGAAATAGTGCAGGCAATTGAAGAGAGGGAACTCCGAGGAGCGGAGGACCAGAACGCGGCAAGGCCCCCGAGAAGCGGGTACCTAAGACGTCCGAGGCAGGAATACAGAACTATAAGCATCTTTAGCGAGGTGAAATCAGCAGGAAGGAAATCCTTGCTAACTCATAGGAAGGAATGAGAAGAGAGGTTATATACACGTAGGCAGGTGTACTGGGGACGCTAGCGAGTGGTTCCAAACGAAGTCCCCAGTACATTGGATTTAATTTGAAAAACAATAATCTTCAGGAGACGCTGCTGCACTTCTTGTTAACTGCTGTAAGCTCATCCAATTCCTCTGCAGGACTCCTCTACATATTCATCACTCCTACATAATTGGCCTTTCCGTTCATTGTTTGGGCTTCTGTCCCTCCCGATGCAGCCCATGTGGCAAAACACGGTCCATTTCGAGGGACCAAAAAACTGTTCTCTTCAAGCAACTGTGAAAAAACGATGAATATGTTGAAATTAATTCTTTGCTAAGTCTTTTCGAATGAGTTCTGTAAGACAAGGTTCCATGAACATAACCAGCGCTATACTATCTACTATTAGGTCTATTATAACACATGTTGAGTGTGGATTTGACTTTCAGAAAGCCATGAATAAACTGAATTACAATATATTAAACCTCCCGCACCATAACAGTACTAAATTCCAGCACTTAAACAGTAACATCCTACCTATGAAAAGGTAAGACTGCAAATATTATACCACCTCCAATTAGGAAAACGAAATACAGTAAGCCAGGCTGCTAGAGATCCGTACACAGAAACTACATATTAACAGAATACCTCACCTTGGTCCAAGTACGCAGAATACTGACAAAGCCTAAAGAAATACAGAATGAAAAAAGAAAAATGCAAAAAAACACAAACTGGAAACTGCAACAAGCCAAACTCGCTGGGGTACATTTTCAAAAACAGAGCGCACGCATACTTTTGTTCGCGACACGCGCGAACAAAAGTACACTGGATTTTATAAGATACGTGCATAGCCGCGTGTATCTTATAAAATCCGGGGTCAGTGCGCGCAATGGGGTGCACATTTGTGCAACCTGCGCGCACCGAGCCCGGCGCGTGCTGCCTGTTCCCTCCAAGGCCTCTCTGAAATCGGAGCGGCCTCAGAGGGAATTTTCCTTCCGCCTCCCCTCACCTTCCCCTCCCTAACCCCTCCCCCCCCCCGGCCCTATCTAAACCCCCCTGCCTTTGTCGGCAGATTTACGCCTACCCGAGGCAGGTGTAAATCTGCGCACGCCAGCGGGCTGCTGGCTCGCAGTCACCCGACCCATGGGCTGGTCCAGAGGCCTCAGCCATGCCCCTTTTACGAAGCCCCGGGACTTGCGGCGTCCCGGGGCTATGCGCACGCTGGCGGCCTATGCAAAATAGGCTCGCCGGGGCGCGAGTGCCCTGCGCGTGTAAATCCGGCCAGATTTACGCGCGCAGGGCTTTTAAAATCCGGCCCTATATGTAGTGCAAATATGGAAAACAGAAACATCACCATCCCTCATAAAACATCAAACAAAATAAAACATTATAAAACAATCATAATAGTAAAACCATACTAATAAATATAATAAATATTTCAAAACAGCTGACAAATATCCAATAAGTAAAATCTCATACAAATTTCTAAAAAGTTTCCAAATACCAATAAAATATTTCAAAACAGACATCAAATAACACTCAATAATTAAAACTAATGAAAACCAAAATTACTCCACTCTCCATACCTGGGAACCTTTGATTTCCAATCACTATGAGATTATCATGGATTAGTGGGGGTTGGGAGTGCACAAACTTTCTCCTGTCTCTCACACATACATACACGTTTACTCACACGTTACCTCACACATAAATTCTGTCACATGCTCTCTCACACACATCACACACACACACGCTGTCTCTTGCTCTCATACACACTCTTTCACACATGCTCTGTCTCACACACACACACACACACACACACACTCTTGCTCTCACAAACACACTCGCTCATACATGCTCACACATAACGCACTCTCACACATGCATTCACATATTCTCACATACACATGAACTTTTGTGCATGCTCTCACATACATACACTCACTCTTCCCCTTCCCCATGGAAGATGCGGGCAGCAGCAGCAGCCTCATCCTTGGGCCCCCATGGCATCAGGAGCCTTCTCTCTTTCCCATCTGTGGGACTGCCTCTGCTCCTCTCTTCAGACGTACAGCGTGGCTGCTGCTCCTGCTCTTCTTCAGTGGTGGGACCAGTGGCTGCTCCAGCTTCTCTTCAGGGGCAGGGCCTGGCAGCTGCTCCTGCTCTTTTTTAGTGGCAGGACCTAGTGGCTGCTCCTCCTCTATGGTCATAGAGGCCCAGCGGGTCTTTCTGGTTTTCTTCAACCGCGCAGGCCCAGTAAGTGGTTCTGTTCTTTGGTCACACAGCCTGGCCACTGCTCTTCTCTTCCACTGGGTGGACCTGCAAGTGCTGACACTGCTCCTGCTCTTAGGCCATGTGAACGGTGACATGCTCTTCTTCCTGAGGAATGCCGATGCTGCTTCTGCTCCTCCAATCCATGTGGGCTCAGCTGATGCTGTTCTGCCATCATGACCTACTATTTTTTTCATCCTCTGCAGGGCCCATTTCTTCTGTTCCTTCTGGCACTGAAATTGGGCCTCCTTCTTCCCGCTTGCACGGGTCCATGACCCACTTCCTATTCTGGTCCCCAAGGGCAGGAAGCAGGAAGCCCAATTGCCACAGTCCTACTACTGCCAGGAAAAGTTGGAGTGTTTTTTCTACATTTGAGTAGGGCCAGTGAAAGCACTAGACTGCCGCCCCCGCATTCCAGGCGAACACCTAGTTCGCCTGGTAATTCCACTGGCCCTGCTTGATCAGAATGGATTAATTTGGAAATTATAGCTTTTATTCTTTGTTAAGATTTTCGCTAATAATTTGCTATCTTGATTAATTTAGTTGAAATATTTTTAAGATTATATTTACAAAAGAAAATAAAGGAACAACCGTAACATGTAATTAGTACACAATATCAATTGTACAATCTGATGCAACATGGTCATAGCTAGAAATGAAAAGTGGAGAAAGGAGGGGAAGGAGAGGAAGGAGGGGAAGGAGAGACAAGAAGAAGGAGATAATAAAGAAAAACAGAGAGGGAACAGAAGGGGGCTGAGAAAAAGAAGGAAGATAAGAAAAGGAAAAGAGAAGATGCTAACACCAGCAGTATCGAAAAGGAGGAAAAGTACAGCCGGTAAAGCGGAACTTAATTCAATGAGGCAATATAAGTGTCTAATGGTTTCCACACCTGTGACCATGCTTGAAGCCTGCCAAACTTAATCGCCATCGCTCATTGATATTTAGAGTATAGACAAACTGTATTTCACCATAAATGTTCAGAAAGCAATTCGCTACGCTTCCAGTTAGACATTATATTATGTTGCCCAATGGTTAAGAGAAAATCTAGCAATTTACGATGAGATCGTGGGATGTGAAGGGAGGGTTCAGCTCCCTTGGATATGATTATTGCATAGGTAAGCGGTTTACTTGAGTATCAACGAAATTGTGGCCCAAACTTGTGTCTAGAAAGTATGCACAATCAGACAAGAGAACAGCATGTGAGTTAACATTACCTAGGGGCTGAACAGGACCAACAATCATGTGTGGGTATAAGACCAGCTCTATGGAGTTTCCAAGGGGTCCAAACTGCGCGATGCATAATGAAATAAGAAGTCTGTGACAAACTGGAAGAGGGCGAAATGTGGACAGAGGTCATCCATATATATTTCCACAAAGGGGGCGTAAGTTCCAGACCGAGATCTGTTGTCCATACCGGTTGTAGAGACTGCACCGGGGACCGGGTGGATAAACTTTTTATAAGTTTGTAAAGGCGGGAAGCAAGATGACCTTTGTCTCCATGTTCTAAATAGAATGTCATGAAGGAGTTAATAAACATGTGGATAAAGGTGAACCGGTAGATATAGTATACTTGGATTTTCAGAAGGCGTTTGACAAAGTTCCTCATGAGAGGCTTCTAGGAAAAGTAAAAAGTCATGGGATAGGTGGCGATGTCCTTTCGTGGATTGCAAACTGGCTAAAAGACAGGAAACAGAGAGTAGGATTGAATGGGCAATTTTCTCAGTGGAAGGGAGTGGACAGTGGAGTGCCTCAGGGATCTGTATTGGGACCCTTACTGTTCAATATATTTATAAATGATCTGGAAAGAAATACGACGAGTGAGATAATCAAATTTGCAGATGACACAAAATTGTGCAGAGTAGTTAAATCACAAGCAGATTGTGATAAATTGCAGGAAGACCTTGTGAGACTGGAAAATTGGGCATCCAAATGGCAGATGAAATTTAATGTGGATAAGTGCAAGGTGATGCATATAGGGAAAAATAACCCATGCTATAATTACACAATATTGGGTTCCGTATTAGGTGCTACAACCCAAGAAAGAGATCTAGGTGTCATAGTGGATAACACATTGAAATCGTCGGTGCAGTGTGCTGCGGCAGTCAAAAAAGCAAACAGAATGTTGGGAATTATTAGAAAAGGAATGATGAATAAAACGGAAAATGTCATAATGCCTCTGTATCGCTCCATGGTGAGACCGCACCTTGAATACTGTGTACAATTCTGGTCGCCGCATCTCAAAAAAGATATAATTGCGATGGAGAAGGTACAGAGAAGGGCTACCAAAATGATAAGGGGAATGGAACAACTCCCCTATGAGGAAAGACTAAAGAGGTTAGGACTCTTCAGCTTGGAGAAGAGACGACTGAGGGGGGATATGATAGAGGTGTTTAAAATCATGAGAGGTCTAGAACGGGTAGATGTGAATCGGTTATTTACTCTTTCGGATAGTAGAAAGACTAGGGGGCACTCCATGAAGTTAGCATGGGGCACATTTAAAACTAATCGGAGAAAGTTCTTTTTTACTCAACGCACAATTAAACTCTGGAATTTGTTGCCGGAGAATGTGGTTCGTGCAGTTAGTATATCTGTGTTTAAAAAAGGATTGGATAAGTTCTTGGAGGAGAAGTCCATTACCTGCTATTAAGTTCACTTAGAGAATAGCCACTGCCATTAGCAATGGTTACATGGAATAGACTTAGTTTTTGGGTACTTGCCAGGTTCTTATGGCCTGGATTGGCCACTGTTGGAAACAGGATGCTGGGCTTGATGGACCCTTGGTCTTACCCAGTATGGCATTTTCTTATGTTCTTATGTCAAAAGATATGGGGGCTGGTCTAAAAGAGAAGAGAGAAAGGTAGACTCTTGTAAAGCAGCCCTCAATTGTAACCAGGCATAAAACTGAGATTCAGGTAGATGCAAATAATTTTTCATTTGAACAAAGGACATATAGTTACCAGATAAGAAGACTGACGATAAGAGCCAAATATTACTTTCCTGCCATATGGCCCAGTGAAGGGAGTGACCTGCAATCTTAATTAAGGGATTATGCCATAGAGGAGCCAAATTGGATACTCACTAAGAGGGAGCAGAAGCAGGTTTGAGTATATCCAGTTCTGCAAAGGCCCGGTGTAAGGATCTTAATATGGGATTAGCGAAGACTCGAGATGGAAGAGTCATCCCTGGGAAGCAACACTGTGGGTAAGGAGCTATGTAAGCCTGTTCTACAGATAGCCATCAGGGCTGTTCAGCATCTGTCCGGGGTGTGTTAAAATAATGATATCCTTGTTGAAGGAGAAAGGTTTGATGGTAAGCGTAAAAGTCTGGGAAGTTAACTCCTCCCTCAGTTCTGGCTGCTTTCAATTTAGAAAGAGCTATGCGAGGCACTTTCTTTTGCCAAAGAAATGTAACTAGCAGCCTATCTGTTTATAGAATTCTGGCGTAAAAAATATGGGAAACATAGAAAGAGTATAGGTGATCTTGGGTGCAAGGACCATTTTAATAGTATCTAATCTGCCCCACCAGGTGAGATACAGAGGTGACCATTTTAGCAGCAAATCCTTTAGATTTTGCAATACACTAGACTCCCCATGGCTTAGAGTTGTTGCCGGGTCCGTAAAAAATTTGATCCCAAGGTATTTCAAACTATGAGTCACTTTCTGAATAGAGAATTTTATTTATTTATTTTAAGTTTTTCTATACAGGCATTCGCGATGGGTATCGCATCATGTCGGTTTACAATTAACAAGTGAAGAGGTAACAAGAGGTCATAAATAACAATAAATAACAAAAATTAAAAAAGGTAGTAGTAATAGTAACAATATACAAGTGAAAGTTAAGGGTTGCAGTTACAATAAAACAGGGTAGTAATAACTTGGAACAGAGAAAAGAAGCTGGGGTTTTTAACTAGATACATATGATACATATATGCATATCAATGCATTTGAGGTAATAACGAATTGCCCTAATGCTGTGGAGTTAATTTCTATGTTAAGGTAAAGTCAGAGTGATTAGTCAAAGACTGATTAAGGTTCAGTTTAGGTCAGGAAATGCTTTCATAAAAAGCCATGTTTTGAGTCTTTTCCTGAAAGTGGGGAGGCAGGGTTCCTGTCGCAAATCTGGTGGGATGGAGTTCCACAGTGATGGTCCTGCGGTGGAGAAAGCCCTGTCTCTGGCTGTTATGTGTCGCATAGTTTTGGAATGTGGTATTTGTAAGGATTCTTTGTAGGACTCTCTGATTGGTCTATTTGAAGTAAATATTTTGAGAGGAATTTGAAGGTTGAGCTGAGAGTGTTGATGTATGGTTTTGTAAATAATGGTAATGGACTTATAAATAATTCTGTAGTGAATTGGCAGCCAATGTAAGTCTTTGAGAATTGGTGATATGTGATCTCTTCTCCGGGAGTTTGTTAATATTCTTGCAGCCGTGTTTTGAACCATCTGAAGGGGTTTAGTGTGAGAAGAGGGAAGACCTAATAGTAAGGAGTTGCAGTAATCTAGTTTCGCGAATATTATTGATTGAAGAATTGATCTATAGTCTTGAAAGTGAAACAGTGGTCTTATTCTTTTTAAGACTTGGAGTTTATAGAAACAGTCCTTAGTGGTTTGATTTATGAATGATTTAAGGTTTAGCTTATTATCAAAGATAGCTCCTAGGTTTCTTACTTGTGGGGTTTGTAAATTCGGTGGAGGATTTGCGTCTGTATTACTGTTTTCGGTGGAAATTAGGAGGAGTTCGCTTTTTGAAGAGTTTAGTATTAGATTTAGGTTGGAGAGGAGTCCATCAATTTTTTGAAGACAAGATTCCCAGAATTCAAGAGTTTTAGTATAGGATTCTTTGATGGGGATGACTATCTGGACGTCATCTGCATATAGATAGTGTTTAAGGTTTAATTTGTTTAGAAGTTGGCAAAGAGGGAGCAGGTAGATATTAAAGAGCGTTGGTGAGAGGGAGGAGCCCTGCGGAACTCCTGAAGAGGAAGCGTAGTGCTGAGATTCTTTGTTGTGTAGTTTAACTTTGTATTTTCTGTTTCCTAAGTACGATTTGAACCACGATAGAGCTGTTCCTGTTATTCCAATATTTGCTAGTTGAATTAGTAAGATGGAGTGGTTAACCGTATCAAAGGCAGCTGAGAAGTCCAGGAGGATTAGCAAGTATGCTTGACCTTTATCCAGGCCCATGATAAGGTAGTCAGTCAGGGAGATTAGTAGTGATTCTGTACTTAAGGATTTCCTGAAACCATATTGGGTCGGGAACAGAATTTTATGTTCTTCGAGGTAGTCTGATAGTCTGGAGTTAACCAATTTTTCCATTACCTTGGCTATGAACGGGAGATTTGATATAGGACGGAAATTGGTGGGATCATTGGAGTTTAAGTTAGGTTTTTTTAAGAGCGGTTTGATGGATGCAATTTTCAGGTCGTCAGGATAGATTCCTTGTGCTAGTGAACAGTTAATGATGTCTGTCAGAGCGGTAGAGATGGTGTCTGGTATTAGCAGGAGAAGTTTGGATGGGATGTAGTCTGATGGGTGTGATGAGGGTTTCATTTTCTTCAATGCAGCGAGTATCTCTGATATTGAGAATAGTTCGAAGGATTGTAGAGAAGTGTCTTTGTTGTGATGTAAGTATAGGTTTGATGGATCTGAAGTATTGGGTCTCAGCTGTGTTATCAGGTTGGAGATTTTATTGCTAAAGTAGAGGGCCAGTTCCTCAGCTTTTTCTTGTGCTAGGTTTGCTGGGATGTCAGGAGTAATGGTTTGTGTTAAGTTAGATACATAAGCAAATAGGGCTTTGGAATCGAAAATAATGTGGTGGATCTTCTGTGCAAAGAAGTCCCTTTTAGTTTTTAATGTGGCGTTTTTGTATTGGTGTAGAGCGAGTTTGTAAGCGGAGAGGGAGGTTGGTGTTGGTGATTTCCGCCATTTGCTTTCCTTCTGTCTGAGTGTGTGTTTGCGTTTTTGAAGTTCTTCGTTAAACCAAGATTGTTTTTTGGAAGTGTTCTGTTTGAGTTTTTTTGTTGCCAGTGGACAGAGTTTGTTTGCTGCTGTTTCTGTTATCTTGTTCCAAGAGTGAAGGGCTGCGTTGGCTGAGGTGATGTCTATTAGTGGGAGTTCTGGGACCAGATGATTGTGTAATTCCTCTGATGTGCAGGATTTCCTGTATATAAATTCTGGAGGTGGGACGCATTTTTTGCTTGTTTGTTCCAACGAAAAGGCAGAAGATATTAAAGTATGGTCTGACCAGGGGACTGGTTGGCATGTAGGTGGCGTTGAGTGTGATATGTTTGAGTTAACAAATATAAGGTCCAGGGTGTGGCCTGCTCTATGGGTAGGTTTGTTTATGATTTGTTTGAAGCCTAATGCCGACATGGCGGTTAGGAAAGCTTCGCAATTGGTAGAGCGAATGGGGTCGTCGACATGTAAGTTAAAATCGCCCAGTATTATGGTTGGACGATCCAGATTTAAGTGAGTTGCTATTAATTCTAGTATGGGTGATGCATTGGGATGCGTGAGATCAATGGTAGAGGCAATGGTAGAGGCAGAGTAATTGAGAGGTAGAAGCTCAGTTTTATGCCAGTTAATCTTATATCCAGAGAAGGAAGAATACGTTGAGATAAGAGTGAAGAGAGGTGGGAGTGAATGGGAAGGAGTTTTGAGAAACAGAAGAACATCATCAGCATATGCAGATAATTTGAAATTGTCAGTACCAATTTTTACACCTTGAATAGAAACATCTTGTCTATTGGCCGAAAGCAGTGGTTCCAAAGCCAGGTTAAAAAGAAGTGGAGAAAGAGGGCAACCTTGATGGGTACCCCTATGTAATTGGAAAGACTGGGATGGCTGCTGATTGATGAGGAGAAAAGCAGTAGGTGAGGTATATAAAAATTTCATGCACGCTATAAAGTTAGGACCAAGTCCATACCATTTACGGGTAGCAAAAGGAAAAGGCCATTCAACACAATCGAACGTCTTTTCAGCGTCTAATGATATGGCCACAACTGGAGTCGGGGAGGAAAAAACAGCATGTTGAATATGCAAAAATAAGCGAGTATTGTTAGCTATAAGGCGATTTTTAATGAAACCGGATTGATCCGGATGTATCAGAATGCCAAGTACTCGAGAGAATCTGGTAGCCAATATCTTTGTGAATATCTTATAATCAGTGTTCAGCAAAGATATCGGTCTGTAGTTAGCGGTCTGTGTTTCGTCTCTATCCGGCTTTAGAAGCACTACTATGCAAGCCTGTGTGAAAGAAGAGGGGTATACAGCTGAAGAGAGAAAGGACGAGAAAAAAGAATGCAAATGAGAAGCCAAAGATTTCGTGAAGGCTTGGTAAAAGTCTGAAGTAAAACCTTCTGGTCCAGGCACTTTTTTTGGAGCAAGAGAAGAAATAGCAGATGTAATTTCCATCAACGAAAGTGGCGCATCCAACGTATTCATTTGTTCCATGGTCAGTGAAGGATGATCAATAGTAGAAAGAAAATCCTGCAGTGCTACAGGGGAAAAAGAGACGTCCGACTGGTATAAATCAGCATGAAAATCTCTGAATGCTTGTAAGATATCATCCTCTTTTGTCACTATCTCATTGGTTGAAGACAGAACTTTGACTATGCGTTTCTTTTCAGATTTCTTTTTGAGGTAAGAGGAAAGAATGTGACCACATCTGTTATTACCAGCATAATATTGTGCTTTGGAGTGGAAAGTATATAGCTGAGCCTGAGAGCTAAGGAGCTGATTATACTGGTAACAGGCTTTTACTAAGGTAGTTAAAGAAGAAGCGGAGGGAAAGTTGATGTGGTCTTGCTCCAGGGAAGCAACTTTTTGATGTAAAGTGCAAAGTTCGGCTGCTTGAAGCTTCTGTCTACGAATTGAGTAACTGATGATCTCCCCACGTATTGTGGCTTTGAAGGCTTCCCATAAGGAATTAGCCGATACTTCAGAAGTGGAGTTGAATTGAAAATATTCCTCCATTTGTTATTCGATCAAATTTTGAAAGTCAGATTCTGCTAAAAGTGACGGATTGAAACGCCATTGTCTATGAATGCTGAGAGGGTGAGTAAGTTGACAAGTGATTGTGACAGCAGTGTGATCCAATATAAATATAGGACAAATTGTTGCTCAAGTTATTTTTGAGATCAAAGAGTTGGATGCTAAAAAAAATCTATACGTGAGTAAGAAGAGTGCGGAGATGAGTAAAAAGTATAATCCTTCCCTTTTGGATTGTAAAGGTGCCAGGGATCAGAGAGACCAAATGAAGTAAGAAGGTGTTGTAGGGCACGGGTAAACTTAGAGACAATCAGTCTTGCGTTGGTTTGTTTGTCCAAAACTGGATCTAGAGTTTGGTTGAAATCTCTTCCAATCAGGATCTGGGAAGAGTTTTGTTCCAATAATCGGATGAAAACGTCCTGGAAAAAAATCTGGATTGTCAGTGTTCGGTACATAGATATTAAGAATGGTGAAAGATTCGTTCTGAATGGATACTTGGATGATATTCCATCTGCCAGCTATGTCCGCTGAATGATGTGATACCGTAGCATTCAAGTTTTTATTGATCAGAATGGCCGTACCACTTTTTTATGGACTGCGGGGCTGAAAAAAAGTTGACCAACCCAATGTTGCTTAAGTTTGAGAGTCTCAGACGCTGAAAGATGTGTTTCTTGTATCGGTGCGACATCGGCATGAAGAGTGTGTAGATAGTTGAGAACCTTTTTCTGTTTAATAGGATGTGAGAAACCATTGACATTGAAGGATACTAGTTTGAAAGATGTGATAGTAGTCATCATGATGAAACAAAACACCAGACTACGCTGAGGCTGTAGCCCTCCATACAAAGGATATGATTGTGCAGCATCAGTGGAAAGAGCCAGATTGGCACAAAGGGGAAAGGAAGATCCAAAAAATGAGTGATAGAAAAAAAAATTGTAGATAGAGCCAAAAAATCACTCAGGTGAAAAAGAGTGAGACAACGGAACATTGCTGAAAATTTAAAAGAAGAAAAGAGCCTCAAGGCAGACCAAAAGGCAGCCTGTGTCACCCTCACTCCTTGTCACCCTCACTCCGGTCATGGCGGTCGTCCCGCAGCCCACCTCCGGACACCCTCCGACCTGCATCCTACCTTCGACCTGCAGCCTACCTTGGAGGTCCTGATCCTCGGCGCGGCCTTGGGGACCTGCCCAAAGCCGGACCTGACCCGAGGCCTGCACCCGACTCTGGATCCGACCCTTGGACGAGGACCCGACCCCCAGACGAGGAGTTGGCGGCTCGCGCGATCGGCGTACACCCGTCGGGGTAAGAGCCCACCTCAAGCTAGACCTCACCAGGCCACGATCGCCGTCCAGCATCAACACTCCGCCCCTCCACATCACAGGAGGCGGAGGACAGCAACAGGCCCTCAAAGCCTCCTGCTGACCTTAGGCGCCGCGCACCAAAGGAGCGCGACTAAAGGTCCTGCCCCTTAGTCCACCCCTTCGTGCTCCCCTTTCTTGCTCCCCCTACAGTCCCGTCCACCCCCTCATTCCTCCCCCCCTTCCGCCCTGCCCTTATAGCCCTCCACTCTATCCTTCCGACCTTCAATACGCTGCAATTTAAACTTTTGTCATTCTGGACCTCTCGATAGTAACACTTCTTGTAATGCTGCATCTTTTAGTGTACTTCCTTTTTATTTCAACATCGCTACTGCTACCTTATCCTGTTTAATAGCTATTCTTACTGTCTAACTGCACAGCGTCCTGTATTGACTGACATAACTACTCCTACTGCTGCTCACTTACCGGCACAGCTACCAAGTAAGTATTTGTAATGGCAACCTACCTCATCCCCCGCATTCACCACCCATCCTTCAGACCCCCTTTCCCTTACGTCCACAAACCCCCTCCCCATCGTAAGTCCCTTATCCCCATCCTCATCTCCCCCCTGACTCAATTACTGGGTCTCACAACCCTTTCCCTAGTCTTATTCAATGCACAATCCCTCTCCAAAAAAACCCCTATCCTTAATGATCTCCTAATTAATTGTAAGCCTGATATCTGTGCCATCACAGAAACATGGCTCAAAGACTCTGACATTGCCTTCCTCAACCAGCTTCCCACACCCTCTTATGAGATCCTCTCCATTCTGAGACCATCCTACATCCTACAGACACATCCTACATCCTACAGACACCATCCCCACCAAAGCACTCCTATCTATCCCCAACTCCATTGCCAAACCGCTAGCTGACATCATTAATTGCTCACTCTCCTCCGGCATAGTCCCAGACACACTCAAGCAGGCAGTGGTCAAACCTCTACTCAAAAAACCATCGTTAGACCCTAACGATCCATCTAATTTCCGTCCCATCTCAATCCTCCCATTTATCTCCAAAATTATGGAAAAGGTAGTCAACTCACAACTCATGGATTACCTTGAAAACAATAATATTCTTCACCCTACACAATTTGGCTTTCGCAAGCACTTTAACATGGAAACCCTCCTACTCACTCTCTCTGACCATCTCAGCAGAGGAATGGACCAAGGCCACTGCTACCTCCTTGCCCTCCTTTACATTTCTTCTGCGTTCGACACTATAAGCCACAACCAGCTCCTCTCCTGTCTCGCTGACATTGGCATCTCTGGCTTAGCCCTCCTGTGGTTTAAATCCTACCTAATAGAAAATAGAGATGTGCATTCGTTGTGGTTCGGGGTCCCCACCCCCCGAAACAGATTTATTTATTTATTTATTTTATTTAAAATCTTTTCTATACCGTCGTTACGCTAGTTGCCGTCACAACGGTTCACAATAAAGCACATAATTTCAAACTTAAATGTGTTGAGTTATATTAACTAAACAGGTGCCATCAAATACTGTAACATAGTTTCATATTAAATATTACTTAGTGGTTGTGATAAGTCATGCCTGCTTTAAGTATATCGGCTATAAGATAAATTAACACTTAAGTCTTGTCCTCCGTTGTTGCAATCTAATGGAGGTAAAGTAAAATAAAATATACACACACACACCATTCGAGTAAGCTGATGTGTGTGTGTGGGAGTTCTTCGGACTGCATCATACAATTCCCTGGATTCTACTCTTCATTCCCTTTGTGGTATGCTTGCTTAAATAGCTATGTTTTTAAACTTTTTTTGAATGCTTTGATGTCTCTTTGTGTTCTGATTTCTAAAGGCATTGTGTTCCATATTATAGGTCCTGCCAGGTATAGGTCCCTATCCCTTACTTGAGTTAGTCTGGCTGTTTTTACTGAGGGAATAGTTAGTAGGGCTTTGTTTGCTGATCTCAAGTTTCTATTAGGGACGTGTACGTGAAGGGCTGTGTTCAGCCATTCTGCCTTTTCGCCATGAATTAATTTATGTATGGTGCAAAGAGTCTTGTATTGAATTCTTTGTTCAATGGGTAGCCAGTGTAGTTCAATTAGGGTTTTGGTGCTATGGTCTCTTTTACTTTTACCGGTTAAAATTCTTGCAACTGTGTTTTGTAATACCTGTAGTGGTCTTATCGTAGTATGGGGTAATCCTAGTAGAAGGGCATTACAGTAATCAGTGCTTGAAAAAATTAATGCTTATAGTACTGACCGGAAGTCATTTGGTGTTAGTAGTGGTTTAAGTCTTCTGAGAGTCATAAGTTTGGCGTAACCTTCTCTTACTTTTAGAGATATATGTTGTTTCATACTTAGTTCCATATCGATAATCACTCCAAGGTTTCGTACTTTCTCTGCTAGTTGTATTTTTTGGTTGTTATTGATTGTGATTGGGTTTTGAATGATTGTGATGTTTTTTCGTTCAAGATGTAGGAATTCTGTTTTCTCTATGTTAATAACTAATTCCATCTGGTTTAAGAGCTGTTTTATTATATCTAGATACATGTTAGCTAAGGTTAATGTTTTCTCAATTGAGTCATTAATTGGAAGTATTTATTTATTTATTTATTTATTTAATGTCTCTTATATACCGATGTCCGTTTGCACATCGCATCGGTTCACAGTAAAACATGAACTTTATGGGCGAAGCCCTTACAAGGAACAGATAAATACAGTTAACTTTAGGGCATAGCCCTTAACAAAAACCAAGGAAGAAATACATTGGAGGGGGGTATTGATTTACATACTATAACCTATATATATGTATATATATATATATATATATAAATAACTATAAACATAAAATTATAACATTTCAAGGTACCAAAATCAGAGGCATTTCGTAATCCAATATTCAGGCCGAGTTCACAAATGTGGATTGGGGTTATCCATTTCGGAAGGAGTTTATGTGATGGGGGGTGACGTAGGGTAGGCTTGCTGGAAGAGCCAGGTCTTTAGTTTTTTTTTTGAAAGTGGGTGTATATGACTCCATGCGGATGTCATGAGGTAAGGAGTTCCAGAACCCTCGCTGAACGACCTCCTGCAGTCGATCTCCTGCCGGCGCCATTTTCCGTACGGAAAATGGCGCCGGCCATACGCGTATGGCCGGCGCCATTTTCCGTACGAAAACGATTCGCGGCGGGAAATCGCTCCCTGACCCCCGCTGGACCTCCAGGAACTTTTGGCCAGCTTGTGGGGGGCCTCCTGACCCCCACGAGACTTGCCAAAAGTCCAGCGGGGGTCCGGAAGGACCTCCTGCCGTCCAATCTTTTTCGTCTATGGCTGCCGCCATTTTTCGGCGCCATTTTGGAAAATGGCGCCGGCCGAAGACGACAAGATGCAGGAGCAGGAGCCCGTTCCGGACCGCTGCCGTTCCGGACCGCCGCTGGACCCGCAGGTTATTTAAGTTATTTGGGGGGGGTTCGGGAGGGTGGGGGATTTAATTTAAAGGGTCGGGGGTGGGTTTTAGGGGGTTTTAGTGTGCCGGTTTTTCGATTTTTTCGATTTTTTAAACGATTTTTAACGATTTTTCACGATATTTTACCCCCCCAAACGGCAACAATACGATTCCCTCCCCCTCCCAGCCGAAATCGATCATTAAGACGATCGAGGACACGATTCACATCCCTACTCATTACCTACAAATCTCCGACTCGAACCTTGCACCACCAAATTCAAAAAGAAACTAAAGACGTGGCTCTTTAAGCAGGCTTACCCAGATTAGTTCTCTCTCACATTAACCTGAAGCTGCATCATCATTTGACCTGAATTCTATGTATATAGTTTTTGATATATTGTTCTCCTGTTATTTATAATGATAGTTTTTTTATATTTATTCTGTTATTTATATATTATTTGTAGCTCTGTGTGCTTTCTTTCGGCCTCCTGTTTCTCCCCTGTCCCTGTTTTTTGTACTTTCTATCTTTGGTTCGGATGTGAACCGGTATGATGTACCCACTAATGCTGATATAAAAAAGTTTCAAAATAAATAAATAAATAGAAGTCACCAGACCATAGAGAGGAGGAAAAACAAGGATTGAAATATCGGTTTGATTATGCCATGGGCAAAGGTGTTTAACATGGGCTTCCCAAAAGAAAAAAACAAAATGAAGGCACAGTCTCTATGATGAAGGAAGACTGAAGCAAAACAGCAACCACAGATGAACCGGGGCTCTCAACTCCCATCTCAGGAAAACATAAGAGGGAGATGAGAAATAACCCCAGGAAATCCAGTAACGTTCCATGAGATAAAGCAGGAGACGCTTTCCTTTGTTCAGGTGACCATGGAAGCAGCTGGTTCAGAGGAGAGCAGAAAATCTTCTAGTTCCTTCGGGCTGTGGAACAGTTTAGTTTGGTTATTGTAAGTGACCCGCATCTGCGCTGGGAACAGCATGCCATATCTTGCCCCTAAAGACTGTAAGCGGGGCCTCAGCGAAAGGAGGGCCTTGCGGTTTGCCGCTGTATTTTCTGTTAGATCAGGAACAAAAAGAATAGAGTGTCCCTGGAAGACCAACAGTGCCTTGCTTCTAGCTGCAGCAAAAAAATCATGAGAACCTGTGGGTATCTTAGTACCTTAAAGATAATGGGTCTAGGGTAGCTTGAATTTTGAAGCAGATGCAATGGTATCCTATGGGCCCTTTCAATTTCAAAAGGATGGTCAAATTTAATTTGCAAGCATGCAGGAACCATTTGTAGTAGAAATTGAAATAGATCAGTACCTTCAGCTCCTTCTGGTATTCCCAGGATTCTAACATTATTCCGACAATTTCTATTTGAAAGATCCTCTATGTTTTATTTTAACTGTTCCGCTTCAGTTATTAATTGGGGTAGTGGTGCTGTAGAAATGAGAGGGGAAGTTACCTGTGTTTCAGTATCATTGAGACGTGCCTGAAAGCTATCCAAACGAGTGGTGAGAGATTGCAGGTCACCTCGAATAGCCGTCGTAATATCGATGTTGATTTGTATGAGATCTTTTAAATGCTTTAGCTCTGTGAGCACCAAGTCTGCCGACGCCATTTTCTGCGATTGCAGGGCCTTGTCGGAAGATGGAGGGTCCTGCTTAGATCTCTTCATGCCGGCAGACGCTGCAAAGGCAGCCTCAATGTTTCCGGTCTTCGAGTCGACCATAAGGTAAGAGAAAAAGGGAAGCAGTGCTAGTGAGAAAAAAAACCCAAAGCACTGTGTTTTTCCCCAAAAAGAGGAATGAGGGTTACAGAGCTTCCGTTTCAGGCTACAATCTTGTGTACCGCACGAGAGCGCCCCTGCTATCTTGATTAATAAGTAAAGATAGTAGTTGAGGCTCCCTATCTTTCTTTGGAAATACTGTAATGTGCTTAATATGAACTAGAAAGTTCTTTCTCTAAAATAGCCTGAAAAACAGCAGCCAAGTTGGTCACCAGTTTCTACTTCAGATTCTTATAAAATTCTTCTCCATACTCATCTGATCTTGGTGTTTTGTAATTTGGTAAGGACTTTATAATACAATTCAGTTTCTAAGGATGTTATAGAATTGTTAAGAAATGTACATCAGCTAATATACTCAACAATAAGTTCTTGGAGGAGAAGTCCATTAATGGCTATTAATCAATTATACTTAGGGAATAGCCACTGCTATTAATTGCATCAGTAGCATGGGATCTTCTTAGTGTTTGGGTAATTGCCAGGTTCTTATGGCCTGGATTGGCCACTGTTGGAAACAGGATGCTGGGCTTGATGGACCCTTGGTCTGACCCAGCATGGCAAGTTCTTATGTTCTTATGTTCAATGTATTGTGTGACCATTCTGATGTCTCTTTGAAACTAAGTTGTGGGGAGAGAGGCACACCTTGGCCTTGGAGGATGAGCCCCAATCTTTACTATGATGAGGAATTTAAAGAATACCTGCTTATTATAAGAATAACAAACACTGGCATAAGCAAGGTAACCTTCTGGGAGGCTGAGAAAGCCGTCCTGAGAGGACATATTATTGCTCATGTACTGAGAAAGAAGCGGAAGAATGACGTTTGCATTTTGCAGCTGACCCATAATATTCACAGGTTGAAACAGAAGCATATGCGCAGTATGCAGGAGTCAGACAAAATAATATTATAAGAGGCTTAGAAACAGCTTTACAAGTTGCTTGAGCAGGGGGCTAAGGTGCAGTCTGTTTCTTTATAAGTTCAAGCTGGGAGTCTGTTAGCGTGGCTAGTGCACAGTGAAGACTTTGCACTATATATCAGCTCTTAAAACAAGAGAAGGTAATAAAACTACAACATTTTCTGAAATTTCTAAGATATTAGTTGACTTCTTCCAAATGTATGCTTTGCAACCTGGGTCAGAGCACTCTCTCAAATATTATTTTCATGTCTTGCCTCTCCCCCAGTCAACGGAAGATCAGATATCTCTTTAAATAGCCCAATATCTGATATGGAAATTGCAGCGTGTTGTGATTCTGACTGTTGTGTAGCCTCCCTGCCTACAGAGGTCCCCTTGGAGCTATATCTATACTTGTTCTAGTCAGAATCTCCGTGGTCCCATCACTCAGCAGGACCCAGCCTACTTAACCCTGCCTTTTGCCAAGCCTAGTGCCTTGTCATAGAGTCTACTCAGCTCCCTGCTTGGCCCTTTTGTCCTTATATTCTTTGAGCCTCCCAGACCTTCTGCTCTTGCCTTGTCCTGTGGCCTCCTAGGCCTTCTGCTCTAGCCTAGCCCTGTGGCCTTCTGAGGCCTTCTGCCTAATGACTTTTTGGGTCTCCTGTTTGTGGCCTTTGGGCCTTCTGTGTTATCTGGCCTATCTAGTCATTGTCTTTTCTGTGTCTTGTGTTTGTCCAGTCTAGTCCTGTTTCCATATCCAGCCTTTGTCTCTAACCCAAGTCTTGTTTCAGCCTCCAGTCCTGTACAGCCTCAGTTTTCAGTCCTGCTTGACATCAGTCTCCAGCCATACCTCAGTTTCCTGTCCTGCCCAGCCTGGGTCTCCAGTCCAGCAACAGCTTAAGTCCTGCCAGCCACCAGAACCCAAGGGCTCAACCTGCGGGGGAGGTGGCTGGTTTAGCAGAAGATCCCCAACTCTGTCTTATCTTGCCCTGAAGTCCTGGACTGCTCCCATGGGGGTTTCCCAGTTCTAGACAGACCTTCTGCCATAACACAGCACAAATCAAATCATTGAAACTGTCTATGGCAGCTGGACCAGATGGCCTGGGGAATGAGTTCTATAAGATACTGGGATAGGAGTTGATACCCTCCTTGAAAGCTTTGTTTGCAGAAGCGGTAGAACATAGGCAGTTTTCCAATGATATGAACACAGCATTGATCACTATCTTTCATAAGAAAGGAAAAAATCCCTTGTTGCTGGAGTCCTTTAGACCTATCTCCCTTCTCAACTCTGATGTGAAGTTATTTGCCTCTATTTTGTCCACTAGATTGGGAGGTGTAATATCTTATTTGGTAGGTATGGATCAAGTAGACTTCATATGTAATAGATTTTTAACATTTACGAATCATGAGGTCAGCCTACAACCAGCAACACTCACTGAGCAACAGTCACATGGCATTTGCGCCACCCCAGCACATCGTCCTGGCTCTTTGTGGCAGATGCCGCCATCTCAACACCACTCCCAGCAGCAACTTAGGCACGTAAATGTGCATGGACCATTCTTAAAGGTTCCATGGCGGGAAATCGAAAGAAGCACCCAGGGATAACGTCAGTGCTAGCAGGGTACTTAAACCCGGCACTGGCTCCCAGCCTGCACCTCAGCAACAGGTCTGCCTTCTCGTGATCCTGCTTTCTGACTCCTGCCTTGCCTTGCCTCATTTCATCCAGCCTACATTGCTTTGTCTCGGTTTGTCCAAGCTGTCTAACCTGCTTTGTCCAGTCCATCTTGTCTTGTTCAGCCTGCTCTGCCTCATCCAGCCTGCTCCAGTCCTCCCTTCTGAAATGGCTTGACTTCCTGGATTGACCCTTGCTTCGGACCTGGACCATTCTCTTGCCTACCACCTGCCACTGACCATCGTTTCAGACCTGGACTATGCCTTGCTTAATGCTTGCTGCCTGCCCTAACCCTTGGCCTGAACCCAGGGCTGCCTGTCCAAACCTTAGCTTAGCCTCGGACTCTTTTTGTTTGCCCTGTGTGACTGCCGGACCCTGGAACCCAAGATCTCAACCTGCAGGAAACGAGGCTGGTACAGGTGAAGTTACAGGGTTTTTTTTTCAATATAATGTTTATTGAGAAGCCTTTATATAACAAACAGTGAAGAACACAACCAGCATCAGAATATTTAAACTCTAAGCACAATCAAGCTAGTAAACATGTTATCACAGGCAAGCCTATAAAAGCAAGACCAAGAGCGTTTAAATTGTTGTTCACATAAACTCAAGCCAACATCTCAAACATAAGAGACATCAAATTGTCAAATAAAAAGAATATCCAACCCAGCTTCCCCTCTAGTCCCTTTATTGTCATTTGTTGCTCCCCCCTCCCCTCACCCCCTGAGTATCCCACACAGGTATGGCTGAAAACATAATTAGATAAAATGCCATACCATTTAGGTGAAGCTCCAGTTCTGACAGGGTCCATGGTGAGTTTGCCAGCTATTGGTGTGGGCCTAGTAGGCTCATCTACTAGGCTGTGCAAACCATGCCTCAGCACTAGGGTCCATTCTCCTTACAAGATTCTCTCTAGTTCAGTGGTTCTCAACCATTTTCCCATCATGACACACCTGACAGGCCACGTTCACATGTGTGACACACTGCTCATTACAATTCACGGCGGAAATAAAAAGTAAAGGTCCGGTAATTATTTTTATTGTTTAAAATGACACAAGAAAAAGATACGTATTCTGTCTGAATAGAAATTGCATAAATAGTAAACATCCCACACCAAAACAGCACCAATTTCCAGCACTTAACTAACCACCTTACCTAAGAAAAAGCAACACTGAAAATATTACAGCAGGCCTTAAGACACCAATACACCTCCTATTAGGAAAACGGACCAAGCCAGGCTGCTATAGAGCCCTACACAGAAACTACACGCCTGCAGAAAACCTCACCTGAATCACATGTGCTGACCCTCACCTAACAAAGAATAAAGAGACCAAAATGCATAACTAGAAGCATGCAGACAAAAACTGAATTGGAAACTGCAACAAGCCAGAGTCTCTGTATGCAGTGTAATAAAGGAAAAAAGAAACATCACCCATCCTTATAAAACAAATCAAGAAATATAAAATCAGTAGCAGTAAAACCATACTAACAAAAAGAACAGATTATTTCTAAACAGCTGATGAGTGGAATATCCAATAATTAAAAACTCATAAAAAATTTCTAGATACCAATAAAATATTTCAAAATAGCAGACGCAAAGACCCAGTAATGAAAAATAAGGATACAAAAATGTTTTTGCTCTGCATACCTAGGAACGTTGGATATCCAGGTCTCCTGAGATTGTTTTGAATTAGCAGGAGGAGGGATGATTTCCTTGCAACTTTCTGTTCTCTCTCTCTCTCTCACTGGCTCACAATCGCTCACATATACACATGCTTTTTCTCTCACGGACCAATACAGTAAAAACGCGGGAGAGTGAGCAAGCGCCCAGGCCACTCTCCTGTGTGCGCGATACAGTATTTTAATTTATTAAAATTAGGGCCGGCGGTAAAAAGAGGCGCTAGGGACACTAGTCAGCGGGTTTGACAGCCGACGCTCAATTTTGCCGGCGTCGGTTCTCGAGCTCGCTGACAGCCACGGGTTCGGAAACCGGACGCCGGCAAAATTAAATGTCCGTTTTTCAACCCGCGAGCCGCGGGCCTATTTCAATTTTTTTTTTTTACTTTTTTAAACTTTTGGGACCTCTGACTTAATATCGCCATGATATTAAGTCGGAGGGTGCACAGAAAAGCAGTTTTTACTGCTTTTCTGGGCACTTTCCCGGTGCCCAGAGAAATTAGCACCTACCTTTGGATAGGCGCTAATTTCTGAAAGTAAAATGTGCGGCTTGGCTGCACATTTTACTTACTGAATCGCACGGGAATATCTAATAGGGCCATCAACATGCATTTGCATGTTGATGGCACTATTAGGTTCGGTGGGGGGGGGGGGGGGTTGGACGCGCATTTTGGACGCACTATTACCCCTTACTGAATAAGGGGTAAAGCTAGCGCTTCGAAAACGCGCGTCCAAATGCCGACTGTATCAGCCTGTTATATAGGCTCTTAGTTACACATTTACACACATGCTGTCTATCTTTTCACGCTTATACACACAGGCTTTCAATCACACACATAAATGCTGTCTTTTTCTCTCACACACAGACTCTCATTCACATGCTTACAAATATGCTCTCTCTCTTTCTCTCATTTACACATAGGCTCTTAATCACATACTCACATGCTCCCTCACCTAAACCAGCTCTCAATCACACACAGACACACATGCTCTCTCTCTTACTTATACAAACAGGCTCTTAACCATACATACACATGATCTCTCTCACACACAAAGGATCTCAATCATACACACATACTCTTTCACACAAACAAGGTTTCAATCACAAACTTACACATACAGGTTCCCAATGGTAAACTTACATTCATGCTCTCTCTCTCACAGGCAGGCTCTCAATCACAGACATACCCTCTTTCACATAAAAAGGCTCTCAATCATTCACATACATGCTATCTCACTCACACACATACACACACAGGATCTCAAACACACATGCTTGCTCATTCACTCTCTCTCTCCCTCCCTCCCTCCCTCCACGGAACTAGCGGCAGCAGCAGCCTCCTCCCAACCCTAACCTCCTTCATTTTCAGCCCTCGCGGAGGTTGACATTCTTCTTCATTTTTCTCCGAGCTGCGCTGCTCATTCCTGAGGCCGCACCTCTCTTCTGTTCTTCAGGCCGATGTTGACCATACTAGCGTGATCTCTTCTTCCTGCGCACACACCCGCTGTTCACCACTTCCTCTTCCGGGCCGCGGGGGTGAGGGATGGGAAGAAGAGAGCATGCCAGTGCCGCTGACTCCACCTGTTCTGCAGCGTTCCGCCTGGGCTGACAGCATTTTAAGCCCGGGCGGAGGAGGACTGGGGAGCAGCTGGGTCAGCGGGGGCCCGGGAAGTGTGGCGACACATCTGCATGTTCTTGGTGACACACTGGTGTGTCGCGACACACCGGTTGAGAACCACTGCCTTAAGACACCAATAGACCTCCTATTAGGAAAACGGAGCAAGCCAGGCTACTATCCGGGGTCGGCACGCACAAGGGGGGTGCACACTTGTGCACCTTGCGCGAGCTGAGCCCTAGGGGAACCCAAATGGCTTTCCCAGTTCTCTCCGAGGCCTTGCAGGGAAATTTCCATCTGCCCCCCCCCCCCCCACCTTCCCCCTCCCTTCCTCTACCTAACCCACCCCCCCCCAGCCCTACCTAAATCCCCCCTGACCTTTGTTCTTAAAGTTGCGCACGTAGGTTGCACACGCCGGGCCCTACGGAGGCCACTGGCCCCACCCCCACCCTGCCCCTTTTTTCAAGCCCCGGGACATACGCTCATCCCGGGGCTTGCACGCGTCGCCGGGCCTATGCAAAGTAGGCTCAGCGCACGTAACCCCCCCAGCTGGATTTACGCACGCAGGGCTTTTAAAATCTGCCCCACAGGCTTTCAATCACACACATACATGCTGTCTTCTTCTCTCACACACAGACGCTCATTCACATGCTTACACACATGCTCTCTTTCTCTTATTTACACACAGGCTCTCAATCACATACTCACATGCTCCCTCACTAAACCAACTCTCAGTCACACACACACACACATGGTCTCTCTCTTACTTATACACACAGGAGCAGATTTTCAAAGGGGTACGCGCGTAACCCCCAAAAAGCTGCCTCTTCCACCCCCTACGCGCACAGAGCCTATGTTGCATAGGCTCGGCAGCGCATGCAAGCCCCGGGACGCGCGTTAAATCCCGGGGCTTTCCTGGGGGGGCGTGTCTGGAGGGCGTATCGTGGCCGGCGCATCATCGGGGGGCGTGGCCGTGGCCTCCGGACCAGCCCCAGGACAGGAACATGGCGTGCCGGCAGCCGGCCCGTGCGCGGAGGTTATGCCTGCCTCGGGCAGGCGTAACTTTTGAAATAAAGGTTGGGGGGGGGGAATTAGTTAGGGCCGGGGGGCAGGTTAGTTAGGGGAAGGAGGAAGGTGGGGGGCACCGGAAAGAAAGTTCCCTCCGAGGCCGCTCCGATTTTGGAGCGGCCTCGGAGGGAAGGGAGGCAGGCTGCGCGGCTCAGCGCACGCAGCCTTGCGCACGCCGACCCCAGATTTTAAAAGATACGCGCGTATCTATTAAAATCCGGCATACTCTTGTTTGCGCCGGGCGCGCATACTTTTTTAAAATCTGCCCCACAGGCTCTTAATCATACATACACATGATCTCTCACACACAAAGGATCTCAATCACACACACATACTCTTTATTTATTTTTATTTATTTATTTATTTATGTAGACATTTTTGTATACCGACCTTCCTCACGAGACATCAAGTCGGTTTACAGTACAGAAATAAATATCAGTACCTCGTATACATTAAACAAATAACTCTAATTAAAATACAATAAACATAATCTAATAATATAAAATCATAATTACAATATAAAACCAAATCAAATTAAAACATACTTTAACAATAAAACAGTACTAAACTAATGCTAAGCATACCTTTCCTTTTAAGACCTGTAATTTTCAATTAGCTAGCTAAAACAAATTTTACTAGTCTCTGATTTGACCCTTTTCACCAGCTAAAAGATACTAACCTATCTTTTCTAACTCCCCCCTTTATAAAATCTTCTAACTACACTTTACTCAGTAACCTAAAGTAGTAACAATAAATGCAGGACTGTATAGTGATTAACGGCTAGCCTCATTTGAGTCATTAAAAGCCTGTTCAAATAACCAGGTCTTTAGGAGTTTTTTAAACTTCTGAATGCATGATTCTGATGTAATCTCAAGTGGTAATGCATTCCAGATTTTAGGTCCTGCCAGAGAGAGAGTCCTCTCCCTGACTGAACTCAAATGAGCAACTCTCGGGGAAGGGATTGTAAGCAGGGATTTCTCAGATGATCTCAAATTACGTGCTGGGGTGTGTATACGCAGAGAAGAATTTAACCATTCATTATTTATGATTTACATCGGATTAAGAATGTCGGTATATAAAAATTAAAAATAAAAAATAAATAAATTATTACTGCCATATACCGTTTTATGCGTTAGCATTAAGCATTTGTAATGGATCCTTGCATTAATTGGCAACCAATGCAGCTCTCTCAAAACGGGGGTGATATGATCGTACTTTTTCTTATTAGACAGAACCCGCGCAGCTGCATTTTGCAGAAGCTGCAGAGGACGCAGAGTTGAAAGTGGAACTCCCAGCAAAAGGGCATTACAATAATCCAATTTTGGTGATATAATTGCCTGCAACACTGTACGGAAATCTCCTGTAAGTAGTAAAGGTCTTAATTTTTTTTTAATTTGCAGTTTGTAAAAGCCATCTCTATTTATGGCCTTTATCGCAGCCTTCATATTCAGTTCCGCATCAAGAATGGGGCCCAGATCTCTTACTTCGTACTTAATCTCATAGGAAGGTGCTAACGACTTAATTTCTGTTTCAATTTTCTCCGTTACTTTATTAGTTAAATAAAGTATTTCAGTCTTTGAACTATTTAGGGATAATGACATGTGTGTTAGCAATTGTTTTATGGAAGTGAAATATACTTCCCATAGCTTTGAAGTAGACTGAAGTGAATCATTTATGGGTAGTAAAATTTGTACATCATCTGCAAAACTACACCGCAAACAGGTTTTCAATCACAAACTTACACATACAGGTTCTCAATCATACGCTTACATTCATGCTATCTCTCACACACAGGCTCTCAATCATTCACATCCATTTTGTCTCACTCACAGTCACACACAGGATCTCAAATACATATGCTTGCTCATTCACTCACTCATACCCCTCCACCCCCCACCCCCCCCAGAACTAGCGGCAGCAGCAGCCTCCTCCACTTCCAACCCTAAAGGCAGCAGCAGAGAAAGGAGTTCCATCGGCTATGGGGGTTGACATTGTTCCTCAATTTACTCCGAGCCGCGCTGCTCATTCTTCTGGCCGCGCCTCTCTTCTCTTCTTTGGCATGATGCTGCCCGCACTAGCATGGCCTCTTCTTACCGCGCATACAGCTGCTGCTCACCACTTCCTCTTCCGGGACGTGGTGGTGGTGGGGGGACGGGGGGGACGGGAAGAAGAGAGCATGCCGGTGCCCCTGACTCCAGCTGTCCTGCCCAGCGATCAGCATTTTAAGCCTGGGTGGAGGACCTATTTCGCTCGGGTAGGGGGGAGCAGCTAGGTCAGCGGGGGACCGGGAAGTGTGGCGACACACCTGCGAGTGCTTGGCGACACACTGGCGTGTCGCGACACACACCGGTTGAGAACCGCTGCGCTAAGGTACCTTCCTCTGACATTTATCTAGGTGGTAGTTTCCTTTTCTGGTAAGGGAGGGTGAGCCTAGGAGTAGTGGGAGCAGTGTAGTTTTGCTTCCATAAAGGAAGGGTTTTCTGTGTGCTCTCTCTTTTAGGCACAGTGAAGGAGAGACATATCCCTTCTAGTGTTTTATACTAAAGCCTGGAGGGAACAAGGATCAAAGAAGATTTTTGACTGCATTTGTACATTTTTGGCTGTCTAGACCTGCAGCATTTAGGAGGCAGAAATCCCCTCTAGGAATGCAGGAGGGATCTGCATACCTTTCTCGCCCAGCCAAGAGAAGGTTGCAGAGACCATAGTAAGATTCCTGGTTTTATTAAAATTGTACCATCTTTTGGGAAGGAAATATTTTTTCTGCCCTCTTCCTTGCCCAGGACTGGAAGTTAAGATCTTCTTCCAGGAGTAAGCCTTTCCCCCAGAAAGGTCCCACAAGATTTGCATTTGAGAGAAGGGAAAAAGAACACCAGGAGACCCCCAATCAGAGTCTCTGCAACATGCAACGTGAACCTCAGCTACTGTGGGCATCAGGGACCCTACGTACAGCTAGGACACCTTGGCCCCACTGGGATTCCCATTCTTTCCAAATGCAGGATACAAATTTCTCAGCTTCCCACACTAAGGGTCACTTGCACAGGAGAACATTAAATATCCTATAAAATTTCTGTCAAAGCTAGATGTAAATGGACTTTGAGTTATTTATATATATTGATTAAGTTATTGTAATTGACAAGATAATATTATTTGAACACTAGTCTGTGAGCCACGCCTAGTCTGTTCAGGTACCTGCACTGAAAATCAAGGGAAACATACACACACACACACACACACACACACACACAGAAGGTTTCCCATGCCTGGGCCAAGGTTAGCCTTCAACCTCACAGAAAGGACCCACACCTTGGGGATACAGGAAAGGGGAATAAGAAGTGAGAAGACAGTCCCAGATATAAATTCTTTTATGGCCCTTCAGGATAAGTGGCATCCACCGAGAAAGGGTTACAACAACCATCACTAAATCGTGTAGAGATTGTAACTTAACCTTGCAAATAGGAGGACAGTACTTTATTGTAATAACAAAACGTCTTTAGTAGAAACAATCCATTCAAGGTGTCCTTGCTCACAGTGCATCATGGAAAGCAGAAAAAAAGAAAAAAAAATATATATAGCAACCTTGCCCGTTCAAGAGTTAAAAATCTTCTATAGAGGGGAAGGCAGACCTAAACATCATAGAGACCAAAAGTGGTTCTGTAATACTTTACTCTCCACTCGCCTGACGTCAGGAGAAAAGTAACTGTTACAACTGACAGACCTGCAGGAATCTCATCGCTGAAAAAACCTCTTTAAGCAGAAGCACAATAACAACACAGTCCTGCTTTTATGAAAGTTGTTTACTATAACTATACATTTAAGGTAACCAAAATACTATCTTTTTGATTATAAATAGACGTAATCTGAAGAAAAACCATTCATATTAGTTGACCAGAGAAAAAAAAATCATTCACGAGGCAATGCTTCCAAAAACTTGTCAGCCTGATTTTTGGTTTGAACAAAATCATTTTTCCCACCATGAAAAATCTCAGTTTTGCAGGAAATTGTAAAATAAACTTTATCCCCTTGCGATGTAACTCAGAGCATAACGGAGTTAATGTCCATCTACTTTCAAAAAACCTTAGCAGAGAAGTCATTAAAAAGCAAAAGCTTGTGATTATTGTACTGCACCTCTCTTTTCTTACAGTAAGCCGTAAAGTTTAGAATGCGTGCCACAACTGGTCTCAGCTTCGTTCCACTCTCCCTTACTGGCCCCACTCGATGCGCTCTCACAGTGACTATAGGCTCTGATTCAAACAAGAGGCCCAAAATCTCTGGAAACCATACTTGGAAAAATTGAGGCAGATCATGATCCTTCATCCTCTCTGGCAGGCCCACTAGCCATAAATTATTCTGACGGCTGCAGCTGTCTTGATCTTCAATCTGGTCTTGTAAGGTCGAATTCTACTTTTTAAGCTCTTGTTTTTGGATAGACAATTGTTCCGTGGTAATCTCTTGCATTGTTTGTTCAATGATGATCTATCTCAGTAATGGCAATATTCTGCTTTTCAAATTCCTCTTTAATTTCATCTATAGACTGTCAAGATTAGCTGTTTGTGGCTCGGACCCATGAGCCACTGCACTCACCCCCAAACATCACTTTAGCTTTAATGTATGGCATGTTAATGCTTTAATGTATGTACATTGCATTGATATATGTATGTAAAAATTGTGATTAATCAGCCTAATAAATAATAATAACATATGAACATGCCATACTGGGTCAGACCAAAGGTCCATCAAGCCCAGCATCCTGTTCCAATCTAGGCCATATGAACCTGGCAAGTACCCAAAAACTAAGTCTATTCCATGTTACTGTTGCTAGTAATAGCTGTGGTTATTATCTAAGTCAACTTAATTAATAGCAGGTAATGGACTTCTCCTCCAAGAACTTATCCAATCCTTTTTTAAACACAGCTACACTAACTGCACTAACCACATCCTCTGGCAACAAATTCCAGAGTTTATTGTGCATTGAGTAAAAAAGAGCTTCTCCCGATTAGTTTTAAATGTGCCACATGCTAACTTCATGGAGTGCTCCCCTAGTCTTTCTATTATCCAAAAGAGTAAAAAACCGATTCACATCTACCCATTCTAGACCTCTCATGATTTTAAACACCTCTATCATATCCCCCCTCAGCCGTCTCTTCTCCAAGCTGAAAAGTCCTAACCTCTTTAGTCTTTCCTCATAGGGGAGCTATTCCATTCCCTTTATCATTTTGGTCGCCCTTCTCTGTACCTTCTCCATCACAATTATATCTTTTTTGAGATGCGGTGACCAGAATTGTACCCAGTGTTCAAGGTGCAGTCTCACCATGGAGCGATACAGAGGCATTATGACATTTTCCATTTTATTCACCATTCCCTTTCTAATAATTCCCAATATTCTGTTTGCTTTTTTGACTGCCGCAGCACACTGAACCAATGATTTCAATGTGCTATCCACTATGACGCCTAGGTCTCTTTCTTGGATAGTAGCACCTAATATGGAACCTAACATTGTGTAACTATAGCATGGGTTATTTTTCCCTATATGCATCACCTTGCACTTGTCCACATTAAATTTCATCTGCCATTTTGATGCCCAATTTTCCAACCTCACAAGGTCTTCCTGCAATTTATCACAATCTGCTTCTGATTTAACTACTCTGAACAATTTTGTATCATCTGCAAATTTGATTACCTCACTTATCGTATTTCTTTCCAGATCATTTATAAATATATTGAAAAGTAAGGGTCCCAATACAGATCCCTGAGGCACTCCACTGCCCACACCCTTCCACTGAGAAAATTGTCCATTTAATCCTACTCTCTGTTTCCTGTCTTTTAGCCAGTTTGTAATCCATAAAAGGACATCGCCACCTATCCCATGACTTTTTATTTTTCCTAGAAGCCTCCTCTGTCGGTTCAGTCTGGGATACTTTTGCCAATGTCTCACAAATTGACATTGTTCAGATTGTTTCCAAGCTCAACTCTGCCTCTAGCCCCTTGCTCTATTGTATTACTGAAGATACTTCATCATGATATCGACCATTTCATTACAGATTTTGTTAATTTCTCATTGTCCACTGATAGTTTAAATAGAGCCACAATTCAAACACACTTAAGAAAGATTCATCTGATCTCACTGTCATAGCAAACTATCGCCCATTTCATCACTTTCATTTTTGGTATAAATCACTGAAAAACATTGTCTTGAAACAACTTCTGCTTTCTTGATAAACATAATATACTGGATCAGTACTGATTTGGGTTCTGAAAAGTCCACAACATCGAAATGCTACCATGTTCAGCTGTCATACCATTCTGTCAGGGCTTTGATACTGGACCCCAGGATATGCTGTCCCTCCTCGATATCTCTGCTACCTTTGAAACTATTGACCATGCAATCCTCTTTTTTTGTCTTCCATCTTTAGGTCTTTCTGGTGCTGTCTATAACTGGCTCCGATCATTATCTTTCCTTCTGCATTCAACA
Source organism: Rhinatrema bivittatum (assembly GCF_901001135.1). Lineage (NCBI taxonomy): Eukaryota > Metazoa > Chordata > Amphibia > Gymnophiona > Rhinatrematidae > Rhinatrema > Rhinatrema bivittatum. The sequence continues at coordinate 228,397,047 of NC_042618.1, forward strand.
AGTATCAATTGGCCCTTATCAATCATTTATTTATTTAAAACTTCTTATATACCATCACAGCAAATGGAATTTGATCAAAACGGTTTACAAATAATTCTAACAACAAATTAAGAATAAAATAAAAATAATTGGGGTTTTTTTTAAGATTGAGGAAATAAAATAAAATACAGATAGAGCAAAAATACAATAAAAAATACAATTTTATATCTATAGAATTTAATAAATCTATTTTAATAAAATGAAAGGACAGAAATAAAATAATTATATCAATTGAGAAGGAGAAAGAAAAATACCTTGCTTCTTATTCTTTGTTTTTAAATGCTTCTTTAAAAAGATATGTTTTTAACGACTTTTTGAAATCCTTACTATTGGAAATCTGGCGTAGTGAGTTTGGAGGGCATTCCACACTCACAGGCTCACACTCTCATATGCAGGTTACCACTCTCACATGCTCTCTCTCAGACACCGCCCTCCACCAGGTAGGCTCCCATTCACATCCCCATCCCCCAAGTAGGCTTCCATTCTCCCACACAAACACTCAACACACAGGCAGGCTCCCATTCACACCCTCCAGCTCCTCAGGCAGACTCCCATTCACACCCCCCACCCCGGTTACCATTCAGACACACAGAGGCAAGCTACTATTCACGCCGCCGCCCCCCCCCCCCCAGGCAGGCTACCATTTACATCCCCCCACACCGGCTGTCATTCACGCGTACGCGTGCGCACCCCCCCCCCCAAGACGTGCTGCATTCACACGCGCGCGCGCACACAAGCTCCCAGGCAGGTTGCCATTCATGCGCGCATGCATACCCCCAGACAGGCTGCCATTCACACTCACTTGCACACACACTCCCCCGGCAGGCTGCCATTCACACATACGCACCTCCCCCTCCCCCCAAGGCAGGTTGCCATACATACGCATACCCCCCCCCCCCCCGCCCCCCCCCCCCCCCCCCCCCCCCCCCCCCCCCGGCATACTGCCATTCACCTACGCGCGCGCGCACACACTCCCAGGCAGGCTCCCTATCGGGAGGGAAAGGGGAAACTTGTTCTGGTACTCCTCGTGTGCTTGCGGTACTCAAAACTGTCGAGGCTAGCACGTCTTCTAAGCTGACCTCGCCGTACAGATCAGCATTGAGCACTTATTGGCTGAATGTGTTTTGAATGCCGCAGGGCCGGCACACGTGAATGAACATGAAAATGGGTGCCTTGCGCTAAGCGGGGGTTTTTTTTTTTTCCTTTGACGGCAGGTCTCCTGATCCTACTCCACTTCTCGGCCGCTGGTTGGATGGGGTCCATTGGCGCCTTGCGGGCCTGTTCCTCTTCTCGGCCGCTGCTCCGCTGCAGGGCCGGCGAGTCTGCTGGCCTCTGACAGGGCTTTCTTCTTGGGCCGCCGCTCACCCGTGGCTCCGCTGCAGGCAGTGGTACATTTACACAAAAAGCATTTTTCCTTGTAAAATGAAAGGAAATAACACCATTAGGCCCACCAGAAGGCGATAAATCGTTGATGCCCTAAGGCCGTAAACACCACGGAAGAAACCCAAGCGCCTTCTTCCTGGTTGTCGGTGATTGTAGTTCCATATCGTCATTCAGTCGTCCCTGTAAACGAATTCTTAGAATTATATGAACTACAAATCCCAATGTCCTTTGCGCCGCACACTGCTGAGTTTTCAACAGGACTTCGATCCTCTGTCTGCAATCTGCATTTAGAGCGAACGAAGAGAGCTTTTGCCGAATACTAGGCGTTATTTGCATCTGACTAAAATAGGTTATCTAAATTATTTGTTTGCCTTGCTGTATGTTAGTGACAGACAAAAGTGCATAGCTGATAGATTAAAAAAAAAAACAAAAACAGACGCGATAACTGCTGAGGCATAGGCAGTTAAAAAAATCGGTTTTCCATTCAAAAAGGTTTTTAGGAGTCTTCATTTCAGAGCAATATACTTTTGGACTATTTAAATATTTTAGTAGAGTGGGTTTAAGTATAACTTCGATTCCCGTTTAGTGTTTTGCTGCTGGATTAAAAGTGTTAGTGTAGTAGATTCAGCCTTCTCTTAAACGTATAAATATCGGCACTTTGTTGCACAGAACCAATGTTTCAAATCTTGTTCAAACTAAAGTCCATGTCTCAGACCGCTCTTGAGTAACACAAACTGTGGATCAGCAATTAGAAAGCGAAGAAAAGGTGCTAATGTACTTTTATCAATTCATTTTGTGATCAGATTGAAGCAGACCCTGTTTGGTAAATCCTCATGAGGAACGATTCATGTACCTCACTAGTAGGGCTCAGAGGCTCAGGAAGCAGCATGGCTCTGTACCAGACACTGGCCTTACTGGAAGACGCTGCTGACCTTTTGATGGTGCACAGGGATTTCAGCAGTTCCCTGGAGCTATGTAAGAGAGGCTGTGAGACCATCGCTGCTGAATATCAGAATGGAGAGGATTGCAGGTGCAGTATTTATGAAGCTTTTGGGGGATGGGAATTAAGAATGAGGTTTGGGATTTTCCTCTTTCATAAGAGAGTGAGCCACAAACAACAAAATGCATTTTCTTCTATAATGGAATATTTATTTATTGTATTTATTTGTAGGGTTTTATATACCGTTATTCGGTAGAGCCATCAACGGTTTACAAATCTGCAATTATCATCCAACATATGCAATTATCTTACAATCAAATGGAGTTAACATAGTAGTTGGGAACAGTAGGGTTTTGTGAACAATCAACATATTTTCTTAGTCGTTGAATAACAGAATATTGCAGAGAACATTTTCAAAGAACTTAACGGATCAAGGGAATGAGCAGGGATGGGTAGAAAAGGAGGGTACATCAGGAGAGCATGAAGGAGGAGGATTATGCTTGTGAGTTCTGTTGAGTGCTGGGATGATCAGGTGTCAGTTAGAATAGAGTTTGCGGAATAAAAATGTTTTTAGGTCTTTTTTAAATGTTTTTTGGATGTGCTGGGTCCTCAGTTCTATGGGTAGGGTGTTCCAAGTTTTGGGGGAAGCAATGGAAAATGCTCTTTCTCGCATAGTTGAAAGATGAGCGTCTCTTAAGGTGGGGATGTTTAGGAATCCTGTGTTGTTGGAGCATAGGTTTCTTTGTGGGTTTTGGGGGGTTATGTTTAAGCCTTTTAGACCATGAAGATCATCATTTAAGATTTTATGAATGATGCTCATAGATTTGTAGGTAATTCGTGCAGAATAGGAAGCCAGTGAAGAGAGGTTAAAATGGGTGTAATGTGTTCGTTTCTTTTTTTTATATAAATACTTCCATTAAAAAAATGGAAGGAGGAGAATTTAAAAACTGTAATGACCCCACTGGCTTTGAGGACAGGTGTTTTCTAATTATTAATATCACGGGTGGGTGGATTAAACACTTTCTGTTGTGTCAGAAATGTATCTTTCTTACATTTCAAGAATTGAATAGCAAGTGGATGCCAGTCCTCTTTCATAGATGTTCTCTTGCATTCAGTGTTTGCTGTTCCTTGTTTGTGTCCTTTCTAGAATAGTGAAGGGCCAAATGAATTCTTTGTGGGTGCTGAAGTTATTCCTCTCAAACCTGGACCATGTCTTTGTCCAGGTGCACGCAAATAAAGTTAGCTGGTCCATGCCTAAAGTCATCCAGCACATCGACTTACATGTGTAAATCTAATGTGCTGACTCTACCATGTGGAGAAGCAGGCTTAAGCATGCGCTTGGACAGACAAGTGCATGCTAAAGCCTGCTTCATATGTCTAGTAGCACTATAGAAGTAAGCAGTAGCAAATCAGTAACTGTAAACTTAAATCTTTATCAAAAAAGATGTTCTAAACCGTTATGATAAACTCCATATTATGTAACCTCTGGGGTGAGAGAAAGCTGAGTATTTTGTGTTTGAGCAGCTTTTAAATGACACAGAGTGAATTTAGGATGGCCAGAATAATGATGCAGCTCTCATGGCTTCTCTCTATATCTGCTTTGCTTCTGTGGTTGTTAAAGAAGATTACTCTCAGGCCGATACAGTACACTGTTAACCAGCATTTGGACGTGCGTTTTCGACACGCTAGCTTTACCCCTTATTCAGTAAGGGTAATAGCGCGTCGAAAACACGCATCCAACCCCCCTGAAACTAATAGCGCCTGCAACATGCAAATGCATGTTGATGGCCCTATTAGTCATTCCCGCGCGATACAGTAAGTAAAATGTGCAGCCAAGCTGCACATTTTACTTTAAGAAATTAGCGCCTACCCAAAGGTAGGCATTAATTTCTGCCGGCGCCGGGAAAGTGCACAGAAAAGCAGTAAAAACTGCTTTTCTGTGCACCCACCGACTTAATATCATGGCGATATTAAGTCGGAGGTCCCGAAAGTTTAAAAAAAGTTAAAAAAAAAAATTTGAAATCGGCTCGCGGGTTGAAAACCGGACACTCAGTTTTGCCAGCATCTGGTTTCCGAACCCGTGGCTGTTAGCGGGTTTGAGAACCGATGCTGGCAAAATTGAGCTTCGGCTGTCAAACCTGCTGACAGCTGCCGCTCCTGTCAAAAAAGAGGCGCTAGGGATGCGCTAGTGTCCCTAGCGCCTCTTTTTACCGCAGGCCCTAATTTAAATAAATTAAGTTACTGAATCGCGCGCACCGGAGAGTGGCCTGTGTGTGCGCCAGGGAGCGGGCGCTCACCCGCTGTCCCGTGATTTTTACTGTATCGGACTGCCCTAGCAGTTCAGCGGAAGAGCTGAGTTTGATTCCCAGCACAGGTCAATCAGGGCTGGAGATGCTGCAGAGATGTAATCAGTCATTACATAGTAGCGACACATAGTGGCCAGATTTAGGGCCCATGGTTGCAGGATTCTAGAAGGAGCCCTAGTGCACAGCCCCCAGCCCAAGACTGTCACTGGATTGACTGGACTCAAGTTAAATTGGGAAGGGATATAAAATAGAGAGAAAAAAATCCTTGGGTAGCTGCACATGAAGGCTTGTGATGCTGAATTTCAATCCTGGTTCTTTCTGAGCTGGAAGCACAAAGTAGCTGGATGGAAAAAAAAAAGCAAAGCATTCTGAAAACAGAAGAGTGACCTTAGATTTCATTACTTTTATTATACTTATTTATAAACATTTAATATTCTACCTTTTACCAAGAATGGCCTAACGGGAAGATTACAGTCAATTTAAAAACAGACAAAGTGTAACTGAGAAAATTTACAGTTAGAATAGTATTGGGAATCCAGGGTATACAAGTCCTTAATTAGACGTACAAGGGGAATATGGTCTCAGCAGAGAAGACCTGGCTGAAAGCCATTCCTTAGCTCTTTTATTTTGGTTTTTTTCTTTTTACTGAAAGAAAGGTGGCAAGGCTCAAGTCATAGGGGTAGTGGGACCTTGTTCTAAATTTTCAATGCATAATAGCTGAAAGCACAACGCATGGTGCAGGGCAATCTGGTAGAAGCCAAAGGAGGAGAGGAAAGATGAGCCATTCGGGAGGGCTGGAGATCTCATGTGGGTGCGTAGGAGAGAAGTTGGGAGAGGTACTCAGGAGCTTGCTTATTTACGCACTTGTAAATAAAGTAGTGTGTTTTGAATGTTATCCTGCTTTTGACTGAGCTAGTACAGCTAGTGGAGTATAGGTTTTATGTGGTCAACAGTTCTGGCTCTTACCAAAATTCTAGTGGTGATACTCTGAAGGAACTAGAGACATTTCACATCATATTGCATGAAGTTCTTAAATAGGGAGTTGAAATTTTATGGTTAGCCAGAAATGTTTTACGAAAATTACATGTATTTTACTGTTTTCCTGAATAAAAAAACAAAAAAAGATTCAATATTTTCTCTAAATACCTGTATAATAAACTTGAGTCTGCAGGCCAAAACAGAAGTGGATCACGAGGCTATTGCAATATCCCCATTTTGCCTCTCTCCCTTATAGTGGGCTTGGAAATCAAAATGGAGCTTTCTGGTGGTTGTAGGCCAGGATCTGTCCTGATTGCCCCTTGCACTGGCACTGACCAGAAAGTTGCAGAAAGCCTATTGGGAACCAATGCTAGGTTCCAGGGCATTAAGCTGAGATAGTGGGAGCCAGGCAAGAGAGGCCATCTTTGGTTTCTACTCTGTAAACATAAAGAGGAAGAGGAGGAGGTAGAGAAGGACTGTGCATGACCTATGGCAAGATACATACGATTATAAAAAGAAAATGCTGCTAATGAGTGAGTTGTCATGAAAAAATTCCTGGTTCATGGGTTACAATTGCTTTTTCACCTTCTCAGAACTTCTGCTCTCCCTTTTATACTTTGCCTGTTTCTGCTGCTTATTGAGCAGGTGTGAGGATGTGAAAGCCTCCCTGTGCATTGTGGGGATGCAGGCCCTGGCAGAGATGAACCGTTGGAGAGAGGTCCTCTCCTGGCTACTGCAGTATTACAAGCTTCCTGAAAAGCTGCCTCTGAAAATCTTTGAGATGTGGTAAGTCCTTCAGGGTATTTTACAGATGGGTGCTGCTAGTTCTTGGAGGATTAGGGTATAGTAACTCGTGCATTACTGTACATTATGTAATCCCTGTCTCACCGGTTCACAGGGAGTGCTGGGCCCATATTCTGACTGACACACTTCCAGGAACAAAGAAAAATCTTTCAAGATCCTTAAGGTTTTTCTAGAGGTCTTCTGCAATAGTCCTGTACAAAAGCACCCAGGCACACAGTGGCTAATGTTCAAAATAAAATCTTTTATTGATGCTTAACTGCAGGTATAAATCATAAAAGAGACACTTGTTTATTGCACATCAATACAAAAAAATTGTCAAAAAGAAAAAATTATAGGCGCAGTCACTAATAAATTTGCACTCCCTGGTAGTAGGTACTCTTCACAAGGGACCCTCCTTGGGCACTTCCTCAACAGTACCTATAAACTTGGATGCAAACTCTCTTTTTCTATAGACGCTAGGAATTCCTGCTGACACTTTACAGAAACTCCTGACTGATGCTTCCCTGTAAGCTACAGCTCTGAAGGTAAAGATAAAGCAAGACAGACCAGTTGCCTTGGGTAGGGTCTATTTATTCACACAATAATCTTGATAAAAGAGCCCAGCTCTGGCCGAGTTTCGCACAAGGCTGCTTCAGGGGCTTTCAGGGAGATAACATTATGTGTGATTTTCCAAGATGTAATTATGGAAGACTGTGCTGAATGGAATCATGGCTGATTAAACTTCAACCGTATGTTGTGTACATCAGTATTTCAGTTCAAATACTAAGATTGTGCAGATTAGCAATTTACTCCACATAACATTATCTCACCGAATACTGTTTATTAATAAACCTTAGTGGGCCTCGAGGCCATGCAGCAATTCTTGTGGTTCACCAGTTATTATCACTAGTTCATCTACGGCTGCTCCTACTTGGCCACACCACTCACTGCCCTCACTAAAACAGGGGATTATGCCCGGCATTGGAATTAAGGAAACCATCCAAGCATTAAACCGGCTTAAATGGGAGTTTACCCATAATCTCTGCCTACACCACCCAGACCCTGCCTGACTATTCATGCTAGAGGTAGATGCCTCTGCCCTCAGTAAAATGGGTTGCGCTTCATGGACGCGCGTTGGACGCGGCTTTCATTTGCTTGCCATTTAAATACTGTATCGGGCGGTATGTGATCCGGACTGTGCGTGCGGCAAATGAGGGTGCGCCCAGCACTACCGCACTCTTTCTAACGCAGCCTTACTGTATCGGCCTGCATATCTTTAAAAAAAAAAAAGAAAAAACAAACAACAAATGAAGAAATAGGGGGAATATAGTGTACCGGAGGAGGGATGCGCTCCCCTCCAGTTCTTCTTCCTGTGCTTCTATTTACGACATTCTAATCTATGGTAGGGTAATTGTCCACTTATGCTTTGAAAGAAGGTAACTGGCAACTGCCCTTATAGGTACACCTGGTGTCATATGGGCAAAGGGTGTGTCCTTTGTCTCCATCAGCTGTGGAGGAGGGAAATTCCTGTGTGTAAGGAGTGGTTTAGCATGAAGGGAAATTAGCAGGCAAGATTACATTTCACCCCTTTTTATCTTGTGGGCATAGGGAGTGGGGGGGGGTTGGGGGGAAGTCGGGGTAGGGTTGAGATACTGCATTGAAAAATCACTGTTGACATTGAAGGATTAGCAGATGATAGATAGCAGCTTTAAGTGAAGTGTTTCATTTGTTATATGACAGCTGGTAATATGAGCATGTTATTTAGGAGGACTGCATGATAACACCTGTTGATCTTCTATTGTTATGTAATGTATAGTGTGAATAAAAATTATTTACAAAAAAAAAAAAATTACATTTCACCTTGCCACTATCCCTAGTAAGCATAAGTCTGCAGTATGTTCTAGCGAAAACCCAACAACTTTAGATATTTTAATAGAAAATTGCCTCCAAAATTGGCTATATGGGCACATCTACCACATATGGTTGTGCGTGCCACAAAGGGCTATCTGTAGCTTCTATGTGTTGGAAACGTGATTTTTGTCACAGTGCTCGACTGTATTGAGTTAGCTAGTACTGAACTGTTTTGTACTGTATTTCAGTCCAAAAGAAAAGTGTTTCACTGTAAAGTTTGTAACTTGTGTCTTGTTAAAGAGTTGATTTTTTTTTTGTATATGCTAAATGTTGTGTTTGTAGAGAGTTAACATTTTTTCTTAACACATGTAAGGGTTTTAAATTTAAAAAATTTGAATTTTTGCTTGGTGAGAGATGTGAAACTTTATGCAAAAATATGCATATTTGCCATATAATTGCTGCAGAATCTTGCAACTATCTGCCACAAGATTTACTTTTACCACAGAATCTTGAAAGATCAGCCACTAGAAACTGGGGGCTGTGATTAAGGGCAATTCCTTTTGAGTACTCTGTCTCATGTCAGATTCCTTGCTGTAGGTTTGGAACACAGCTGAAGAAATGCTAAAAAATTAAAAAATATTGGCAAATGTTCCTGAAAAATCCCTTTCCTTTTATAGGGAATGAAAAGTTCTTTAAAGAAATATTAAAAAATATATCTAAAGTGATATAGTTGGAGACAGGGCATGTAGTAATACCAAGGTCAGTCAAGCCCAGCATCCTGACTCAGACAGTGGCCAGTCTGGGTCAGCAGATCCCCAGTAGTTGATCTATTTATTATATCCCACTCCCAGGGATAAGCGCTGGCTTTCTCAAGTCTACCTAGCTAATAATTGTTTATGGATTCTTCCTTTTGGAATTTGGCCAAAGCTCTTTAAAACTCCACACTGCTAGTCTGCTTGACTATGTACCCTGGGAACAGATTTAACAACTCAATTGTGCATTGAGTGAAAAAGTGCTTTCTATAGTATGCTTTAAATCTGCTGTTCGTTAGTTTCATGGGGACCGATGTAATAAGACCCGCGCTGAAATTGGCACCATTTTTCTGTGCAATCATTTTTTTGAGCATGCGAGGCAAGAACAGGTGGCCCCGTGGGATGTAGTAAGAGAACTGCATGAGATACACGCAAGAGAACTGCATGAGAGACACGCAAGACCAAAAAGATGCACCAGTACCCGCTTAAAAGTTCTGATGCAGAAAGCCGCAGGACAAAGGCATTAAAACAAGTGCTAATGAAAAAAATGTTGCAGACTGATTTCTAACTATTTTCAAGTTACTACTATTCAAAAATACATTTTCAGCTCCTACCCCCTTGGATCCTTTTACTCCATTGCTGACATTAGTGTGGTTGTGTGTCCGTGCTGCCTTTTCTTCACCGGGTGCCCGTGGTCGCTCGGCGTGGATCAGCTCTGCCAGGAGAAAGCAGGAGCCAGGATGGATGGGCTGGCGATCTCAGGGGGCTACAGACAAAGCACCAATTCCGCCCAGAGCTGCAGCATCAACGGGACCAGGACCAAAAGCTTTCAGAGTAGTAGGAGTGATCAACAGGCCCTGGGCACCCAGCAAAGGAAAAGGCTGCACAGACACACAACCAAACTAATGCCAGCAATGGAGTAAAAGAGCTTCCAGACAGGCACTTTAACTTCATTCCTGCCCTGACCCGAGTGCTAAAAACCCCTCACTAAGGGGGTCATTTTCCAAGTGGCTCGCACACGATAAGGGACGTTTCGCATACGAAAAGTCCCTTATCGCGTGCGATACCAGGATGGGGGCGGAGTCGGCCCCGGAAGAGGAGGAGTCGGGGCGTCACCGGGGCCGACTCCGCGAAGACGCCACAGACGATGAAAAGGTTAGGGCCTTTTCGCGTCCGAGTTCGCGCCCAATAGCTTCACCTCCTATGGTGGTGCTATTGGGTGCAAAACCGGCAGTGATCGCACCGCGGCGGTGCGATCACTGCCGGCTAGCGCAGGACCGCCCCCCCGTTTCGGCCCCTCATTACCTAAAGTATTGCAGGCCTGCCATACTTTAGAAAATGAGGCCCTAAGTGATCTCCATGCTAGTGCCGCTCCCTGCATTGCCCATGAATACACGTTATTGCATACACGTGTAAGATTAGTGCAGAAAACCACACGTAATTACGTGCGCAGAAACCCGCGACAGGTTAAGTGCAGTTTATTCCATTGGCCCTGTGGAGCGCCCCCTTGTTTTAGTATTATTTGGGATGGTAAATAACCATCCTTTATTTACCTGTTCCAACCCACTCATGATTTTATAAACTTCTGTCATGTGTCCTCTTAGCCATCTCTTTTCTAAGCTGAAGAGCCCAAGCATATGTAGCCTCTCATCATAAGGAAGCCATTCATCCTCTCTAATTTTTGTCACCCTCCCCTGTATCTTTTTCTAGTTCTGCTGCACACAGTACTCAAGATGCCGTCTCACCATGGTTCAATACAGAGGCAATATGATCATGTGGCTGTGGGATATTTTTTTAAAGCCCTTCAGTATCTACTCCTGGGGGAATTCTGCACATAAAAACTTAAAATTCTGCAAACTTTATATTGGTCAAAATAACACAATTTACATGACAGTCTTTAATTACCTTTTAAATTAATACAGAAAAATGTTATTACTTAGAAATGCAGAATTTTAAATATTTTTAGCATCATTTCCCTAGAAAGTCACTGTAAGAGTGTCCCTTCTACTCGCTTTCCCTACTCCCTGGCCACTTTGCCCTCTCAGGCCCCAACTCTTCCACCTGCCAGTGTCTCTCCCCTCCACCTCTAGGCTCAACCCCTTCCACTCGATCGCCAATCCCAGAGTTTGACCACATTCTCAGTACTGCCCCTCACACAGGCTCCCTCTGTCCCTCCCTCTCTCACACACATGCTCCCTCTCTCTAGTGCACATACACACGTCCTCATACAGGCTCCCTCACTCTCGCACACACACATTCCCTCATACAGGGTCCCTCTCTCTTGCATACACACCCTCACAAGCTCCCTTTCTCTCTCACACATACATCCTCACACAGGCTACCCGTGTCTCTCTCACGCATCCCTTCACATAGGCTCCCTCACACATACACAATCCCTTCACACAGGCTGGCACCCTCACATACACACGATCCCTTTTTCATACACACCAGCTCCCAGTCTCTCACACTTATACACTCCTTCACAATCTCCTCATGTAGGCTTCCTCTGGCACCCACACTCAAGCACACCCCCCCACACACCCACACACACACATACACACACACTCTTTCTCTCACTCCCCTGCTCGCTCTCTCACACCCACCCCCTGCTGTCTCTCTCTCCTTACCCCCTGCTCTTGCTCTCCCTCTCACTCCCGTCTCTCTCCTCTTCCCCCTCCCCCTCCTCTCTCTCATCCTCCCTTTCCTTCTCTCACACCCCCTCCCTTCTCTCATACCCCTCTCCCCTCCCCACACACACACACACACACCTCTCTACACACATTTACTCTCACCAGGGCCTTCATCTTTGATGCAAGTGGAGTGGTTCCCAAGGCACGTGGGGGCCTTCATCTTCGCTGTGAACAGCGCGCTTCGCAGCATGCAGGGGTCTCCTCTGACATTTTCTGCACAGAATTTGGCAATTCTGCGCAGTGGGGGAATTCTGCGCAAATTCTGCGCTCCGCAGTAGTGCAGAATTCCCCCAGGACTAAGTATCTTGACATGGAATAGTGATGCCCGTAACCACTCCCCAGGCCAGCTGGAGATGCGGAGGAGACAGCATTTCGAGTTTCTTGGAGGAGGGAGAGAGTCTGTCATCACGCAATGCCAACACATAGTGGCCAGCTTTTTAAGGCTCATGATTTCAGGGTTCTGGAAGGAGCCCTGGTGTATGGCTCCTGGCCAAAGACTGTCAATGTGATGATTGGGCTATGTGAGTTAGGAGGAGAAAGAAAATGGGGGGGGGAGGAAAAATGCCTGGGTGATTGCACATGAAGGCTTATAGTGCTGGATGTGGGCCCCAGTTCCAATTCAACTGGAAGTCCAGAGAAGCAGGAGGAAAATTCCAGGCCACCCCCTAAAACAAAGGCAGTGTGGTACAAGAGTCAGCCTGGCCTGCGGCTCAAGAAAGTGACTTTCACAGCAGTTCATCACAGGGAAGGTTACTTAAACCAAAATACTTACATTAAGAGGCAATTTGACTTCTTATTAACAATTTGCCGGTTTAGATTTGGCATTAGCCGAATACAACATGGCTGTCCCTTTGGAAGTCTGATTTTATTCTTGCTGCTCAATAGTGATTGGATGTCTGACATTGCCACCTGTGATTCATTGAAATTCCTTCTCTTTGTGAGCAGTGTGACTAAAAACCTTTAATAAAGCAAATGTTAGATCTTCTCTGCATATTTAAATTATAAGCTTGAAATAGTAAAATTAGCACCTGTTTTGTAAGGTAAAATCCTTTGCATGAGATGCTTTTAGTGACAAAGGAGTCTCAGCCCGTGCATATTTTTTCCCCCCCATTAGCGATCCCTCTTCTTTACGATCCTCAGTCAGTTCATTCAGTGGATTTGCTATTAAAATGGTTTGCAAAATAGAGTTCCGGCTGTTCTAATTAGGTTGCTGTGCTTTATTTTGATTTTCGGGCCGGGCGCCTCAGCATCCTCCTATACAGCAAAGTGGAGGAGCCGCACGTGATGCTGGAGGTGGGAAGCGGCTGGCTGCGCGACGAAGGCAACCAGAGCCTGGCCGGGTACGGGATGGTGGCGGAGTTGTACCTCTCGCAGGTGCTGCTGCCCCTGGGCCAGTTTGCAGAGGCGGAGAGCCTGGCGAAGGACTGCTGCGGGTTCAGCAAGGAGCAGCGAGCAACCGCCCTCAGAGCGGTCAGAGAGAGGCAGCAGCAGTGGGAAGAGCCTGGCGCCCAAGAAAAATCATTAAAGCCGACCAAAGAAGAGCAACGAGGCGCAGGAAAAGAGCTGCAGGCAGGTAAGATTTGTTTGGGAATCTTAAAATAAAACGCCACAGTCTGATGTGTTTTCCCAGCAATGTGAAATGTAGACTGCAGGTTCAAGCTTTATTTTTGAGCTTGTGCTCCCATTTCTTTGGGCTTCTAGCTCAGTTGGAAGTGACCTCAACTGGGCTACAGGGCCTCGAACATTCATTCACAACTACCTGGCGGGTCCCCAGTTTGTTAAACCTTTTCTACCCTCTCGCCTAGCACAGCCCATAGCCAGAGGGGGACACAGAGACTGATGCTCTCCCCTCCCCCAACCCAGAGCACATGCACCCTAAGTTAGTCCAGTTGGTATCGCATGACAGATTCCTCTCCGCCACAAGGTCCCGTCCTAGCCCATCTGATCTAGATAATAGGGAGCACCACACTAGCAGTGTAGCTGCAGTAGGGATGGAGAAGTTAAGTTCAACCTATAATGGAAGCATTGCACAAGGATTCCCAACTCGGTAATAGCCCTTCATAGTGTGCAGCTTTACCATGGAGGTTGCCATATTGTTACAGCTGCTTTATTGTGTGTCATGGGTATGCTTCTAGCATAACACAAAAAGAACCTGTTTCTTAGGTGGCCAATGTACTAAACTGTTAATATTTGCTATTAATGTACATAAACACGGTGCTTATTGCATTGTTAATGAGGTGTAAATGAGGCACATATTACTGCAGATGGTAAAAGCATATACATACGTGCAGATGGTATCACAAAAACTACACCATTCTGAGGGAATTTTTTGTGTTAAGAAATCTACGATGTATTTTGTGCATTTTAGCAGGTCAACTTTTTCACTAATAGGCAAAATAACTCTTTACCTACTTTTGCAGCTCACAACTTCATTATCATAGATTTCATGTTAACACTATTGTAAGTTGGTTTACATTAACGTCTCATGATAAATCATACAGGTCAATTTGGAGCTGGTCCCACTCTGTCTAGGGTCTCCTCTCCCTAAAATGAATTTCAGTGGCATTTTACAAGACTATTGTAACTTTAGTAAGAGACTCTCCCTATTAAATTTCAGCAAAATCTGCCTTTGGAGAGGCAATTATTAAGGCTTCAAGTTCAGCTACCGAAAATTTTGCAAGTCTTTTGTAAACATTCATTATTCAATTACCTTTAAAAAAAAAAAAAACCCTTCCCCTTTTCCTCCTTTCTCTGTTTCTGTGGATAACAGACATGGCCATCCTCCCAGTCCCCTAAGCCCATAACCTAGGAGTCCTCTTCTACTCCTCTCTCTCCTTCTCTGCACATAGCGAGAACTCTGCTAAAATGTGGTTATTTCCTTTATAACATTGACAAAATGTCCCTTTCTTTCTGAACACACTATCAGCAACCTTATCCACTCTCTCATCTCCTCCTCCTTAAACTATTGCAACCTGCTCCTCACAGGTCTCTCAGCAAGCCATCTTTCTTCCTCCCAATCTTTCCAAAATTCAGCCGCACAACTTATCTTTCTCCAAATTCGTTACACCCATATAACCCCTCTTCTGAAGTCACCACATTGGTTCCCTGTCCATTCCTGCATACAGTTCTAACTCCTCTTACTCCTCTAAAAGAGCCTTGACACTGCAGATCCTCATTATCTTTCCTCTCTTATCTCCCGCTACACCCCTCATCAGCACTCTCCTTATCAGACAAATCCCGCCTATCTGTGCCCTTCTCCTCTACCACCAATTCCTGACGCTGCACTTTCCACTTGGCTGCACCAAATGCTTGGAATAGTCTTCCTGAGCTGAATGTCATGCTCCCTCTCTCCTCTTGTTTAAAGCCCATCTAAAAGCCCATCTTTTTTAGGCTGCTTTTAAATCTTAAGCCTGATTGTCCACCTTCAGCCTCATTAACTAATTGTAACCATTGTCTTACTATATGAAACTCCCTAAGTCTTTTGACCTGTATATTTGTCTTGATTAGATTGTAAGCTCTTCCAAGCAGGGACTGTTTCTTATGTGATGTTTGTACAGCACTGCCTACATTGAGTAGCACTATAGAAATGTTAAGTAATAGTAATACTTTGGCTGGAAGAATAATTTGGAATGCTGGCTCTGAATTTTTATGGATTACAATAGGAAATGTTAAATATCAATATAGGACAGTTTGCAGCAGAAGGTAATAGTTGAGGGGAGGAGGATAGGAAGCTGCACATATGGGGAAAGCAGAACAGAAAGGCACTAGGGCAGGAATTCCCAACCTTTTTAAGAGCATAAACCCCATTTCTACCTCCAAAAGTTTTATGGACCCTCCACACATTTGTCTTTAATATTTACATAGTATGTCATTTATGGAAAACGTATTAATGTAATTACAAAGATATGATATGCACATTATTATCATTCATATTGTATAAAACTTAATATTAAGTAATGCTTACTGATATAAACTAGTGGGGCTGGATTGGTGGGATAGAGAGAGAAAGAAACTGGTGGGGATGCACTGAGGCAGAGAGACTGGGAATGGATTAGGAGGAAAGATAGATGTGGGAATGGAGAGACAGACAGCCGGGGATGAACTGAAGGAGAGAGACAGATGTGAGGATTGTCAAGAGAGAGGGAGAGGAGACTGGCGGGATGGATTAGGGGAAGAAAGCGCGATACGGGGGAAGATAGAGGTGAGGATGGACTGGGGAAGGAGGGAATGGTAGGAATGGAATGGGCGAGATAGGGACTGGTGGGGGATGGCCTGGGAAGAGGGAAGGAGAGAGAGACTAGTGGGAATGGACTGAAGAGAGAGAGAGACACCACTGAGGATGGGACTGGGAGAGAGAGGTGGGGGAGGAAGGGGTGTGTTTGAGACAGTCTTGCATCACTAAGATGGAGAGGTGGAAGTAAATTTGATGCACACATTCTTGGCTTGGTAACTTCTTTATTTATTTACAAGCCATTAAGCCCGTTAAAACGGGCTACATCCCTCTGTCTCTCACCTCCCCCTCATTCTCTCTCCCCTCACTCTTCACCACCCCTACCTCCTACCTCCTCACCCACTCCTCCCCCTCCTCTCCTCTCACTCAGTCCCTCCCTCCCACTCAGTCTCACTCACTCCCTCCCCCCTCTCTCCCTCCCTCCCTCTCACTCACTCAGTCCCACTCACTCTCACTCAGTCCCACTCACTCCGTCCTCTCCCTCAGTCCCACTCCCTCCCTCCCTCTCTCTCCCTCAGTCCCACTCCCTCCCTCAGTCCCACTCACTCCCTCTCACTCAGTCCCCCCTCCCTCCCACTCAATCCCTCCCTCCCACTCAGTCCCTCCTCTCACTCACTCCCTCCCCCCTCTCTCCCTCCCTCTCACTCACTCAGTCCCACTCACTCTCCCTCAGTCCCACTCCCTCCCTCTCTCTCCCAGTCCCACTCCCTCCCTCAGTCCCACTCCCCCTCACTCAGTCCCTCCCTCTCTCTCAGTCACTCCCTCCCACTCTCTTTCTCCGTCCCTCCCTCCCACTCAGTCCGTCCCTCCTCCCTCCCTCTCTCTCTCTCTCTCTCTTCTCCCTCCCTCGCTACTGGCCGCTGTCGCCGTCGCCACCGCTCGCTACCGCTGTCGCTACCGCCGCCGCCGCCCGCTACCGCCCGCTGCCGGTACCGCCGCCGCTCGCTACCGCCGTCGCCGCCCACTGCTGCCACTGGACGCCGCCATTTTTTTTCTTTCTGACGCTGGCTCAGACCGACGTGCTCGCCCGCACATGCGCGGTAGAGCTGGTCTCTACTGCGCATTTGCGGCACGTCGGTCAAGCTTCGTTTATCTAGTAAGATTTTATTTTTAAGAAAATAACTTCTCCCTCCTGCCCTGCTTTCCCTCACTCATGGTCCTTTCCTGAGTGCTGGCTCCCCTCACCCCCCTCCCCAGCCTCTAACCCATTTCCTTTCTCTCCTGCCCTCTACCCACTGTGTCCCCTTTCCCCATCATCTACTTCCTGCCATAATCCCATGTCCTCTCCTGCCCTGCTTCGTCTCAGCTGTGGCCCTTTCCCGAGAGCCTTGCCTCCTGCCATTGCCTCGTCCCTAGTGCCAGTGTGGTTAAGTAAAAAATATTTAAAATGTCATTTTACTTAAGTTGGGGCATTCTGAATGCCCTTGCAATGGTGCCCAGACTAGGGAATCATGATAGCTCCAGGGTGGCGTGGCTCAAATGGTCTTGGGCTGACTGCAGTGCATGGGTTGGCAGCTAGGGCTGAAGCTCCATTGTGGTAGTGCCTGCAGTGAAGGTCAGGTCAGCGATGGAAGATTATTGAGAACACTGCTATTAGGATTTATTTATTTATTTTATTTATTTATTTAAAATAATTTATATACCGGAGGTTCCTGTATTCTGCTGTAGAAGAAACAGCCGGCAGTGCAGGGGCAGGGCCAGTGGTGATGATGCACCTGCAAACCCAGACGTGGCACCACCTGAGATTTCTGCCATAGAGCCAGGGAAAACAGAAGAAGCCAGAGAAATCATAGGGAATTGAAGGGAAGGTTCTCACTGCTATGCTTTAGTCCAAACAGGGGAAGAAGGTTCCTGAGCCCTCAAGCCTGAAACTAGGCTTCTAGTCACCAGATTCCCCCCCCCCCCCACCCCCCACCCCTGGGCTGTCCCTGCAGCATCCCTGCCCTCTCAGGGTGCAGACAATCAAACCAGGGACCTTATGCATGAAGTGCATTACACTGGCCACTGAGCCAGGGGGCCAGCCCTACCGCCTGTACTTTTTAGCTGTACGTAGAGCAGGCTTTCCAGGGTCATGTTCAGGTCAGGGAGGAAGATAAATGCTTATAGATTGCATTTTCAACTCTATGCACCTTATTTTCCATGGGAAAATATGATGCAAAAATCTGTGTACCTGTTGCAAGTCTCAAAGCAAACGTGTGTGTGTGTGATTTCTCTGAACTTGGAATAAAGTGCATGGGTAAAAAGTACCTGTGGCCTTCGTTCCCAATGTGGACAGTTTGGAAATGGGCCCCAGGTGGTCTAACCCAGGACCTTTCGCAGGTTTCAATTTCTCCTCTGAGTAACATTCTGTTTTAATTTTTTTTTTTTTTTTTAAATCCCAGGCAATGTACCCAAATCACTCGTGAATTCATTGAAGCTTTTGCGCAGAGTACTGGGATCAGCGATGAGCTGCTTACATTCCATCCCCTTCAAAAGAGTTGTCTTGGCTGCATTGATAGTCTACCTGGTATTGTTGAGATTGGATGCTGGTAAGTGGTGGTAAGAAGGTTTTTGATATTTTCTGACACGGGGGGTGGCTTAAATGGACTTTTCTTGTCTTGCATTTCCTGTCTCTTATATCAATAGCCAGTGTACAACAGGAACAGTTATATAGGATCTTATTGATAAGCACAATACAGATATCTCACAGACATAACAGAATAAATATCCCAACAGCTACATAAGCAGACAACAGATAAAAGTCCATAGCATAGATGTAAAAAATGGAACATAAAACCTTAAAATTATGAGTGTGAAGCCCCCACCAGAGAATTCATCTTAAAATTAACCCAATAAGCCAACAAAGCCCTGACCCACAATCAAGCAAAGCTCTTGTAGCCATTATGAAGCAAAAGTAACAGAAAAAAAGACAGGTCTTAATGGCTTTTCTGAACTATAATAGGTCAGGAATAAATTGCAAATCTCTGAGCAAAGCATTCCAGAGAGAAGATGCTGTTCCTGTCCATATCCCAGATCAGTCCAGACAAGTGGGGGGGGGGGGGGGGGAATTGCATCCCTACCAGCAAATGAACAGGTTTGCACCTCTACCATCTGCTGGAGACAGAGAAATACTGAGGGACTGCAGGAAGAACTCTCGGTTATGTAGCAGTGCCTGAAAAGCTTTTATTCTCTGCTTCCATCTGCTGGTAGGAATGCAAAAGCCCTCGCTTGTCTGGACTGATCTGTGGTATTCCAGGAACGAAAATTAGCAGGTAAGAACCAATTTTCCTATAAGTAAAACTTCCCATTTGCGGGTGCTAGTTAACTTAACCTCTTACAGAGAGTATACAAAGCCAGGCCTCATTTGCTGATCTCCGGGATCTAGGGGACATGAGTGATTGAGGGAGGGTTCACAGCTGTTTCATGTCTTCTCTCTAAGCAGAAGTTATTTTATGAAATCTTGTAAAATCTTTTCGATTGCATTTTCCCCAGCCATGGCATAATAATCATTAAAGGCCTAGGGAAATATTTCACCTGTGCCAATTCTTCTTTCTCTCTCTTCCTATTGATTAACGTAGTGTACTGTTTGTTAGTCCACTTGAATGCACAGAAATAAAGTTTTAACTAACAAAAAAAAAAAAGTAAGGTGATCCCTTTTTCATTGGACAAATTTAATGCATTTCCTAGGCTCGCTTTCAGGATCTGAGGTAGGGAGTGTCAGCTCCAGAAAGCAAGTCAGGAAATATTAACTTTCTATTGGACTAATTTATCATCTTATATCTGCCTATTATGGTTAGTATTTTTTACTTCCGATGTGCTTTGTTTTTATTTCTTTCTTCTTCATCACCTCCACTCATCTGTCCTATTTTCACATTACACCTCTGGTCCATAATTTGTGCTCCTATGAACGTTACTGCAGCTAGAGGTTCCTTTCTGTTCATTTGCATACCAGACACTAGAATACCCCAGCAGTGTTCACTAGGAGTGATGCTATTGAGAGGAGCCCTGTAATGTGCTTAGACCATGCATGTCCCTTTGAAGGCTGACACATAGGGAGATGGAGCTGAGCTCACAGTGAGGAGAGAATGCACTAGGAACAGGGAGAGAAAGAAATACAGTTGCATAATTAAACTCCTACCCAAGAATAGAGAACTGAGCAACTGTTAAGAGAGTAAGAGCAAGCAGAGAGAAAAGATACATTGTGTTACAGTAATCTAGTCAGGTTTCTCAGATGTTGCTTTTATGTTTTGCAGATATAGGCACCTCTCTTGCCCCATAAGCATCAGAATGGCCTGCCTGCCTTCCTGCTGCTTCTTCCTATATTGGCACTGTGTGAGTCTCAGTTTGCGTCGTGCGATTCTCAGTTTGCGTCGTGCAGGTGCCTGTAGTTTTGTGCTGATCGTGTAAGACTGAGTCTGTAAGATCAGCAAGAATACAGAGAATGCGTGGTGCCAGCATCATCTATCAACTATTCAGGACCATGCAGGAGAAAACATATAGAGCAAAGTTTAAGGAGACTAGCTTGCTTTGTAGGAGGGGGAGATGGTGGTGGTGGTGGAGGTAGATAGGTAGGCAGGCTTGCTAGGGAGAGGCTGGAGGCAGGTGGGTTTTGGAGGGGAAGGGAATGGCTAACTAACTAGGAAGACGAGATTGCAGGCTGATTGGGAGGCAGGCTTGCAAGCTTGTGGGGACAGAGGCAGGGCTAGCCATGTGAGAGGGCGAAGAGATTCAGGATTGAGGCTGAGAAGCCTTGAGGATGTTGGGGAGAGCAGAACCCCGAGCAGGGATAGAGACACCACCCCCCCCCCCCCACCCTGGATTTTCCCTTTCTCACAGGACAAGCAGGATGGTAGTCCTCACATATGGGTGACATCACAGAATGGAGCCCAATCACGGAACACTTTTGTCAAAGGTTCTAGAACTTTGACTGGCCCCTACTGGGCATGCCCAGCATTGGCACTAACCCTGCAGCCAGCAGGGGTCCCTCTTCAGTCTTCTTTTTTCCGCGCAGCAGTAGCCATGCGGTTAAGGAGCTCTGCAAGGATTCCTGACAGGAATTTTCCTCGCGGAATTATTAAAATTTAAATTGCCTCACAGGGGTCCCTCCATTAACTTTTTTCTGTCCGCGGTACTCCGGTAAGTTTTTACCCATTTTCCGTCTATTACCGTCAAGTTTAGCCCTTGCGGCCTACTGGCCGTTGACCGTACCGCGGCTCGATTTTTTTTCTATGGCCATGGCGTCGGGGTTCCGTCGGTGCCCAGACTGTACTAGTACCATGTCCATTACAGACCCTCATAAAGTCTGTGTAATGTGTCTTGGACGAGAGCACGATGTCTTGACCTGCACCAAATGTGCCCTAATGACACCAAAAGGTCGCAAGGCCAGAATGGAGAAGATGGGACTTCTCTTCCGTGCTCAAACCCCGACTCCATCCATTGCATTGATGTCATCTGAACCGGCACCATCAACTTTGTGCCAGCATCGACCGCGACCGGTGACTGTCTGGCATCGACAACTTCTCGGCCTTCGACACCCTCTTCTCCCCCTCAGGACCGAGGGGATCGAAAGAGAAACATCGCCATCGGCACCAAAAGTCTCGGACGATCAAGGGAGCGAAACCATTGACCTTGCCATCGTCCGAGCCGCCGTCGAAGAAACCCCGTCCAGAAAAGGCACCGACCTTTTCGGCAACTGGGTCACAGAGGCAATCCTCGCCCGACAGGGCATCAGGAGCTGTGACTCCGCCTTTAACGGTGGTCCCTCCGGCTATGCCTCTGCCTCCTTCTTCTGTTCTGGAGCTGGGGCTGCTTGCTCCAGGTCTCCAAGAAAAACTGGACCGGATGGTTCAGGAGGCCATTGACAAGGCGATGCACCGACTCCAGGTTCCCCCGGTACCGACATCAGTACCGATGGTGGAGCCGGCTACTGACCCGATTCCATCAGCCTTGGCACCGCTGCTATCGAGAATGGAAGCGCTTATAGCCGCTTTTCCACCGATGGACCCCGGGTCACCGATGGCTCCGGTGCCCTCCCCGATTACTTTATCATTGGGAGGAGAAACACCGTTCCGCATTCCTCCATCAGGGGTTCTCCCTCAGCCATCTAGATCGGTGCTGATACCTTCATCGGCGCCATCGAGCCATCCACCGGTGCCCTCGATGCCTGTGCCTGGGCCTTCATTGCTTTCATCAGTGCCTCCGGTTATTCCTTCGATGCCTTCGGAACCTAGTCCAGGACCTTCAGGTATCCAACTCCCCCCATCCCTCTCCAGTTTCTAGAGGGACAGGTGCTGATCCTTATGATACCTGGACTGATGATTCCTCACCAAACACCGATGACTTGCCATCACCTCCTTCACCCACTGAGAGTAGAAAGCGTTCTCCCCCAGAGGACCTTTCTTTCATAAATTTTGTGAAGGAAATGTCTGAATTGATCCCCTTCCAATTACTAACGGAACAGGACGACAGACATCAAATGGAATTGCTTCAATTCCTGGATGCGCCCAAGGAAATCACCTCCATCCCTATCCACCAAGTTCTTCTAGATCTCCTCAAGAAGAACTGGGAACATCCTGGCTCCATTGCACCAGTCCACAGGAAAACTGACTCTACCTATTTGGTGCAGTCAGTTCCAGGCTTTCAGCAGCCTCAGTTGGATCACCAATCTGTGGTGGTTGAATCTGCGCAAAAGAGAGCGAAAAGATCAAAACCTCACACTTCCTTTCCCCCTGGCAAGGAACAGAAGTTTTTAG
This sequence comes from Rhinatrema bivittatum, assembly GCF_901001135.1. Taxonomy (NCBI): domain Eukaryota; kingdom Metazoa; phylum Chordata; class Amphibia; order Gymnophiona; family Rhinatrematidae; genus Rhinatrema; species Rhinatrema bivittatum. The sequence continues at coordinate 228,419,731 of NC_042618.1, forward strand.
GTACCATTGGTCGCCGAGTCTTTCAAGGATCAATGTTGATCCTCCGAATTTCCGCTTAACAACTCTATATGACCCAATATAATAGGGTCATTTTTAAGCAGATACAGGAGTTGACAGCCTCCATGCCTCAGTCACTTCCAGAACAACTCCACACCCTAATTAACCAGGGTTTGGAGGCAGGCAAACATGAGATCAGATCATGTTATGACATCTTCGACACTGCAACCAGAGTATCTGCAGCTACTATTTCAGCGAGACGATGGGCTTGGCTCAAGTCTTCAGACCTTCAACCGGAAGTCCAAGATAGGTTGTCTGACCTTTCCTGTATAGGAGACAATCTCTTTGGCGAGCAGATTCAAAAGGACCATCATGAGACTCTCAAACAGCTCTCTCTGATACCTTCGGATTATCCTTCCAAACAGCCTTCCGGAAGGACTCTAAAAAGTCTTTCTACAGACCAAAGAAGTCCTACCCGCCAGCAGCCAGATGTCGTTCTGCGAGACCATTCCTCAAATCACAGTCTCGTCAGACCCGAAAACAAAAGCCAGAGACAGCCCCCCAGCCGGGCCCTGCTTCTGGCTTTTGACTTTCGCGTAGAGAGCAGCAGCCAGATTCCATTAGCACACATTTATTTATTTATTTATTTATTTAAAGGCTTTTATATACCGATGTTCATGTACTAGTACATACCGCATCGGTTTACATAGAACCAAAGTTGGAAATTACATCAAACAAGTGGGTACAAAGAACAGGGCTATACATAACATACCAGTGGGACGACGGTTATACCATTTCAACAACATATGGCAATCAATCACCTCGGACCACTGGGTCCTAGCAATAATTGCTCAGGGCTATCATCTCAATTTTCTCTCCATCCCACCGGATTCCCCGCCTCTAATGGCATGGAAAACATCCAGTCACCAAGGAGATGCAGGGAAGACTTCCAAATTATTTTAAACGAACGGTATTTTTATTCATCAAGTCGGCTACTCCATTGCTCAATCAACACAAATTCTTTCAATTTCAGTCTTGGGACTGTTTTCATTTCCCTGCATCTCCTTGGTGACTTAATAACTTATTGTGGAGAGCGGTGTTGCTCCATTTATGTTTATGGAAAACATCCAACCATTCATTGCTCCTGGAGCAGCAGGTCTCCCTCCTACTCCAGTCCAGAGCAATAGAACCATTCCCTCAGCAAGGTCTCGGGTTCTATTCCCGGTACTTTCTAATACCCAAAAGATCGGGAGGCATTTGTCCAATCCTGGATCTACGAGCCCTCAACAAGTACCTCCAGAGAGAAAAGTTCAAGATGGTAACCTTGGGCTCGCTTCTTCCTCTTCTACAAAGAGGAGACTGGCTCTGCTCTCTCGACCTCCAGGACGCATACACTCATATTGCGATAACTCCATCTCATCGCAAATACCTGAGGTTTCTCGTAGGCCCCAAGCACTATCAGTATCGTATGCTTCCATTCGGCCTAGTGTCTGCACCACGATTCTTTATAAAATGCCTCGTTGTGGTTGCTGCCTTCCTCAGGACTCAAGGTGTTCACGTCTACCCCTATCTGGACGATTGGTTAATCAGGGCTCCGACTCAGCAAGCCGCTTTGTCATCCCTACATCTCACCTTAACCACTCTAATTTCGCTCGGATTTCTAGTCAACTACGAAAAATCCTGCTTAGTCCCATCTCAAACCTTATCGTTCATTGGGGCAGACTTGGACACCTTACAAGCAAAGGCTTTCCTGCCTCGACAACGAGCCCTCACTCTCGTGTCTCTGGCGCATCAGCTGCAGTCTCAACGCTCGACGACTGCTCATCGTTTTCTCATCCTCCTAGGACACATGGCGTCTTCAGTTCAGGTCACCCCAATGGCTCGCCTGGCCATGAGAGTCATGCAGTGGACCCTAAGTTCACAATGGACTCAATCCCTTCAGCCCCTGTCGACCATTGTCCACGTCACTGATTCACTCCATCTGTCTCTCGCCTGGTGGACAAATCAAATCAATCTTCTACAGGGCTCGCCCTTTCAGGCGCCAAACCCTCACATAACTCTAACCACCGATGCTTCCAACTTCGGGTGGGGAGCCCATGTGGCCGATCTCCAGAGACAAGGTTCTTGGTCTCCAGAGGAAGCCAAACACCTGATACATTTCCTGGAACTATGAGCAATTTGATACGCTCTCAGAGTATTTCAGGATCGCCTGTCCAATCAAGTCATCCTGATCCAGACGGACATCCAGGTGGCCATGTGGTACATCAACAAACAGGGAGGCACTGGATCCTACCTTCTGTGTCAAGAAGCTGCACAGATTTGGGCGGAGGCCCTCTCCCACTCGATGTACCACAGGGCCACCTACTTGCCAGCAGTGGACAACGTGTTGGCAGACAAGTTGAGTCGCACCTTCCAACCCCACGAGTGGTCTCTAAACCCCTCAGTAGCGAACTCCATCTTCTAAAAATGTGGTTATCCTCAAATAGGCCTCTATGTGTCACCCCAGAATCGCAAAGTAGGCAATTTCTGCTCTCTCACTCGCAGCCAACATTATCCACCAAAAGAGACATTCTCCCTATCATGGGTAACCAGTCTCCTATATGCATTCCCTCCACTTCCACTTCTCTCGAAGACTCTCGTGAAGTTATATCAGGACAAGGGAACCATGATCCTGATAGCACCCCACTGGCCCCACCAAGTGTGATTTCCAATACTTCAGGATCTCTCCATTCACAGGCACATTCCTCTGGGAACACACCCGCTTCTAATCACTCAAAACGATGGGTGCCTTCGCCACCCCAATCTGCAAGCCTTGTCCCTGACTCATGGATGTTGAAAGGTTAATCCTTCAGCCGCTTAACCTTTGTGATCCAGTCTCCCGTGTCTTGATTGCTTCACGGAAGCCTTCCACGAGAAAATCGTATTCTTACAAATGGAACAGGTTCACGTCATGGTGCTCTTCTCAGGCCCTTGATCCCTTTACCTGTCCAATTCCGCAGTTTCTAGACTACCTCTGGCACTTGTCAGAGTCAGGTCTTAAAACTTCCTCCATCAGAATGCATGTCAGTGCTGTGGCCGCCTTCCATAAAGATATCGGGGGCGTCCCTATCTCAGTGCAACCCCTTGAAATACGCTTCTTGAAGGGCTTGCTTCACCTCAAGCCTCCACTGCGTCCTTCGGCCCCTTCTTGGGACTTTAACCTAGTTTTGGATCGGCTCATGAAACCACCATTTGAGCCTCTCCAATCCTGTGAGTTTCGCTTTCTCACATGGAAAGTGATTTTCCTTTTGGCAATCACTTCAGCTCACAGAGTTAGTGAACTACAGGCCTTAGTTACCTATCCGCCTTACACTAAACTTCTGCAGGACCGGGCGGTTCTTCACACTCACCCTAAGTTCTTGCCTAAGGTAGTTTCGGAGTTTCATCTCAATCAATCCATTATACTACCTACCTTTTTTCCCAGGCCCCATTCCAATCCAGGAGAGCAGGCTCTGCATACCCTTGACTGCAAATGGGCTCTAGCATTCTATCTAGACCGTACAGCTGCCCACAGAAAGAGCACTCAATTGTTTGTCTCTTTCCATGCCATCAAATTGGGGCAGCCTGTGGGTAAGCAGACTCTCTCCTCCTGGTTAGCGGACTGCATATCCTTTTGCTATCAGCAAGCAGGCATTCCGCTTCAAGACCGTGTTAAAGCACACTCTGTGAGGTCCATGGCGACTTCAGTAGCACAGCTACGATCAGTGCCGCTTCCTGACATTTGCAGGGCTGCCACTTGGCAGCCCTGCAAATGTCCAGCCCTTGCAGCACCCTCCGGCCCCAATTCCCTTCCACCCCTCTGCATTGGTGGAGGGGTGGAAGGGAATTGGGGCCGGAGGGTGCTGGAAGCCAATAGAGACGGGGGGGAGGGAGAAAAAGGGGGGGGGAAAAAATGGATAAACTGCGTAGCTTGCTGGGCAGACTGGATGGGCCGTTGGTCTTCTTCTGCTGTCACTTCTATGTTTCTATGTTTCTCTCCATACTTTTAGAGCCCACTATTGCCTAGACAAAGCCGAAAGACAAGATTCCATCTTCGGCCAGTCTGTCTTGCGTAACTTATTTACAGCGTGACGTACCAACACCCTTCCGCCTGCCCGGTGGCGTTCAGGGTGCCCGCCCCCAAATTCTACCCCAATTGTTGTGCCTGTTGCACGTCTTGGGTACATTTGGTGCATGTCCGGACATCCTCAGCTCGGTACTCACCCATATGTGAGGACTACCATCCTGCTTGTCCTGTGAAAAAGCAAACGTTGCTTACCTGTAACAGGTGTTCTCACAGGACAGCAGGATGTTAGTCCTCACGAAACCCGCCCGCAACCCCATGGTGTTGGGTTTGTTTCTTATTTTATTTTTCAGCACTGCCTGTAGCTTTGTAACCAGACTGAAGGGGGACCCCTGCTGGCTGCAGGGTTGGTGCCATGCTGGGCATGCCCAGTAGGAGCCAGTCAAAGTTCTAGAAACTTTGACAAAAGTGTTCCGTGATTGGGCTCCATTCTGTGATGTCACCCATATGTGAGGACTAGCATCCTGCTGTCCTGTGAGAACAACTGTTACAGGTAAGCAACATTTGCTTTATCCTGGATTCTTTCCTGTGTGCCTTCCCTCCCTTCATCCACGGGTTGGGTACTCTTTCAGTGGGGTAATCAAAGCATAAACTACCCATGTAGTTTTGTTTGTGCCAGCAACTCTCAAAGCATTTGCCAAAATGTAGCCAGTTTGATTATTTATCTCTAAATGATTTATGCAAAGAACGTAAGAGAGAATGACGTTTAGTAGAAATATAAATTAAGAAATCCAGTGGTGGTTGCTGGGGGAACAGAGCATGGTCGATTTGTTTTGCCCCCACTCCCAACCCCAACCAAGAAAGCATTCTACTGCTCCTGCACTCCCACTATAAGTGCCACCTGCCAATCAATAAACACAGATTATTATTTTGTAATCTGCCTTTTGTGTCTAGATAACCACTTCAAAATGGTTTACGTTTAGGAACTGTCAGTATTTTCTCTAGCTGCTATGCTAAGCAGGTGGCAAATTACATTTATAAAATTAACATAAAACAATCATCACCAATATGATGGAAAACACTGTTGAAAACATAAAACTAGAGACAAGAGAATTACCATTGCAACAGATTCCAAAATTATACCATTACATTAACATAAAAACAAATCCCAGCAGCCTTGCAAAAAACAGATTAATTGGCCAGATTAGCGAATACAGAATCATCCTAGAAAATAAGACTATTAGGCTCAAAATACCTTAAAATCCTTCCTAAAAGATTTTATTGTTGGCTCAGCCTGTAAATTGGTTGGTAAAGCAATAGTTCTCATTAGCTGTATCTGCAGTGACATTAGAGCAATTCCTGTTCTTCTGCGTTCAGACAGGCTAGCCCCCATAAGCGGGTTATGCAGCTTTACCAGCAGATAGAGATGGAGTAAAAGCTGATGTCACGGATATATAGCCCTGCCTCGACATCGGCCCGCCAGTATTCTCCATTTCCAGCAGATGGTGGACATGCATTTCCCTACTGGAAATTGCTTGTAGTAAAAAAAAAAAAAAGTGGACAATTTCAGGAGAAAACGAGAAGTTGGATAGCATCACTTGCCTCCTGAGGTGATACCGGTGGATCCCTCCCTCAGTTGAGCGCTTTGAGTCCGGGTAGCCTTTTTCAAGCATGGACATACAAAAAACCAGAAAGCGGTTGCAGGCTGAGAGAAGCTCAGCGGTGAAGGCTTTCGCCATCTCCCCCCGTAGCCGGAGATCTGTTCCTGCTTTCAGTCAGGGAAGGCTGAGCTCAGGTTAAAAAAAAAAAAAAAAAAAAAAAGGGACTTTTCTACAGGGGCCCCCTTCAGAGATAGTAATGCCTCCTAAATCTGGGTCTCATACTCGAGGTCCCCACATGTCTGCCATGGATTGGTTCGCTCTTTAGGTGTGGACGATGCAGTGTGTTGTTCCTGCTATTCATTGAAGGACTGGTCAGTGACTTAACCAGCCCCTCAGTTTAGTGAATGTTCATTGTTTTGCTGAGCTCCATGTTTCTTATTGGTTGGAAGCATGAGTGGTTGGTTGATCATACTCATTCTCAAGTATAATCAGTTTATCGAGTTTGGCTTTTCCAGAGAATACTGGTAGGCCGATGGGGCATGGCTATATATCTGTGACATCAGCTTTTACTCCATCTCCATCTGCTGGTAGAGGTGCATAACCCACTTGGGGATTAGCCTTCCTTCATTAGAGGAAAGGAAATTATCAGGTAAGTAGTAATTTCTCCTTCCATTAGGAAATGGGCAATAGCAATATGAAAACGTATAGTTGTGCATGCTGTGAAGAAAATGCATGGAAACAGCAGATGAGCAGTATTCTGTTGCATGCCGGGACACCTGCAGAAAAACTTGAAGGTCATTTATAGATTCAAAATTGTTGCTTAATGGGTATGGCCTTAGTCAGATCCTCCCATCACCTCCTACCATGGAACATCATGAGCTGAGGTAAATTGCCTCAACTGCTGCCAGTACTGAAGACTCTGTTGTCCCCAGATAAAACTTCCACCAGCCCCCAAGCTTCTGAGGGGAGTAGTCATCATGTATTGTGCAGTAATAAAATTGCACAGGAAACACATTCAGTAATGTTTTGTTCTTGTTCCGCAGCTGCTCCTCCATCCCATCCTTTTATCTACATGTTGGTCCAGCTCTTCCGCCAGATGTGGTTTGCAGTATTTCCTGTTCGTGCCACGCCTCCAGTTACCATCTGAGCCAGCAATAGGCTTACCAGGATCAAACTTGCAACACTGAAGTGAATGGGGATGGGGGGGCGAGGCTGTCCACGATAACACTGCATCCAGTGAACACTATAGGAACATTAAGCCCTGTAACCAGTGACTGAGCAATTTAAAGGTTTGGTACACCAGCTACAGTTAATGTCTCTCTATGGGAAGGGTACTTTTTGAAAGGAAATGGACTGACTGAAAATTACCTCCCTCCAGTGCAGGTTACACAGCACATGTACTTTTTTTTTTTTTTTTGCCTTATCAAAAGGCATCCCAGGGGCAGGTACATATATGTGCCATTTCCAATGAAGCAGCCTCTCTGAAACTTGCTTCTGTGATCTACCTTGGCTCAGCAGGCTGGAGTGACCAGATAGGCTGCTTGGGTCTGATGTTCTCTGACTCCGTCTCACCAAGTTACAAGAAGCAACCATAACCCACTGTTGGAATGACTTAATAATTACCTTTTATTAAACTCTCACTGGCATGTGTGTGGATCGGTTTGTAATGAGATTCAAATTTGCTGCTTGGGTTTCACTTCAGGTGACGGTCCTAACTATGCATGGGTTCTTGACGAATCACAACAGGACCGTGAATTCACGGAGGGATTTGCATGGCATTGAGTAAAGTCATACCCTTTTTTAACCTCGCTGAAAAATGCCTTATTGCTATTTAGACTGGCAAGAAGCATGTTTTTCAAACTCTTTCTGCATATATTAACATGCTCATTTGATTCTAATTAGCATAGTGGTTCTATCTGTGCAATTATTATAAAACCATTTCTTAACCCAAGTGATTGGAATGTATCATCTGGGGTTGGGAATGCTGTGGAGGCAGCATTTATAGCCCCTAAAGGCTGGGATAAGGAGTCTGAGTCATCACACAACACTATATTAACATCAATAATGACATGCCAAAGAAATACTTTTTATTTTATTTATTTATTTAAAATTATTTATATACCATTTTTATATGTAGTCGTAGTCAAGGCGGTTTATAGCTTAAAAACATACACAAAATATGAGACACAAGGTCTAAATAAATTAAAAAGTGAAAATAAAATTATCACAATATAAAATAAACAAGTCATTGCATAACATCGGCGCAAAAACTAAAACGTATCAAAACATAAATATGGAGAGGGCAGGATGGGATAGGTAGGAGGGGGGAGATTAAACGATAGGACTAGGGTCAAAAGTGCATTTAAAGAGGAAGGTTTTTAAATTTTTCTTGAACTCTTTCAAATTGTCAAGGTGTCTCAGATTTTCTGGGATAGTGTTCCAGAGCTGGGGGCCAGCAACTGAGAATGCACGTCTTCTGGTAATGTCAAGACAGGCAATTTTAATGTTGGGTACTTGTAACAGATTTTTTTGAGTGGAACATAAAGTTCTATTAGGTTTATAAATGCGAAGTTCTGAACTTAGCCAGGTCAAAGAATCGTTATATGAGAGATTATGGATCATAGTAAGAATTTTGTATTTTATTCTATGTTCAGTTGGTAACCAATGCAGTGAGTAAAGAACGGGGGAAATATGGCCTCTATGAGATTTGCTGGTTAAAAAACAGGCTGCAGCATTCTGAACTAGTTGTAGAGGCGAATCGCATTAATACACACCCTGCATAATTATCCCACCATAAGAAGGGAGGAAGACTCGTTTAAGGAGGGATTTAAAGACAGGGAAAAAAAAGACCTAGGAAGTATGGGGATATATAGAACATATAGAAAGACATGTTTTAATGAAACAAAGTCAGCATGGCTTTACCCAGGGCAAGTCTTGCCTCACAAATCTTCACTTTTTTGAAGGAGTTAATAAATATGTGGATAAAGGTGAACCGGTAGATATAGTATACTTGGATTTTCAGAAGGCGTTTGACAAAGTTCCTCATGAGAGGCTTCTAGGAAAAGTAAAAAGTCATGGGATAGGTGGTGATGTCCTTTCGTGGATTGCAAACTGGCTAAAAGACAGGAAACAGAGAGTAGGATTAAATGGACAATTTTCTCATTGGAAGGGAGTGGACAGTGTAGTGCCTCAGGGATCTGTATTGGGACCCTTACTTTTCAATATATTTATAAATGATCTGGAAAGAAATACAATGAGTGAGATAATCAGATTTGCAGATGACACAAAATTGTTCAGAGTAGTTAAATCACAAGCAGATTGTGATAAATTGCAGGAAGACCTTGTGAGACTGGAAAATTGGGCATCCAAATGACAGATGAAATTTAATGTGGATAAGTGCAAGGTGATGCATATAGGGAAAAATAACCCATGCTATAATTACACAATGTTGGGTTCCATATTAGGTGCTACAACCCAAGAAAGAGATCTAGGCGTCATAGTGGATAACACATTGAAATCGTCGGTTCAGTGTGCTGCGGCAGTCAAAAAAGCAAACAGAATGTTGGGAATTATTAGAAAGGGAATGGTGAATAAATTGGAAAATGTCATAATGCCTCTGTATCGCTCCATGGTGAGACCGCACCTTGAATACTGTGTACAATTCTGGTCGCCGCATCTCAAAAAAGATATAATTGCGATGGAGAAGGTACAGAGAAGGGCTACCAAAATGATAAGGGGAATGGAACAGCTCCCCTATGAGGAAAGACTAAAGAGGTTAGGACTTTTCAGCTTGGAGAAGAGACGGCTGAGGGGGGATATGAGAGAGGTGTTTAAAATCATGAAAGGTCTAGAAAGGATAGATGTGAATCGGTTATTTACTCTTTCGGATAGTAGAAAGACTAGGGGGCACTCCATGAAGTTAGCATGGGGCACATTTAAAACTAATCTGAGAAAGTTCTTTTTTACTCAGTGCACAATTAAACTCTGGAATTTGTTGCCAGAGGATGTGGTTAGTGCAGTTAGTATATCTGTATTTAAAAAAGGATTGGATAAGTTCTTGGAGGAGAAGTACATTACCTGCTTTAAGTTCACTTAGAGAATAGCCACTGTCATTAGCAATGGTAACATGGAATAGACTTAGTTTTTGGGTACTTGCCAGGTTCTTATAGCCTGGATTGGCCACTGTTGGAAACAGGATGCTGGGCTTGATGGACCCTTGGTCTGACCCAGTATGGCATTTTCTTATGTTCTTAGATGGCAGGTAGCTTCATTTCAATCCATTGCAGTCTTATAACATAACGGTGGAGAAGAGAGAACTGTTTTGCTATTCGATAAGGCCAATAATTGAGGGGGGCTTTGAAAAATATATATTGAATCTTCCTGGAACTTGACAATACACTTACAAGGAAAACAAAATAGCTGCACTATTTTGGTCTTCATTAACAAAGATTGCTTCTTCTTATTTTGCCTGGTACTAGCCACTGCAATATGAATCTTAACATTTATAAACAAAATATCTCCATATCTGAAGAAACTTTTTAATCCGCCAGTTGAACAATTATAGTTGCTGGTGATAGTGTGTCAAGTTTCCAGCCTCTCAAGAAACCTAGTTGAGTCAAGGTTAGCTAGAGATGTCTGGGATTGCTTACCCTTAACAGCTTTCCTCTTCGCCTGAGGGAGGTGATGTGTTTATTAAATAGCTGGAAATGATACTGCCAGGGCTTTCAGTTCAAGTTCAAATATGCTGACACAGAAGAATTCTTAGGAAAATTTATTATATGCAGTTTCCTGTGTCTGACCAAGTTTTCAGCTTTAGTATATAAAAAGCCACTGTCCTTTACCAGCACTGAGTCATTTTACTTCCAGCTTCTTTTCTATAGCCTCTTGAAGTTCCGATGTTATCATCAATTCATATATTTGAATTTTAATTGCAGAAGACTGTGAAACCAGCACCTCCTGTTGATTAGATACCTGCTTAATTTGAGCAGGCAAAGAGAGCTGTAGTGCAGCTATGGCTTCCCACAATGTCACAAAAATGAAGGTTTATGGGTGCCATAGACAGCCTACCTCAAACTGGGAACTTTGCAGACTTCTCAAGGAAATCTGCTCAAGTCCCACAGGACTGACCAGCTCACTAAGTCAAGTTCCACCCCATTGCTTCTGCCCTACTCCAGCTGCTTTCCCCAATTTCTTTGTTGCACCTGCTACCCAGCCCCAGTAAGGCAGCCAATGCTCTGAGGTCCAGCCCGCCATTCTCTACTACTGCAGCGTCCACGGCAACATCACCTAGGGCCCCTATGGAAAGACCTTTTGTTCCCTCTCTACTGACGCTACTGGACAAGACCGCTTCTTGGGATACATGATTGTTGCCTTAGTGGAGGGGGGAAGCTAGGTCTCTCCACTTTCCTTGTCGCCCCACAAAGAAGGCATCACCGAGTCCTCTGAAGCCACACCTCAAGATGACAAAAGCATCAGTCAGACAGGTCCACAAGACACATCCGGGCTTTCCCTTTGCACATAACCATGAAAGCAGGAAAGTGTGCCAATGCTGAACCCAAGAATCTGACTGCATACCATCCTGGTTAGTCCACCACCTTGACTTCCCCCCTTTCACTACCATGTGAGTCATTCAAATCTGTGGGGGAAAAAATGTCATTTTTTTCCCCACTAATTTTTCTTCAACGTTTGTGGGTTGTAATAAATGCTGATAAATTCCTGGGAAAAACAAAATAAAAACTGAATTCTAAAGTCCCTATCTTTACTTAGATCCATCTGGGCTATTTCAGCTTTTATTGCAGTCTCTTGGGATATTGTAACCTCTCTGTTGCCAATATCCTGGGAAGATACCTCACGCCGAGCCTTTTCAGCTTTCCACTGTGGTGTGGTTTAAAAGCTGTTCTAACTCCTTTTGAAATGTTAGCACCAGCAGTCAGATTGCACCCTGGTTAAGATGCAGCCCATCCTCTCGGAATAGGCTCCCCCCTTGCCCAGAATGTTGCCCAGTTCCTAACTTATGCAAAGCCCTTCGTCTGTTATGTATTCAGGTTATTTGTGTTAGTAAAGTAACAGTTCATAAAATCTGTATTTGGGCCACAGATTGTCGTCTTTATTGCATTTGGATTCTGTTTAGTTCTAAAGCTGTGTGGATCAATAGCACAGAAAATATAATACAGTTTCAGTATAATTTGACTACAGTGATTTGAATGCATTAATAGCGATAAACACCATTTTATTTTAACCCAGTCTCCTAGAAATGTATCCAAGTTTCTATTTTTTGTTTTTAAATAGTATGACATTCTCTGTTTTCTCTATTTTAGAAAAAATACTAGCTGGTGTACCTTGCATTCCATTCCATTGTGCTATGCAAGAATTGTGAAACATTTTGTAAAAATTAGGAAGTAGGCCTATTTTTTTTTCTTAGAATTTATAGAGAAAATATGAAGGAATTGCTTCAAAGTAAAGGAAAACACATGGAATAATTAAATTGAAAAGGTATTTTAACACTGGAGATGCAGTACTGTGGCCACTTTTAAAAGCAATTTTTTATATAACTTTAGGGTTCACGTCTTGATCTCTCCATTAGGCTTTGCTTGGTATTTCCGAGGGACCTGAATTCTCCATCTTCAGATGGTCTGATGCAGCATGGCATCTCTTATGGGTACCGGATACCTGGAGAGCTTGAAAGGGACGTGTGGGAACAAATGGCACCAAATAAGCTCTATAGGTTGATAAAGAGGAAATGAGAGTTCTCTCGACATTGTGCAAATCACAAACTCTGCAGAAAATAGCTTTTATTTTTTGATTTCCAGAAAAGGAATACACAGAATCAAACTGAATATAATACAAAAAAAAATGTAAAATATTCACAGCATTCTCTTAAGTCCACCAGAAAAAGGGCATGAAGTAGCAAGATTTAGAAATCTTTTTTATTTATATTATTTTATTAATTACAATGCCCATAAATATGACAAGAAAAGGCAGGAGAATAAAAATACAAAACAAATGACAAGAAATGTATCATCTCCTAAATAGCCTTGGACCACAATAAAGAGGGGTGGACTTTAAAGGCAAGGGAGAGCTACAGGTAACAATTTAAAGAAAAGAAAAAGCAATAACATGCTGTAAATCGGAAAATATACACTTTAATAAAGTGATCGGGTTCTGGCAAAGGAGAATTCTTCTGATCTAAGAAGAAATGAAGCTGGTTAGGAAGGAAAAATTATCTATTTCCAGCATATGAAACAATATTTTTACTCGGATATCTGAGAAGAAAAGTGGCACCTAAAGAAACTACTTCCTGATGCATTGCAAGAAAAGATTTTCTCCTCTCGAATAGTTTTAACTACATCCAGATAAATCCAGATACAGTTCCCATAAAAAAGGGTTTGAACTTTGCGAAAATAAAATTTCAAAATCACGTTCAAGTCCTGTTCAAACACAAAGGATACCAAAAGAATCTGTCTTTCCACAACCTCTTCTGCTGAACTTTCCAATACTGCAGACACATCTAATGGTAGTTCTGGTTGAATAGGAGGCAAATCTCTTCTATTATGGCCACAAGTAGAAAAAAAGACTCTATTAATTGGTGGGCAAGAATCAGCTGATCAACCAAGAACTTCAATGAAATATTTTTTCAGAGTATCTTGAACAGAAGTCCCAAGAAGCTTAGGAAAGCTTAGAAACCGCAGGTTTAGACGCCTTGAAATGTTTTCTGACTGTTCTACCGTCCAAGGAATAGAATTCTTATCTTGAATTAAAGCTGAATTTACTTTTTGGATCTCTTGTACATGCTTTTCCATATCACCCACTCTAGATTCTATTCCTTGAAGCCTCTGCAAATGGACTTCCCAAAGTTCAGAAACTGATTTTACTAACAAGCCAATGTCAGAAGCACAGCTGGTAACTGCAGTCTACTCTCACCAGGACAGACCATGTAGAGTCTAAAGAAATCTGAGCTGGTCTTACCAAGGGTTGTAGAGAGCAACTCTCAAGAGAGGGAGAAGAGAGATCACCATATGCAGCTACCGATGCAGAAGCACCCAAACTTGGCATTTCTGAATTCCTTCCAACAGAGTGTTCTTCCAAGCCAAGCAAAACTATTCCAGCTGCAGCTTCCCCCACCGGAGAGCAGACTGCATCATTTTCTTGCGTCAGCAAATGAAATGCTTTTGGCTGTAGTGGAAGGGAACCCTCCAAGGGACCTTTCTCATCCAGAGGTGCCTGCACTCCCTTGCATGGCTCCTCAGTGGATCTGGAATCCTTATGTTCTTCCGATAGTTGGCACAAAATGGAGTCTAATAAAACAAAACTGTATATGATGTATCCTAGTATCTTGAATTCAAAACAACATCATATTTGATAACAATAACGAATAGCTGATACCATGTAGACTTATGTTTTTAGAAGCAGAGAAAACCTCATAAAAGAATGATACAGACTTTCAGATACTTGAAAGGTGTTAATGATCAAAAGACAACGACAAACCTTTTCCGTAGGAAAAAAATCACCAGAACCAGGGGTCACGATTTGAAGCTCCAGGGAGGAAGATTCAGAACCAATGTCAGGAAGTATTTCTTCACGGAGAGGGTGGTGGATGCCTGGAATGCCCTTCCTGAGGATGTGGTGAAGACCAGAACTGTGAAGGACTTCAAAGGGGCGTGGGATAAACACTGTGGATCCATAAAGTCAAGAGGCCGCCAATGAAGAGTGGGTGACTCGCCAGAATGAGGGCTACTGCCTGGAGTCAATACCCTTATTAAATAAACATACACATGCTTACTGTGACTCCAACATCGCTCTAAGCTTCAACAGCAAGAGGAAATGTGGAAAAAAGGATTCACACTCACAAAGGGGAGTAGCCGGCTTGTTACGGCGGTTACTACCCCAAATCAAATAAGTCTGATACTTCACTTTCAATGCATATACAGCATAGTTCTCTGATTCAACGGCAGGGGAGAAGAAAAACCGATACTTCACACATCCAGCAGAGCTCTCTGCTTCAACGGCAGGGGAGAAAATGAGGGTTCGCACTCACAAAACGGGGAGTAGCTGGCTTGTTACGGCGGTTACTACCCCAAACCAAATGTGCCTGATACTTCACTTTCGATGCACATCCAGCATGGCTCTCTGCTTCAACAGCATGGGAGAAGACTGATACTTCACGCGTATCCAGCATAGCTCCCTGCTTCAACGGCAGGGGAGAAGAAAAACAACCAATAAGGGCTGTATAACATAGGCTGGGTAAAACAAATAAGCATGGGTGTAGCTTGCTTATTGCGGCGGCTACTACCCCGAACTAATCAAGCTAGATATTTCACTTGGATGCAGCTCCATCACTGCTCTCTACATTAAAACTGGGGGTGGAAGGGAAATAGAACCAAGAGCTAAGAGAAACAGATAAGTATGAGAGAAAAAATGTGTGAAGCTTGCTGGGCAGACTGGATGGGCCATTTGGTCTTCTTCTGCCGTCATTTCTATGTTTCTATGTTTCTATGAATGGCAGGCTTTACTCCATTAGCCTCAATTGCCAATTATATGCATGTGCAGTCACCGGTAAGTATTCGGACCGTCACAGAATTTTTTAATCATCGGTTTCTCTGCAGCAAGAGTTTTTTAAAAGATTTTTTTGCATTTTCAAAATTTCAATATGTTAAACTCTGTTATATTACCGGTACCCAGGCAGTGCAATTATTCTTATAGTAGCAGGGTATGTGCAGCTAGGATATCAACCTGGCCATGGCCAGACACGGCTCGTGTTTCTGTCAACTTCCTCAGGGGCCGAGAGTTGCCAAATCTAGGTTGAAAAAATGACAAGGTTTATTCAGTTTATGCCAGCATCTATACCAATAATATTGCTATTGAGTATATACATACGATTCCACGGTCTGCCCAGCAGAGACTTCTGCTACTTGGATGCAGCTTTTGCCTGACAGCTGGAGCCGCCATTTGCTGAGGTCATTTTAAACCTGCTAGAATCTCAAAAAGGAACCAATCAGAAAATAAGGTTTGGTAGACTGGGAACCAAATGCTAGATCAGGGAGGACCATTCAACTGAATCGTTAAGTCCCTGTGGGGATTGAGAAGTTAATGTGAATATCCACCACTGTTCACGATAATTCAGAAAGTAACTGTGATCGCCACCGCGGGGACTTTTTATCCCTTGTTCAAGAATTGTCCATTTTAATTGGTCAAAAGTGTGGCCCAACTCAATGCAGTGACTTACCATTGGTGCCTCCATATTGGCAATGTTAAGACGGCTTCTGTGTTCATGAAGCCGTACTTTTATTTTTCTGCTGGTACGGCCCATATATAGTAGTGGGCAGGGACACTGTATCAAATATACAACAGAGGTAGAATTACATGTGATCATTGATTGCTTTCTGTATCTATATCCCGTCTGTGGATGTTGCCAATAGGGACCCTCCATGGTAGTGGCACACATGTCACATTGACTACACTGATTATGGCAACCTTGTATCCTTGTCGAATCATGATAAATAGAATCAGCTCGCACTACAAAGTTGTGGAGGTTTTTGCTGCGCTTGTATGCAAACAGGGGCTGATCAATGAAGATCGAATGAAGTTGAAGAATATGCCAATGTTTTTTAATACTCTCCATGATGAGATATGATTTGTCTATATGGGTTAATACACAAATATCCTTAGATATCGGTTCTTTCTCTTTATACTGTAACAGAGCACTACGGGGGGAGTGCCATGCTCTCTTGTAGGCTCTATATACTGATGAATACGGATAGCCACGGGAGAAGAATCTTGAAGCTAGAATGCCAGCTTGGATTTTAAAATCTTTGTCAGATGAACATAGACGTCTAATCCTAAAGAACTGACTGACTGGAAGTCCATTTTTAAAAGCCCTTGGGTGGAAGCTATGGTACATTAACAAATTGTTTCTTTCGATTTCCTTGCGATAAACAGTGGTCTGAAGTTGAGAATTTTGAATAAAAATTAATATATCCAAAAATGCTATTTTTTCTGAACTATATTGAGCTGTGAATTTTAAATCTTCATCAATTGTATTAATCCACTGTAAAAATTCTTGAAGCAAGGGTTGTTCTTCTGTCCAAAAACTCAATAAATCATCTATGTACCTTATCCATAAGGTGATGTTTTTAAACCATGTGGACTCGTATATATGCTGTCTTTCCAGTCTGTCCATAACCAAGTTGGCTATGGAGGGGGCTGCCGAGGAGCCCATGGCAATGCCATGAATTTGGAGATAGAATGTATTCAAAAATAAAAAATAATTTTTTTGGATAACTAATTTGGCTATCTCAAACACAAAACTGAATGGAATCCTGGAGCCCATCATGGAATCTTTGAGGCATTCTTCAATGGTAAGTAATGCTGTAGTGTGAGATACATTAGTGTAAAGAGATACTACATCCATAGTCATAAGCAGGGTGGATTTGGAGAGAGTGGTGTGTTCTTCCAATATTTTAAGGACATGGGTGGTGTCTTGAGCATAGGAATGCATACTTCTTACCCGAGGTTTTAGAAAAAAAATCCAAAAAAAATGGCTAATGGTTCCAGGATAGACCCATTGCTGGCTACAATCGGTCTCAAAGGGGGGTCTTCCAATGATTTGTGTACCTTGGGAACACCATACATTACTGGGGTACGAGGACATTTAACTTTTAGAAAATTACATTCCTTACGTGTCAAAAATGGGGTGTGCTTCTCTTCTAGTAATGCCTCTATTAAATCAGCTATTTCCAAGGTCGGGTCTCCTGGAAGTTGTTTGTAATATTTACAGTCAGATAAGTGTCCTGATAAAGATTGAACGTATTGATTGCGATCCTGGACTACAACACTCCCACCTTTGTCCGCGGGTTTGACGATTATGTGAGGATTTGATGACAGATTATCGAATGGCACCCAGCTGCGTAACATCTACTACTAAATATTTCTATAGCGCTACTAGATATATGCAGTGCTGTACAGATACATGGAAGAGAAAATCCAAGCTCCATGGAGCTTGCAATCTAGTTGAGACACACAAACAAGACATGTCTAGTAATCACTTAAGTATTGGGGGAAAAATGGTGAATGTGAAAGGGCTAAGATTATGAAGAATCAGGGTTTTGGATTAAAAAGCAATCTCAAAGAAATGGACCTGAATATGGCCAGAGATGAGTCTGAAGCACCAACTCTCGAAGGCTGTTCCTTGCACATGGTGCTACAAGACTGTGCAGAATTAGTTGACAAACACAGGAAGAGGAACATAGGGAGATATGAGAGGGAAGGGAAGATGGAGATCAGGGAAGGGAAGGTGGAGATATGAGAGGGAAGGGAAGGTGAGGAAATAATTTGAATTTAAAGCAGAAGCAGATAGGGAGCGAGTGTAGAGCTCTGAGAAAGGTGTAACATGATCATAATGATATAGCTAAATTCTGAATAGGGTGTAGCAGAGAAAGACGGTTCAGTAGCAGACCTGGGAGGAGGAGGTTGCAGTATTCCAAGTGGGAAGTGATGAAAGAGTGGACAAGGGTTTTGGTGGACTGCTCAGACAGTGGATTTTGGTGATACAAAATATTGCTAAAATGTTTGTTTCTGTATAGTATGTGAGCAGAGGAGAGAGAAGAGTCAAAGACCACCCAATGTTATGGGTCGAGAGGATAGGGAGGAGGAGGGTGGTATCCTCTAGAAAAAAATGGAAGAGGGGAAGTTAGGGTAGGAAGAAATAGTTCAGTCTAGGCCATGTTAAGTCAGTGGCATAGCTACAGGTGGGCTGTGGCCCACCCACTCAGCATTACCTGGCACCTGAGAAGAGAGGTCGGATACAGGGCCATCAAAAAACAAATCCCACGTTGCCTGAGACCTGACCTGACCTTCGCAAGGCCATTGTAGAGCTCATCCCATGCGGCCTAATGCCCAAGAAGAGGCCCATCACGGAGCTCGTCCCGCATGGCCCGAGAAGAGAGGCCCGACCATCGCAGGGCCATTGCAGAGCCCATCCCATGCGGTCTGATGCCCGAGAAGAGACCCACCCGTCACAGAGCCATTGTGGAGCTCATCCTGCACGGCCCGAGAAGAGGCCCGACCGTTGCAGGGCCGACAACTGAGCTCATCCCACGCAGCCCGAGAAGAGAGGCCTGACTGTCTCAGTGCTGTCATGGAGCTCAACACACATGGCCAAAGAGGCTTTGCAGCAAAGAGGCCCAAAAGAGAGGGAGAGGCCCTGATTGTGTGGATTGTGTATGTATGAGAGACAGAATGGGAATGAGAAGCATGTGTGTGAAAGAGCATGGGAGTGAGAAGCCGGTGTATGTATTTATGAGAGACAGCATGAGAGTGAAAAGCCTCTGTATGTATGTATATGAGAGAGCATGGGAGTGAGAAGCCTGTCTGTATATGTATGAGCGAGAGCATGGGAGTGAGAAGCCTGTCTGTGTGTGTATGAATGAGAGCTTGGGAGTGAGAAGCCTGTGTGTGTATGAATGAGAGAGCTTGGGTGTGAGAAGCCTGTGTGTGTATGAATGAGAGAGCTTGGGCGTGAGAAGCCTGTGTGTGTTATGAATGAGAGAGAGCATGGGAGTGAGAAGCCTGTGTGTGTATATGTATGAGAGTGAGAAGCCTCTGTATGTATGTATATGAGAGAGCATGGGAGTGAGAAGCCTGTCTGTGTATGTATGGGAGTGAGAAGCCTGTCTGTGTATGTATGAGAGAGATCATGGGAGTAAGAAACCTGTCTGTGTATGTATGAGAGAGAGCATGGGAGTGAGAAGTCTGTATGCATGGGAGTGAGAAGCCTGTCTGTGTATGTATGAGAGAGCATGGGAGCGAGAAGCCTGTCTGTGTATGTATGAGAGAGCATGGGAGTGAGAAGCCTGTCTGTGTAGGTATGAGAGAGAAGTCTCTGTGTGTGTGTGTGTGTGTGTGTATGAATGAGAGCATGGGAGTGAGACGCCTATATGTGTATGTATGAGAGCATGGGCTTGGAAAGCCTGTGTATATATGTATGAAAGAAAGCATGTGGGAGTGGAAGCCTGCATGTGAAAGAGGGCATGTAAGATAGTCTGTGTGTGGGAGTAGAAACCTCCCTGTGAGAATGGGAACCTGTGTGTGTGAGAGAGAGTTTAGCTAAAAGAGAGTGTAGGGGAGTGGGACCTGCTAGTGAGATCCAGCATGTGAGAATGGGAGAGTGAGTGGGAGCCTGTGTCTGTGAGAGAGAGCATGCAAGAGTGAAGGAGGAAGGAAAGATGAGGAGAGAGAATAAAAGAGACCCTGAAAAAGGAATTAGGAAAATAAAGACAAGGGGAACAAAGAGACTGGGACCAACCAATTAGAAAAATGTATTAATACTTTCAGCAATTGGAATATGCCATCTTTGGGAATGCACATTTCTTATATATTTGTATTTTGCTGTTTCTTCATTATTCCAGTGTTCACAGAGACTGAGGCTGATTTCTCAGGCTTTTCATTTCAGTTTTGTCTGTATGTTTCTAATTTGTAGTCCCTTCTTCTGTATTAGGTAAGACACTCTTATCTGTGTTGCTCATGAGTGACAGAAGTGCAGTATTTTGGCTAGTGTATAGTTTCTCAGTAGGGATTTGTAGCAGTTCTGTTATGAATCGGAAGGTGGACCCCTGTTCCGAGGTAGAGTGAATGCTACCAAAGAGAGAGTCAACCCACTGAGGTATCTACCGTCGGAGGGCAAGGCCAGGTGAATCAGCAGCTGAATGAAGACTTTGCCCTGGAAGCTCGTGATCCCCCCCCCCAGAAGGAGCCTGTAGAGATCCGGCTGCTGGGACTTTAGGAGATTCACTGAAGACTGAAGATAGTCTGGATGCAGGCGCCTCCTGCAGGTCGTGGATTCCAGACAGCTGGCGCCTCCAGCAGGTCATAGACAGTCCAGGAGTAGAGCTGAAGAATGGTCTGCAGCCAGTCCGAAGGTCAATTCCAGAAAGGGGTTGAAAGCCAGTCCAGGAGCAAGCCCACTTGTTTTGAAAATACTCTTTTGTTGATGCATTAGTTCTTGAGCTCATGCATTACTCATGTTTTTGCCCATCAACACAGTTTTCTGTTAACTGTATATCCCAAGTTACACTACCCCTTTTTTAGCCATTCCCTATATTTATTCACGTTATGTTGACGAGTTATTGTTGTCTATGTAATATTTATTTATGTTCTTATGTTCAGAAACTCTGTTTATGGTAACGCCTTAACCGCGACAGTTTTGTTCTATGGAAACCGACCTGATTTGATACTTGTATTGAGAAGGTCGGTATATAAAAATCCTAAATAAATAAATAAATAAATAAGTAAGTAAGTAAGTAAGTCAGGAGAATGGTCTGAAGCCAGTCCAGGAGTAAGCCAGGAGAAGTGGCAGAAGCCGGTCCAGGGTCAAGCCAAGCGAAGTACGGAAGTCGGTCTAAGGATCAGAAGCCAAGACTCTGTCCAACGAGGAAGGAGAGCAGGAGCGGGACGAAGACCAGGAACAAAACCAGGGAGCCAGAACCAGGAACAAAGACACTGGAACTAACCAAGCCAGAAGCCTCAATTCCAAGGCAAGGTCTGAGGAGCAGACCTTGCCTTAAATACCCCAAAGAGGGAGGAGTCTTCAGGAAAAAGCCACGACAATTTCCTGTCATGGCCCCTTTAAATCAATTCTTCAGCCGTGCGTGCGGCTCTAACTCTTGGAAGTGGGCGGAGTCAGCCCGGCCGGGCTCGGCCATGGCCGCATAGGGATCACCTGGGGGGGGGGGCCTGCCTGCACCTGCAGGAGCCCAAGAAGAGGACCGCGGTGGCCTGCCCGTGCCTGACCCCGGTCGCGAACCACCGCGGCTAGCAGCCATGACCGCAGCGGGTAAGGAGTCGGCCCTGGTCGCGGACCGCGTTCGGCTTATTCTGTATGCCCACTACGTAGTGTATTAGTGTTCTAGGGCTTGGTTTAATGTTTGCCTTTGCTGGGGTTTTTTTTTTTTTTTTACATAAAGTTGCTCCTGTTATGGCATAGGAAGGTCCTAGGTGAGGTTTGTTTTTTTTGGGGGGGGGGGGCATTTGTAGGGATTTGACTTACTTCACAAAGTGTCATTGGAGAGATTTTTTTTTTTTTTTTTTTGCTGTCACTGAGGTGAACCAGCCTTTGAATATATTTTTTTTGCATGTCCCAGTTCTGTTCTGCACCTGTTGCAATCTTAAGTTCTTATGATTATTGCTGATTTATTGTAGTTATGATATTCTGCATTTTTGGAAAAGATTCATAAAATATATTTGTTTTATTACATAATTGGATCTGATGTTTCTGTTAAACTTGTTACTTTTCACATGATGTGTATTTATAAACTGCAATAAATATAAGATAAATTAATTTAGATTAATGAGGTAATTTTAATGCCGGTAAGTGCTTTAAATAATAGAATTAAAATATTTTAAAGCATCACTCATGATGAAACTACTTAGAAATCCATTGTCAGATGTACTCTCAGGCATTATTTATTGATGAGTACAAATAGCAAGATCTAGACTTGTATGTCAACTGCCCGACTATGTTAACCCTAGCCCCCCTCCCCATCCACCCCCCACCCCCCAAAAATAATCATTTCTGGCTACAACACTGTGTTACCTTAAACTTAACAGTAGGGGATATTCTGAAAGGTAGCCTCTTGTCCAACAACGCTGCACCCAGGGTGCTGTTCCTAGCTCTGTCTGGCAGTGGTGACCATCTTGCTCCAGAAAAAGGCTTTTTTTTAATAGGGAAGGGTCCCCTCTTCCTCCCCCCCCCCCCCCCCCCCCCAATTTAAGGGTGTATAGTGCAGAGGCTTGAAATTCTGTAGTTATGCATGTAACAGTTCCTTTCCGTGGTGTAGCTGCAGTGTATGGTGCTGTAGTTTCGATGACTGCAGGCTACTTTAGAGATATAACTTCGCTCAGTAGGCAGTTATCGAGTAGTCTGCCTTCTGTGACTCCCATCTGGGCAAGCAAAACACAGTAAATGATCATGTTGGTAAAGAGTTGTAATTAACTTGTTTGTGGTATTGTCATTATCCCTAAGAGGTGGTGGATTCTGGATTTAATAGAGTTTTCTCACGTTCTTTATCTGACCTCCTCTACCGCCAAATCTACCTTTTGGAGCATATTGGGGGTGGAGGGTAGGGTATGCATGGGTACACCTCTAAGAAGCAAACGGGTTGAAAACTTATAAGTAATGGTTGCAGTATTCTTTTCTTTCGCTACTGTAACCCGGTCAGAGTTGTGACAAGGGTAGCGTGCAGCCCCCCTCCCCAGGAAGAAAGCGGCCCAGCGCCGGCGGCCTGCTGCCTGCAGGGATTGTGATGGCGCGCGGTGTCAAGCTGGTGAACACTATGACGAAGGGCTTGAAATCTGGGATAAATGCCTACTGCCCCTCTGACGGTACTCATTGCAGTGCCTGGGGGACACAGAGACAAGAAGTGCTAAGTGCTCTGCACGGACGGACAACCGGACAGCCAGCCTTAGAGTCGCCGGAAGGACAAACCGACAGCAGCACCAAACCCCACCAAAAAAGTTAGCAGCTAGAACAAGCCGCGATCATGGTAAGAGGTGGAGCTGCTGCTGGCCACGCCCCCAGCGGTGAGGCGGGAGGGGCGGACCCGGAAAAAACTGTACAGCAGGGCGGCCGTGAAGTAGCGAGAAAAAGGGGCGCTGTGCATGGGTTAGAGGAGAGTCAGTGTCTTAATTATCGCTGGAGATGGAGAAGTATTTCGTGATTTATTTAGATTTCTATTGTCTATTTCTATATCGCTTTATTCCCCGAAAGGGGACTCAAAGTGATTTACATCATTCATCGTGAATACGTTGCATCAAGATAAAATAACACTCCCTTCCATAATAAATTACATCAAACAGTTTAATATCAATATACAAATACAGCTCAAAGGGCTCTTTCCTGGGAAGCAGCATCCTGCTCGATTTCTATTTCTGTGCTAAATTTATAGCCTGTAGCAGTGATTGGTTGGGAGCTGGGGCTCTTTACAGACCTGATGGGGGTCTGCTGGTTTTTCGAAAGAGGCTGGAGGTCCTATACTCTTATGATCGGAAACAATTTATATGCCAGGAAGCGTGCTTGTGGTACGTTGTGTTAGATGGATCAATAGATCTAGGGAGTTAATTCACCCGAAGACAACTCTTTAGTAATAAATGTACTTTCCTGTCTGTATTCTCTTTCGTAAAGGTGGGAGAAGGGAATGAACGCTCATAAATTTTAGATCAGATTATATTGGAGCTGGATTGTAATTACGATGACCAGCTGTCTGATAAATGGAGGCGCAAGCCATTAGTGTTAGATAAAATACCTCTTTTGTCTTATTCGACAATATATGGGCTCAGTCCAATATATTTCAATAGGGCTATAAAATCTGTCCTGTTTGTTCACCACACAAGGTTCAGCACCCCACGTCCCTTCCTTCCCCCCCCCCCCCCAAATGGCATACATATAAACCTTGATCGCCCTAATGATAATTTATGTGAATTTAGACACTGGGATCCTTTAACCAATTTTTCACTTCTTTTCCTCCTTCCTTCCTGGCAAACAAACACATGCTCCCGTCAAACTTTCCAACCTGCTGCTGACCCAGTGATGCTTTTTCAGACATTTCAGTTATTATGATCTAATTATAATTCTTGTGTGCTGTTAACTCCATTATAAGCAGTAAAATGGCAAAGTGGGAGTTGGAAGGTCCAACATCGGAAACTTCTTCCACAAGGGCTGGCTTGGTGATTTAAGTCGCAAAGGGCTTTGCCAGGCAGAAGATCTGGGTCAGATTCCTAGGTCGGGCATTTTCTGGCCAGTTAGGGAAGGGGGATGCTGTTCCAGCAGTGACCACACCCTCTAGGGTGAAGGGAGTGTCAGTCATTGCTCAACAGCAACATCAAGTGGCCAGACTTAAGAGTCCGTATTAGCTGGGTTATGGAAAGCACTTCAGCCTGTGCACCCTGACTCTGACCAGTAGGTACTGCTGTTGGGGGTGGCTCTTCTCTACTCTGCCCCCTGCTGGGGACTGTGAACACAACTACACATTTTGTACAGCTGCTACTTCACCATTCCTTTTGTCGTGAATGTAAATAAACTGTCATGCAGATATGCTGATCTTATCCCCAAATGCATGCAAACATTACAATGAAGACAACTAAAGGGTAAATGTGAAGATTAAAAAACACAAGTGTGGCTATAATAAAAATGTGCACTTCCTTCAAGCCAAATAAGATTAGACATTACAAATAAAAGGAAAGAAAGATCTAGAAATAAGATCAAATAAAGAATAAAGATAAAGAGGCTGAGCATTTCATATATGTGCTTTTTAGGAGAAGGAGCTATAACATGACCAACTAAGAAGTATAAATTAATATTTGTGCTGTTTTAATGAGGAGGTAAACAGAGACAACATGCCCTCAGAAAGAAAAATCTGTAGTAGGTTTAAATATGTTATTTTCCTTCTGATGTTATCAGCCAGATTAGAGACTCTGACAAAACCACAGCTTTTATGTCATGCTGTTTTGCTGAAACCTCAACCAATGGCAGAGCACCTTCAGCAGTGCGTGACATCACAGTGCAGCACCTCACATCACTTGCACCTGAGGCAAAATTAAATAAGCAAGTGGCCATTGCACTGAAACAGGGTGAAGCTGGTCTTACAACACAAAAAAATGTAGAAATTATAACATTGTAATGAAGATACTAACAAAAACCCTTCCTATTGTGTAATGAAACCCAACCAGGTGAAGACATAAGGGAAGAATATTGAACTCTGTGGAAATAGAGTTCCCCTGCTTGGAGACTCCCCCCAACCAAATAATTGAACACTTAACATAGAAGAACAGATTTTAAATAATTTATTAATTGTGTAGGACACAGTCTAATACTTTTACCGACAGAGCAATTGATGCCAGCTTTTATCATATCAGCCGCCTGCAATGCTATGCTGCTGCTGCTTGTTCTAGTATGGACCAAAAAATAGTTCTAAATTGAAGCAGTAATTTCTTTTTATATTTTTTAATCTGCATTAACCCATTAGCAAAAGAAAGATTACCAGTGTGATGCAGTGCATTGAGAGCTAACTGGACTGAAAGAGGATTTTTCCCAGTGATAACTGGGCTAGATGGGAAGTTGAGAGAGAAAACCGTGGGGAATTTCACCCCCCCACCCCACCCCCCTTTCTATATCTGTTAATTGCCCGTGAAGACTTATGGTGCTGTAGCCCCAGTGGAATCTCGTTCCAATTGAGCTGGAAGCCTGAAGGTTCAAGATGAAACTGTTAGGCCAACACCCCCTACTCCTACCCTGTCAATATAAACCATATTAATCTCATCTTCAAAAAAAAAAATCTAGTCTATGCCTTGCACTAGTGTTCTAGGTAATG
The DNA here is from genome assembly GCF_901001135.1 of Rhinatrema bivittatum. Taxonomy (NCBI): domain Eukaryota; kingdom Metazoa; phylum Chordata; class Amphibia; order Gymnophiona; family Rhinatrematidae; genus Rhinatrema; species Rhinatrema bivittatum. The sequence goes on from NC_042618.1 coordinate 228,445,728, forward strand.
CTAATCTTTTGCTCAAAGGCTACAACAAATCTTCTATAATCAGGGGTTTAAAACAGCCGTTCTCATTCAGGGATATGGGAGGGGGACATTTGAAAGCTTGCAGGGGGTACACTGCTATACAACTGTCACTACTCAGAAGAAGGGAACCCAAACTTCAAGAGATGATCATCTGCTTCTAATTGTAGGCAGAAAGAAGAGAGAAAAGTAATGTGGCGTGCCTCAGGGATCAGTTCTGGGGCTGGTTCTGTTCACTATCTATGTCAACGATATTGCAGAGGGGTTAGAAGGAAAAGATTGTCTTTTTGAGGATAACGCTAAGATCAGTAACAGAGTAGACACCCCTGAAGGAGTAGAGAGAATGAGGTGTAATCTAAAATAGCTTGAGAAGTGGTCAAAGGTTTGGCAGCTCAGATTCAATGCCAAGACGTGCAGAGTCATGCATTTGGGGAGTAGTAATCCAAAGGAGCTGTATGTGATGCGTGGTGAGGGTCTGATGTGTGCCAACCAGGAGAGAGACCTCAGTGTGATAGTGTCTAATGATCTGAAGATCGTGAATCAATACGACTAGAGCCAGAGGGATTCTGGGCTGCACAGAGAGGGACCTAACCATCAAGAAAAAGGAGGTGATAATGCCCATGTACTGTGACTGGTGAGGCCTCACCTGAAGTATTGTGTTCAGTTCTAGAGACTGTATCTCAAAAAGGATAGGGATAGGTTAGAAGTAGTCCAGAGAAAGGCAACTAAAATGGTGTGGAGTCTGCACCAAAAACATATGAGACTTGAGTACCTAAATACGTATACATTAGAAGAGAGAAGAGACAGGGAATATGATATAGACTTAAATTCCTGAAGAGTATTAGTAATCCACAAGAATCAAGCCTTTTCAATGGAAAAGAAACTGTAGAACTAGGGGTCATGTCATGAAACTCCAAGGGGGAGTCTCAGGAACAACGTCAGGAAATATTTTTTACAGAAAAGGTGGTTGTGGCAACCCCGAGGATTGACCCTTTTTTCTCCTGGGTTGAAATGTACAAAACCATTTGGGTGGGGGAGACCATGCCATCATCATGCTCTGACTGTTATGTTTTTGTATGGATGTGAACTCTAGGCCGAGGTGAGAGGTGTCTCCGCCCACAGGGAGGAGCCCTGTGGGCCTCACCATCAGCAGGTGCGGTCTCAGTAGCGCAGGACACAGCTGTTGGGCAAAGACTTTATTAGGAAGAAAGGCAGAGCCCGCAGTTCTGAGCAATGGGGTATACACAGGATGATGTCACTAAAGCGAAGGTCCGGTAGTGGCCCGCAGCACAGGGTACGCCAGGAAGTCCCTTTGGGCGAGTAGAGGTTACCATAGACGTGCAGATCCGGTAGTGGCCCGCAGCGCGGGGTACGCCAGGAAGTTCCCTTCGGGCGAGTAGAGGTTACCATAGACGTGCAGATCCGGTAGTGGCCCGTGAAGCGAGGTACGCCAAGGATATCTGTACAGTAGATGATGCTAGTGAGGTAGTCAGAGGTGCAGGAACCTGGAGCTGGAGTACATAGCTGGAACAGCATTACCCTGCAACACAGGGTGTACAGGAACCACTGCAACTGAAGAAGGGATGGTAGTGGCCCTGGACCGGGGTACACTGTAGAGAAGCTTCAGCAAGCTGGTATCGTTGAAGTCTGTAGAAAGCACTCACAAGAGGTAGTTCCAGGAAGATGTCCCGAGAAGCGGGACAGGTAGCAGTCCAAGGCAGGAAGGCCCTCCGAGGAGCGGATAGCTAAGAACACAAAAGGGCCCCCGAGGAGCAGGTACCCAGAGCGTCCACACACCAAGAGAGAATCTGGAACTGAAGTTCGAGAATGGAGTGGATTCAGCAACAAGGGAACTCCTTGCTAACTCATAGTAGCAGAGGGCTGGTCAGCTTAAGTACAGCAGCAAGTTGACGTCATTGGGAGGGAACACCCATGAGGTTCCCGCCATGATATGTGTAAAGGAGGCCCTTGTGCGCATGCGCCTTAGGTGATTCCGGATTCAAGATGGCAGTTGGTAGCGCCCATGCAGTCCTGGGGACGATGAGGTTGGCGTTGGCTAGCGGAGGCCGCCATTCTTCCTAGGATTGATGGTGCAGGGAAAAAAGTGGTGAGCATGAGAGGTCGCAACCGTCTGTGACTGACTGGCGTAACAGTACCCACCTTCTTAGGGCCCCTCCCCGGGGGTTTTGGTTTCCTAGGATGTGATATATGAAACTGTCTGATCAAATCCTTGTCAAGGATGTTACTTGCAGGTTCCCAACTATTCTCCTTGGGTCCAAATCCTTTCCAGGATATGAGATACTCCCATCATCTTTCATGTTTCCTTACATCAAGGATGTCTTCTACCTGATAGGTAATATCCTCTTCTGCAGAGAGAGGTTGAGGTTCAGGTGTCTTCCTTGAGAACTCCGATAAGATGAGCGTTGTGTATTCGAAGAGAGGCTGGTAACTGCAGGCTGTACGTGATTGGACCCAGGCGACGGAGTATTGAAAAAGGCCCTATGTACCTGGGCACAAATCGAGCAGAAGGCAGTTTTAAGCAGATGAAGCGGGTACTGAGCCATACCTTGTCTCCGGGTTGTAACTGCAGAGCTGCTCTGTGATGGTCATCATAGAACTTCTTAGCTTGTTGTCCAGCTTTCTGGAGAAGTTCTTTAGTGTGTTCCCAAATCTGGTGAAGTACCTGCGCCGAAGCCTGGGCTGCAGGAGTTGATACTGACCAAGGCATCGGTAATGGAGGTAGAGGTTGACGTCTGTAGACGAGTTGAAAAGGGACGCTCTCGTCCAGCGCCTGTTACTCAGACAAATCCTGCACCCAGTATCGAGGAAGAAGAACCCATGCAACTAGGCCGCAGCCACCTGTCAGCTAAGGAGAGGCATCACCGAAAAAGACTTGGCCTCTGCATGTACTGTGGACAACCTGAGAAAAAGGGATCAGTGAACACCAGGAGTACTTTATTCAGCACACAACATCATAAAAAGCCCGACTCAGACTGAGTTTCGCTCTTTGAGCTGCTTCAGGGGCTATTACATCTAATGGTGGTGGTTAGTCTCCATCCAGCAGTTCAGCCTCTCTGAGTGTGCACCACAATTTTGATGTCAGCGCATTCACTTCTCATCGGCTGACAGCTCCGTGTCAGCCGAACATAAATCAGTCTAGAGCCGCCACATTTAATCGTGCTCCTAAATATTATACCAGCCCTCAGTGGGTCAGTGCGATCAATATTTCAGCCGGTATGATATTTAGGAGCATGATTAAATGCGGCGGCTCTAGACTGATTTATGTTCGGCTGACACGGAGCTCTCAACCGATGAGAAGTGAATGCACTGACATCAAAATTGTGGCGCACACTCAGAGAGGCTGAACTGCTGTATGGAGACTAACCACCGCCATTAGATGTAATAGCCCCTGAAGCAGCTCAAAGAGTGAAACTCAGCCTGAGTCAGGCTTTTTATGATGTTCTGTGCTGAATAAAGAACTCCTGATGTTCACTGACCCTTTTCCTTTGGTCGCTACTGCAATATTTGATCAGTTTCCGGTTTGTTTTTTTGGACCTTCCCTTCTGCGGACAACCTGGCCAAGCTGTTCCCTCCTGTCCCATCTGTCCGGGAAACTCGCAGACCTAGGATCCGCCAGAGGATTCCTCCTAGGTCTAACTTCTCCATTTCCTCCACTGACACTCCCCATCTCCATTATCTAGGATACTCTTGAATTCCACACACTAGCTCTAGTGCAAGTGGGAACTTCATACTCAGACAACTCGTGAAGCACCTGCAAATTCCCACTGTTCAGACACCTACTCCACTATTATTATAATCCATACATGGCAAGCCACTACCTGGTGAGGTTTCTTGTTCTACTCAACCTATTCGTCTCTGTACGGGGTCGCTACACTCAGAGACCATTTCTTTCCTAGTCCTGGATAAGGCAATACATCCGGTGGTACTCGGACTACCATGGCTACAGATGCACTCATCCCAGTTTGACTGGAATACCCTAGAATTATCCCAATGGGGGAAAGCTTGCCATGGAAAATGCTTGGAGATGATAACTCCTATGCCTTGCCTGACCACTACTACCTCCCTTCCGGACCTACCTCAGCAGTACTTTTCATATCAAGATGTATTCTCTAAAAAGGCAGCAGCACTCTACCACCTCACCGATCCTTTGACTGTGCCATAAACCTAGTACCTAATTCCAAGCCTCCCAGAGGAAGGGTGTACCCACTTTCTGTCTGAGACCAAGGTTATGTCGGCCTATATTCAAGAGAACTTGGCAAAGGGCTTCATTCGGCCTTCTAAGTCACTGTTGTGGGACCATGGGTGCGGACCCATCTCTGGTGGTATACGTGTACCCCTGGGCAACAACGCAGCTGTAGAGAAGCTCCAGCAAGTGCCGAGGCAGGTGAGAGGCGTCCGAGTGCAGGCTGGTTAGACCTTGACCACTGCCACACCTGTACACAGTAGAGAGACCCAGACAACGCAATGTTTGGTCTCATGAGTGGCCCTCCGACTACTCCTAGCCCTTTCAGACCTGCCGCACGGAGCAGCAACTGTGACAGGGTGAATGGTGGTCGAAGGAGGAAGACATCAGACGAAGATGAATGGAATGAGACAACACTCAAAATAAGTGAGGGCTTCACAGACGAGGTTGCTTGAAGAAATAAAAAGGATGACTCAAGGTACGTGAGGATTTCATGAAGAGTCACAAGGTCACCCATCCTGGATAGGTACTGCCATGTCACACGCCCTACACAACCGATGAGAGCTGGTTGCGGACCACGCTGGCAGGCGCACCCTACATAGACTGACATGGCTGGTCGCGGACCACATTAGTGGTTCCCCAAAACAGGTTGATAGAAGAAATCCACGAAGGTTCGAACGAAGCCTGGGCCGAGGAAGGCCTTGCACGGCCAATGAAGGCAAGACAAGGGAACAGCCGAGGTGCAGGGTAAGAAGAGTCCAATGTAGAGAAGTAGACAAAGAAATGAGACGACATCTGAAGATGAAGACGGTCAGGATGTGTGAAGACGAAGACGTGAGACCATGGACGATGAAGACAAGACATGGAATTCCAAAGGAAACAGTGCCAACGAGAAGCTGAATGTAGGGAAGTCCTGAGAAGGACTGGCTCCTTGTGAAGGCAAGGCTGAAGTGAAGACTGGTCCTTTTTATAGGCAGAAGAGGCGGATCCAAAGATGACATCACTGGCAGACCTCCTCCCTTGCTGTTCCTCTAAATGCTGCAGAGAGAGCCGGCCTCGCCCCCTAGAAGGAAGGGGCAGGACCCTGGACAGTGCCCATGCGGCAATGCTGAGTGCAGGAAGAGGAGCAGGCCCCGAGCAGGCCTGACACTGAAGGCAGCTTTCCCAGCCGCAGGAGGAGGAGGAAAATGGATCCTTGCCGCAGGAGAGCCTGGGGCTTCAGGCCCTTCCCCTCTGAGGGGAAAAGGTAATGTTGGCGGCTTCCGGGCTGCATGGGGATGTTGTAACACGGCTCCCTGCCACTTTGAAGGTAGCAGCGCAGCTCCCAGCCGCAAGGAGAAGTGTGAGTGGCCTCCGGACCGTGCCGGATAACATAGCGCGGCTCCAGCCGCATGAGAAATACCACCGGCTGTGCCAGGCCGCAAGATAAAAATAGCAGCGCGGCTCCTGCCACTTAGAGGCATGTCGGCGGCCTCCTGACCGCGTTGCTGGCAGTAGTGCGGCTCTGGCCACGAGAGAGCAAAGAAGGAGAGGTGAAGAGACTGCCCAGACGGGGCAGAATCGTAACAGTCACCTGCTGGAGCCGGATTCTTTTTTTGTGGGTAAGAAGGACGGATCCCTTTGCCCATGTATAGACTACCGCGGCTTAAATGACATCACCATGAAGGACCGCTATCCATTGCCATTGATCTCTGAACTCTTTGTTAGGCTTCAAAGATGGGAATTCAACGCAAATTCGGCCCAGGGGAACAATTCAGACCCGTCGCTTTGTCTGGAATTGACATAAGCCCATAGAAATTGTTTTAGCGTACGGTTTGTTCTCTCTTTCTGTCCGTTGGCTTGTGGATGGTAAGCTGATATAAGATCCAAGGATATGTCAAACCTTTTGCAGAGAGATCTCCAGAATTTCGCTGTAAATTGAACTCTTTAGTCTGAGAGGATGTGCTTAGGATGCCATGAAGACGGAAGACATGACAGATGAATAACTTTGCTAATTCTGGAGCTGATGGTAACCCGGGTAATGCCACAAAATGAGCCATTTTAGAAAAGCGGTCTACAGTGACCCAGATGGTGTTATTGCCGTCGGACACGGGTAAATCGACAATAAAGTCCGTGGCTATATGTGTGGGAGCAGGCAGAGGCTAAAGAAGTCCCCAGGGATGACTGGCCAGTGGTTTCTGTCTCGCGCAGGTAGGACATGACACCACGTAAGAAATTGCCATGCTGGGTCAGACCAAGGGTCCATCAAGCCCAGCATCCTGTTTCCAACAGAGGCCAAAACCAGGCCACAAGAACCTGGCAATTACCCAAACACTAAGAAGATCCCATGCTACTGATGCAATTAATAGCAGTGGCTATTCCCTAAGTAAAATTGATTAATAGCCATTAATGGACTTCTCCTCCAAGAACTTATCCAAACCTTTTTTGAACCCAGCTATACTAACTGCACTAACCACATCCTCTGGCAACAAATTCCAGAACTTTATTGTGCGTTGAGTGAAAAAGAATTTTCTCCGATTAGTCTTAAATGTGCTACTTGCTAACTTCATGGAATGCCCCCTAGTCCTTCTATTATTCGAAAGTGAAAATAACCGAGTCACATCTACTCGTTCAAGACTCGTGGCTGGATACCACGTAGGCCCATACATCCTCCTTCATAGAAGGCCACCTATAATATCTTTGCAGGGTTGTCAACATTCTGGATTGCCCAGGATGACCTGCTAGCAGAGAGTCATGGGCCCATCTGAGGATCTTTTTCCTGAGTGCCCGGGGAACCACTGTCTTCCCAGTTGTAACCATGTGAGTAGCTGAAAGAAGTACCCCAGTAGGGTCGATGATATGGCGCGGAGTATCAGGGGTGTCCTCTGGTGAAAAGGAACAGGAGAGAGCATCCGCGTGGGTGTTCTTGTCCACTGGGCGATACTTCAAGAGGAAATCAAATCGGTTGAAAAATAAGGACCAACGGGCTTGCCTGTGGTTCAAGCATTGTGCATGACATAGGTATTCGAGATTTTTGTGGTCGGTGTAAACCATTATCTGATGTTGTGCACCTTCGAGCCATGGACGCCATTCCTCAAATGCCAGTTTGATTGCAAGTAACTCCTTGTCACCTTTCCCGTAGTTTCGCTCGGCAGGAGAGAAGCTCTGAGAGAAAAAGGAACAGGAGTGAAGAGTGTGTGTGTCACTATGTTGGCTAAGGACAGCACCAACTCCGACGTCTGAAGCATCCACCTCTTCGATGAAAGGTCATCAGGGATCTGGGTGGCGCAGACATGGCTCTTGAAGAAACACCTTCTTGAGTTCCTGGAAGGTGATCACGGCTTCTGGAGACCACTGAGAGAGGTTGGCTCCCTTTCACGTCATGGTTGTAAGAGGCGTGGTTAAGGTGGAATAATGATGAATGAACAATCTGTATTAGTTGGTAAATCCGAGGAATCTCCTCAGAGCCTTAAGACCAGTAGATTTGGGGCCAGTCTTGAATGCTTTGTTTTTTTGTGGATCCATCTGGAATCCCTGGCTGGATACCACGTAGCCTAAAAAAGGAACAGACTCTTGATGAAATGAGCATTTCTCTAATTTGGCATACAGATGGTTATCTCTTAGTCTCTGAAGAGATGTATACTTGATGGCTCTGGAGGTTTTGAGAAAAAAACAGTATGTCATCTAGATATACTACTACACAGATGTACAGCATGACCCTGAAGATCTCATTTATCATTTATTTATTTGGTTTTATATACCATAATTAAGACAAGCCATCGTAACGGTTCACAACATAGTAAAAAAAAAAGTAGGAACAATCGATGATACAAAGACAAATATGGTCATAGCATTCTTCTCATAAAATCAAAACGATTGAAGATGATAATTAAAAGTAAATATAAAAAGTACAGCCTAGAAATTCATAAAAAAATAAAAACCATGATAACAATAAGAAAATTCAAGAAATAATAGTGTTATAAAATAATAGACTACAATAAAATATGGAAATCAGGCCTAACAATGTATGTTTTGAAATATAACCACACGGTAAACAAAAAACAGGGATATATTTTCAATAATTCTCTCTACTTTAGATAACAATCTACACAATAAGAGAATCTTTTTTTGAATACAATATTATCATGCAAAACATTTTTATTGATATAAAAGCACAACTCTCACTAGACAATGTTAAAACTAACTAGTCAACATCCACTCACTTCATTCACACCGTTAAAAATCAAACATCTGGAAACAATGTGACACAATACATATTTCAATACATCATAGTGTGTTTGTTCTTACCCAACTATCTTTCCAATACACAATGAAATTACCCCAATGCACACAAGTAACTTTTATATAAATTTTTAGAAAACATTCTTTATAAATCCACACATCTTATCTTTTATTCACATGGGGTTAAGTCCATCCTGTCTCTTCACAGGGACTGAATCCGTCTTCACTTTCAACACACACTACGTCCTGAATCCGTCCCGTCTCTTCACAGGGACTGAATCCGTCTTCACTTTCAACACACTCTACGTCCAAGTGTTGAAAGTGAAGAAGTTTTGGACACCACGTCTGGGAAGTACGTAGGTTGTAGTGAAAAGTGCATACAGCACAGATTCAGAAAGCCCCTGCATGACGGGCAAGGACACAGAATGTAGTACTGGCAACACCTGTGAAGAAGAAGTGGTCTTTTCAGGAGTCATTGTAGAATTCAGCCAAGAGCTTAGCTGATTGAAGGCGTTAGCCAAAGTCTCTAATGTCCTTTGTTGCTCGGCAAGATGTTGGGCCAGGCCAGGGATGGCCTGGATGGCTGAAACCTGAGCTGGGTCCATGGAGTTAGCAATCTATTATGTTTTTGTATGGATGTGAACCCTGGGCCGAGGTGAGAGGTGTCTCCACCCACAGGGAGAAGCCCTGTGGGCCTCACTGTCAGCAGGTGCGGTCTCAGTAGCGCAGGACACAGCTGTTGGGCAGAGACTTTTTTCTCCTGGGTTGAAATGTACAAAACCATTTGGGTGGAGGAGACCATGCCATCATCATGCTCTGACTGTTATGTTTTTGTATGGATGTGAACCCTGGGCCGAGGTGAGAGGTGTCTCCACCCACAGGGAGGAGCCCTGTGGGCCTCAACATCAGCAGATGCGGTCTCAGTAGCACAGGACACAGCTGTTGGGCAGAGACGTTATTAGGAAGAAAGGCAGAGCCCGCAGAGCGGGAGATGTAAAAAACACAATTTTGAGCAATGGGGTATACCCAGAGTGATGTCACTAAAGCGAAGGTCCGGTAGTGGCCCACAGCACGGGGTACGCCAGGAAGTCCCTTCGGGTGAGTAGAGGTTACAACAGAAGTGCAGATCCGGTAGTGGCCCGCAGCGCGGGGTACGCAGGAAACACTGTAGATGATAGAGATACTTCAGAATGCAGATCCGATAGTGGCCTGCGAAGCGGGGTACGCCGAGGATATCTGTACAGTAGATAGTGCTAGTGAGGTAGTCAGAGGTGCAGGAACCTGAAGGTGGAGTACATAGCTGGAACAGCACTACCCTGCAACACAGGGTGTACAGGAACCACTGCAACTGAAGAAGGGATGGTAGTGGCCCGGGATCGGGGTACACCATAGAGAAGCTTCAGCAAGCTGGTATTGTTGAAGTCTGTAGAAAGTACTCACAAGAGGTAGTTCCAGGAAGATGTCCCGAGAAGCGGGACAGGTAGCAGTCCAAAGCAGGAAGGCCCTCTGAGGAGCGGATAGCCAGGAACACAAAAGGACCGCCGAGGAGCGGGTACACAGAGCGTCCACACGCCAAGAAAGAATCTGGAACTGAAGTTCAAGAATGGAGCGGATTCAGCAATGAGGGAACTCCTTGCTAACTCGTAGCAGCAGAGGGCCGGTCAGCTTAAGTACAGCAGCGAGTTGACGTCATCAAGAGGGAATGCTCCCGAGGTTCCCGCCATGATGTGTAGAAAGGAGGCCCTTGCGTGTGTGCGTGCCTTAGATGATTCTGGATTCAAGATGGTGATCGGCAGCGCCCACGCCGTCCCAAGGATGCCGAGGAGGTCACCGTTGGCTAGCAGAGGCCACCATTTTTCCTAGGACTTTTCAGCTTGGAGAAGAGACGACTGAGGGGGGATATGATAGAGGTGTTTAAAATCATGAGAGGTCTAGAACGGGTAGATGTGAATCGGTTATTTACTCTTTCGGATAGTAGAAAGACTAGGGGGCACTCCATGAAGTTAGCATGGGGCACATTTAAAACTAATTGGAGAAAGTTCTTTTTTACTCAACGCACAATTAAACTCTGGAATTTGTTGCCAGAGAATGTGGTTCGTGCAGTTAGTATAGCTGTGTTTAAAAAAGGATTGGATAAGTTCTTGGAGGAGAAGTCCATTACCTGCTATTAAGTTCACTTAGAGAATAGCCACTGCCATTAGCAATGGTTACATGGAATAGACTTCGTTTTTGGGTACTTTCCAGGTTCTTATGGCCTGGATTGGCCACTGTTGGAAACAGGATGCTGTGCTTGATGGACCCTTGGTCTGACCTTCGCTTTAGTGACCCAGTATGGCATTTTCTTATGTTCTTATGTTCTTAGGATTGACGGTGCAGGGAAAAAAGAGATGAGCATGAAAGGTCGTAGCCGTCTGCGACCGACGGGCGTAACACTGACTTGTTAGAATACGGGATAGTTATCATATAGTACCATGAAAAGACCACTGGATGTCATTTAAAGGAATGAGTCAGGATGGAAATTTATTTAATGTGCTTTTGGGACAAGCGTATATATTCCCTTAAAGGTTTGGGGTTCTCTTATTGGGGGATTCTAATGTGCAGACAGTACAAAGAGGAAAGGTTTTGGCAGTTTTTTTTCCCTTTTCAGTGTAGGAAAAGGATTAGGGACCTCCAGTTATATAATTGGCTGGCGTACACAGCCTGTGGGCTGGGAAGTCCAGGGACCCTCCAAGGAGAGTGGGACCCTGCAGAGGCTCTTCCGCTCAAGGGGAGAGGCTCGAGGCTGAGAAGAAGTGGAGCAGAGTCCATCCCCCTTCATGGTTAGACCAGAGCAGAGAAATACTGGAATGGCAAGGAATGGGTTCTTTCCTCTCAGGGGAACTACCATACTGCCAAAACGAGAAGTGCAGGAGTGGGTGAGTTACCAACTGGAGAACTCCCCTTGATGTGTGCGGTCCAGATAGAAAGGAGAGGTTTCCTCCTCAAGGGGAGCTTACTGTAGTGGTGAAGTGGAGAGGCCAATGGCTAGAGAGTGGAGTGGTGTTGTCTTCCTCCCAAGAAACTACCAAAAAGTAGCAGAGCAGTATGCTGCAAGAAGGGGAAGAAACTGTGTTCAAGAATCGTGTGAATCAGACTATTGCCTCAATATGTCCTTTCTAGTGCCGTGTCCAGGATGACCAGCATGGAAGGATGGTAATGTGGAGAGTTGGATAAAGAGGTCCATGACAATGTGAGGGCTGAACAATGCCCTGGGGAAAGTGATGGAGTAAGTAAAGCCATGGAATTTTGTGCTTATGTATTTGGTGCCCATTGGATGAGAATTTCAATATGGGTAATGCCCGAAAGTTAAAAAAAAACAACCCAAAATAAACAGCCCTCATAAAGCTGAAGGAACGAAAAGGCAGTGGATAGAATATCTGGTTGACTTTTATGGTTCGCTACCGTTTTGACCTGGGCTGATATGGAAGCCCATGATGGTCTGATGTGTTCCGTAATACAAAGTGTTAAAATATCTAACTAGTTCTTGGATGGCTGGAAATATATCAGAAAATAAAGTTGCAGTTTGGTTTTGGAATTGGATACAATGTGTCAGTGTCCATTATTGAGCCCACTGATCTTATGGATGGAATCAGAGATCAAGGAGGGGAGTGTGGGGACGTCCTCCCTGTCCATACAGTAAAAGATAAAAGGAGGTTTATAGTGAAAGCATGCTGTCCCCATCAGATCAACTTCACAATCTGTGTGATCTAATTTGAAGAACCCACACAAAAGCTGGAAGGGATGATTCTTAAATAATAGTGACTTTCCACCCATCATTTTTTGTACTCCACCAGGAGGTTTCATGGTGGATGCATAGAATTCCCTCACAGAAGAGGTGGCTGTGATAATTGTCGTCCTTGAGTTGCCCCAGAAATGAGTGGCCTAGTGCCAAGGGAGTCAAATTCAGGCCACCGACAATAGAGACTTCAGCCTAAGCCAGCCACTTTCACTTGAGGTTGAGCCCTCCAGAGCTGGTAGCCAGCGAGGCATGAGAAGAGGGGTGTGGGTACTTGCCAGGTTCTTATGGCCTGGATTGGCCACTGTTGGAAACAGGATTCTGGGCTTGATGGACCCTTGGTCTGACCCAGTATGGCATTTTCTTATGTTCTTATGTTCTTATGGACCCCAGCATGAACAGGGAGTGAGAGGCTTGGAGCAGAGCAGGGAACAGGAACAAAACAGGAATCCAGGAGAGATAACAAGCAGTAGCGCTTAATGTAGAATCTGAAGGCAACGTAGTTTTCCAGATGTGGGAATGGAACCAGAGTATGAAGACCAGAAAATAGGACCAAGCTCTGGCAACTGACAGATGAAACCTGCCTCAATAAAAATACAGGTCAGTACAGGAAACAAGATGGCCACCAGGGAGAAGTGAGGGGTGCTGGGTAGAAATACTGGCTAGATAAACCACAATAGCTCACAGCACCACACCACCTGAAGGCCAGAAGAGAATCTAGCAACAGATTCTTACAGCATCCCCACCACCCATGGATTGTCTCCTAATGGCCCCTTGTGTTGTTTTTCAAGAAATTCTTCAAGAGATGAGGTACATGAAGTGTTGCGCGGAGTGGACTCTTGGGCCTAGGCGAGGTTGGTGCCACCTGCATAAGAAGGTTCCCCTGCAGGTCCTCATCGTTGGCAGGAGATGCAGGTGGTGTAGAGACCCAACAGGACCTTCACCAATACCAGCCCTAGTACCCCGCACGTTGAGCCCTTGGGTACCAGGGCCGGCTGGACTTAGGTGAAGGTCTCCAATTGACAAATCAAGGGTGATGGCAGATAAACAGGATCCCGAGGGCAGGCAGAAGATCGGGGCAGGTGGCAAACAGACATACAGAAGGAGGCCAGAGGTCAGGGCGGGCGGTGAAGAGAGCAGAGTCCAAGAGGCAGGCTGAAGGTCAGGGGCAGGCAGCAGACAGACCAAAGTCAGAGGAATGAACCAAGATCAAGCCAGAGAATCAGTCCAAGGGACGGGAACACAGAGGCAGGAATCGGGGCACGGAAGCAGGGACACAGAGCCAGGAATGAGGCAGGAACGCGGAGGCAGGATCAGGAACGCAGAGCAACTCACCACTCAGAGCTCGGCCTGTTGCTGAGGCAAGGATTGGGCAGCAGGGGCTGCCTTAAATAGCATTTAGGACTGAGGTCAACATCCGGAGCCCCAGGAAGTTTTCCTGCCACAGCCTCTTTAAATCTGGCTGAGAGCCGCACGCCTAGCAGCAGCAGAGGCCGGCAGTGCAGCAGCAGCAGGGTCGACTCCCTGCCATGCTGGAGGGAAATGACGGCAACGGCTTGGACCGGCTCGGGGGGTGAGTGTGGCCAGCTGTGAGGTTCCGTCACATGGCCACCGCAACAGTACCCCCGTCCTCTAAGCCCCCTTCCCAAGGGCTTGGGTTTCTTCGGGTAAGTGGTATGAAACTTCTTGAGTAGCTCTTTGTCCAGGAGATTGGATGCAGATTCCCAAGAGTTCTCTTCGGGCTGTACCCCTCCCAGGCTATTAGGTACTACCACTTCTTGTTTCAGCGATAGACATCCAATATCTCCTTCACCTGGTAAAGTTTGTCTTCATCAGTGGAGACCCTTTGTGGATTGGGAGGTCTCCGGGTTGGCCAAGACAAGATCACTGGTTTCAGTAGGGAAACAAGAAAGACATTGTGGATTCTCAATGATGTGGGGAGGTGGAGCTGATAAGCGACTGGAGTAATCTGTCAGAGGATGGAGAAGGGGACAATATAATGGGATGCCAGCCTCATGGAGGCTACCCAAAGTTGTATAGTGTGAGTACTCAGCCACACTTTGTCCCCAGGTTTGAGCTGCAGAGCTAGACATCGATGCCTGTCGGCTGTTGTCTTTGCTGACTGGGCGGCCCTGCGAATCATTTTCTCGGTTTGAAACCACAGTTCCTGAAGCTCATGTGTTATTAACTGAGCCACCAGAGATGGGACAGACAAAGGTACAGGAAGTGGAGGAAGTGGTTGTCTCCCATACACAACAAGGCAAGGTGATGATCCAGTGGCAGCATTGAATTGCGAGCTGTGTGAGAACTCCACCCATGGAAGTAGGTTAGCCCAGTTGTCCTGTCGCTCATTTTCAAAGGCCCGTAGGAAGGTCTTTAATGTACGATTAGTTCGTTTCGCTTGGCCGTTGGCCTGTAGGTGGTAGGCCATGGTGAAATCTAGTTTGATATTAAACTTGCAACAAAGGGATTTTCAGTACTTAGTGGTGAATTGGACCCCTCAGTCAGAGACAATGTGACAAGGTAGCCTATGGAGGCGGAAAATATGAGAGGTGAATTGTTTTGCCAACTCTGGAGTGGATGGAAGCGCCAGAAGAGCAATAAAATGAGCCATCTTGGAAAAGCAGTCGGTGATGACCCAAATTACTCAGTTGCCACTAGAAGAGGGGAGATCTACCACAAAATCGATAGATATGTGGGTCCAGGGTTCATTGGGGGCTGGCAGCATCTGTAACAGCCTCCAAGGTCATCCTACCAAAGGCATTTGTCGAGCACAGGTGGGACACAAATCCACATAGGCCTTCACATCCTTTTCCATCAATGGCCACCAATAATACTGTCTGAGTAAAGAAAGAGTCCGAGCACGATCAGGGTGACCTGCAACTTTAGAGTCATGGACCCATTCTAGCACTCGTTGTCGGAGTCGGGTCAGGTGTTCAAGCAGACCTTTGATGAGCCAGGTCGACTGTCCGCCACCGGCTCTGATATTCTACACCTCCACCAAGGAGCACGGCCATTGTCGGACTATGCTATAGAATTTCGCACCATGGCCACTGAACTGAATTGGCGGGAAGACAGCCTGAGAAGAATTTTCCTGGAGGGTCTCTCCTTGCGCATCAAGGATGAGCTGGCACCTTCGCCATGCCCAGCATTTAGATGCTGGGCATGGCGAAGGTGCTTCAAGTTCTTGTAGTTGGTATAGACAGTGATGGTATGCTGTGCTCCTTCCAACCACTGTCGCCATTCCTCAAAGGCCAGTCTTATAGCCAGGAGCTCTTTATCCCCAATGTCATAACCTCTCTCCGCTGGAAAGAACTTATGGGAAAAATAGGAGCAGGGATTGAAGATCCCCTTAGCGGTGAGCTGACCCAAAACTGCCCTGACTGCGATGGAGGAGGCATCAACCTCCAGGATAAAGGGGCGAGTAGGATCTGGGGAATGGAGGCAGGGTTCAAGGAGAAAGACTTGCTTCAGGTTGGTAAAGGTGTCTAGCTCTTCTGCAAACCACTCTCTAGTATTGGCTCCTTTCCTAGTGAGAGTCATAAGTGGGGCGACCAATTTAGAGTAATGGGGAATGAAATGTCTTTAAAAGTTAACAAAACCCAGAAATCGTTGTAAAGATCGAAGCCCGGAGGGCTGGGGCCAGCCCCGGATGCAGGCCACCTTCTCCGGATCCATCCTAAAGCCTGTACTGGAGATAATGTATCTCAGGAAGGGAAGAGACTCTTCTTCAAATATGCATTTCTCCAATTTCACATAGAGTTTATGGGCATGCAGGCATTGGAGAACTTATCGAATATTGCGACGATGAGACTGGAGGTCCTTTGAGAAGACAAGAACGTCATCGAGATGGATCACTATGCTGGTATATAGTAGGTCCCGAAAGATTTCGTTCATCATATGTTGGAATACCGCGGGGGCGTTACATAATCCGAACGGCATCACCAAATACTCGTAGTGGCCGTCCCGGGTATTAAAAGCAGTTTTCCACGTGTCTCCAGGTTTACTCCGAACCAGGTTGTATGTCCCCCGGAGGTCTAACTTGGTAAAAATTTGGGCTCCCTGCAGATGGTCCAACAGCTCTGAGATGAGGGGCAAGGAGTACCGGTCTTTCTTGGTTATGTTACGCCTGTCAGTCGCAGACGGCTGCGACCGCTCTTGCTCACCTCTTTTTATACAGCATTGACTCCGTTGGGAAGACTTGCGGCCTCTGCCAGCTATCGCCGACCTGCCTACCACTCCCAGGCCTCCCTGGATGGCATTGATGCTGACGACCGCCATCTTGCCCTTGGAATCTCTTAGGCGCGTGCACGCGCGCACGCTCGCACAGGCTAGTCTTAAGCACATCTTGGCGGGAACCTCGGGGGCGTCCCCTCTGGATGACATCATTCCACCAGGATACTTAAGCCTGCTGGCCCTGCCTACTGATGCCTTGGCAACGAGTTCCCTCTTTGCTGAATCCGCTTCGCTCACTATGGACTTCTGTTCCTGACGCTGCCTCTTCAGCATGAGATGCTCTGGGTACCCGGTCCTTGGGGGCCCTTTCCTCGTCTCTGGATATCCGCTCCTCAGAGGGCCTAAAATCTTGGACTGCTGCCTGCCCCAATTCCCAGGGTTTCTCTTGGAACCTTCACTTCTGTGAGTACCTCTGCTCTGCGGAGTTCTATCATACCATCTCTAGTGAGGAACCCTCATCAGTGTACCCCGCACTGCAGACCACTACCGTACCATCTCTAGTGAGGAACCCTCATTGGTGTACCCCGTGCTGCAGACCACTGCTGTATCATCGCCAAGTGAGGAACCCTCATTGGTGTATCCCGCTCAACGGACCATTGCTGTATCTTCACTACAGAGGTATTCCCTTTGGGTATACCCCACCGCATAGACTCTGAGACCTTCTCCTGCACTTCCCATTCCACGGGCAGTGTTTCTCTCTTCTTAATAAAGATTCTATCCATAGCTGTGTCTGACGTCATCTGAGACCTTGCCTCCCAACGGTGAAGCTGACACAGCTCCTCCCTGTGGACCTTACCATCTCTCACCTCGGCCCAGGGCCCACATACTTACAAATCCTAACAGGTTATGGTGTTAAGTCCCCGGTAATCAATGCAGAGCCAAAGAGTGCCAGCTTTCTTAGCCACAAAGAAGAAGCCGGCCTCTGCAGGCGACATTGAAGGTCGAATGAAACCCCTTTCCAAGTTCTCCCAAATATATTTGGCCATGGCCTCGAGAAGGGATAATGGGTATTTCCTTCCCCGAGGAGAAGTGGTTTCGGGAATTAAATTGATGGTGCATTCAAACGGATGATGTTCTGGCAGGATTTCCGCGTTCTCCTTGGAGAAGACATTGGCGTAGCTAGCATACTGTGGAGGCAAATCCAGAGAGGCTGCAGCAAGAAGTGTTGAGAGAGAACGCCTAATAGGAAGAAGGCACTCCTGGTGTCAACGGGAACCCCATTTGGCCAGTTGGAGTGTCTCCCAGTCGATAACGGGGGAGTGCTGCTGTAGCCATGGTAACCCGAGGACAATTGGATAGATGGCCCTTTCAATTACGTGAAATGTTAGCTCTTCAAAATGCAGCATGCCTCTCTGGAGACGCATAGAGAGAGTAGTCCTGGTGACTCGCCCTGGGAGAGAGTCCCCTGAGATCAAGGAGATCACCAACGGAGTGTTCCGTAGTACCATGGGAAGTTTTAAATGGTCAATCAGGCTCTTCATAATAAAGTTTGCTCCTGCACCTGATTCTAGATGGGCCAGGGTGGAGAACTCTTGCTGATTAGTGAGAAGGGCCACTGGGAGCATGAGTTGAGGAGCAGGATTCGTGAAGCCTAGAACCACCTCCCCAGTTGGTTCTAGGTCCGGACGTTTCCCGGCTTTTCGGGACATTGGGCCAGGAAGTGCCCCTTCCCTGCACAGTACAGGCAGAGGCCCATGGTCTGGTGGCGCTCGCTTTCTTCAGGCATCAGAGAGCTTCGCCCCAGCTGCACAGGTTCCTCCTGCCATGTTCCAGATGCAGGAGGTGGTGTCACCAATGGTCTGGAAAAGGACGGTGCCAAAGAGCCGTGTCTGCTGGGTACCTGCAACTCCCTGGCACTTTGCTGGAGATGTCAATCTATCCTGCCGGCTAGGTCAATGAGAGTATCCAGGGATTCCGGGAGGTCCCAGGCTGCCAGCTCATCCTTGATGCGCAAGGACAGACCCTCCAGGAAAATTCTTCTCAGGCTGTCTTCCCGCCAATTCAGTTCAGTGGCCATGGTGCGAAATTCTATAGCATAGTCCGACAATGGCCGTGCTCCTTGGTGGAGGTGTAGAATGTCAGAGCCGGTGGCGGACAGTCGACCTGGCTCATCAAAGGTCTGCTTGAACACCTGTACAAAGCTTTGTAGGTCCTGGAACATTGGGTCCTCTTGCTCCCATAGAGGGGATGCCCAGGCCAATGCCTTGCTGTCGAGGAAGGAGAGGTTAAAGGTGGTCCTTATGTTGTGCGAGGAGGACTGTAGCGTGAAGTGCATGAAACACTGGTTGAGAAATCCTCAGCACTGCTTGGGGTCACCAGCATAATTTTTAAAAAGGGATCAAGGGGTGATCCAGGAAATTACAGTCCAGTGAGTCTGACATCTGTGCCAGGCAAAATGGTAGAAACTATCATAAAGAACAAAATTGCTGAACATATAGATAAGCATAGTTTAATGGGACAAAGCCAACATGGATTTAGCCAAGGGAAGTCTTGCCTCACAAATTTGCTGTTATGGTCCCGGTCGCGTGTGCCGCGACCAGGCCCTTACCTCCATGTTCCTGGTCCCGCTCCCAGTTCAGCTGGCGGAGTTTGCGGCCTGAATGGAGGCATCCCTGCGGGGGCGACGCCGGTGGGAGATCTTCGGTGGACACCCTGTCCCTAGGCGTGCGCGCGCGCAAGAAGGACGCTTTTGTAGGCCTGTTCCCGCCATTCGAAGCTCCGCCCGCTTCCTGACGTCAGACGCCGTGGCCTATGTAAGCCGGCAGCGGACCCTCAGTCTTTGCCTTGCAACGGGGTTACCTTGCGGTTCCCAGTTGCTCCATGCCCTGGAGTGTGTTACTACTTGCCGGTAGTTGCTCCGTTCCAGCCTGGTTCCTGCTTCAGACTTGCTTACGTTCCAGCCTGGTTCATGCTTCAGACTTTGCTTCAGTTCCTGCCTGGTTCCAGTACCCGTGCCTTGCTTCAGTTCCTGCCTGGTTCCAGTACCCGTCTCTTGCTTCAGATCCTGCCTGGTTCCAGTACTCGAGTCTTGCTCCAGTTCCCTGCCTGATTCCAGTTCCCAAGCCTGCTTGTTCCTGATCCAGCTACAGTACTCGCCTAAGTCCCAGTGGTCGGGCTCCTACAGGCTCCTCCCGGGGGAGCTCTGGCTTCCAGGGTGAAGTCTCACCACTGATAACCTAAGTCCCAGCGGCTGGGCTCCTACAGGCTCCTCCCGGGGTATTACCGGCTTCCAGGGTGAAGATCATCGTTTGTATCCTGCCTGATAATCCGCCTCCCGGCCTGCTTGTACACTGAGACTATAGTCCACCTCTCCCCAGTCTCCTGCAGGCCGGCTCAAGGGTCCACTAAAACCGTTAATCCATAACAGATTGCAAGGCCATGGATTCGGCAGATATGCTGGGCCGTCCGGTCCTTCTTGGGATGGCCCAGCAGATGCAACAGCAGTAACACTGCATTGATATGCTGGCAGCCATGGTAGAACAACTAGCTACTCGCCTTGATTCTTTGCCTGCTGATTCCCCGCCTGCCACTGGGCCGGCACCCGAGGGACAAGCTACTTCCGTAACTCAGCTACCTGCACTCTCTCGCTGCGCTGGGGATGCTAAGACCTGTCGTGGGTTTTTGAACCAATGTTTCATACGGTTCTCCTTGCTGCCCTGGCAGTTCCCCACCGACACGGTAAAGGTAGCCTACATCCTGTCCCTGCTTGACAGGAAGGCCTTGGTGTGGGCCTCCCCCCTTTGGGAACATAATGATTCTTCATTAGTGGATTTACAGCGGTTCATCTCGAACTTCCGACAGGCTTTTGATGAACCGGCCCGATTAGCCACGGCTACGTCCGAACTGCTACAGCTCCGTCAGGGGGTTCGCTCCTTGGCAGACTACGCTATGGAGTTCCGGACTCTTGCCCAAGAGGTGGCCTGGCAAGACGGCAGCCTCAAAGCCATCTTTCTGGAGGGACTATCCGGATGTATCAAAGATGAGATTGCCGCCCGTGATCTTTCAGAGGACCTCAACGCTCTTATAGAGGTGGCCGCCCGCATTGACCGTCACTTACAACAAAGGGCCAAAGAGTTGCTGGCCGTGAAACTCGCCTTGGAAGAATGGAGACAATGGTTGGAGGGGGCCAACCATCCAGTTACTGTATACACTGACCACAAGAACCTGGCATTCTTGAGCCAAGCCCAATGCCTGAACCTGAGGCAGGCTCGGTGGTCCCTGTTCTTCGACCGTTTTAACTTTATCCCTCGTTATCGCCTGGGCTCTAAGAACATCCGAGCTGACGCCCTGTCGCGTTCCAAAGTTGAGGAAACTCCAGAGACTCCACAATATATCCTGGACCCCACGAAGGTGTCCTCCCAAGGGAAAACTGTCGTCCCTCGCCGCTCTCATAGAGCAGTCCTTGCCTGGGCCCATGACTCCCTCACTGGGGGCCACACTGGCCGCGAAGGAACCCTTGATCTGCTGAACCGGTATTACTGGTGGCCGACGGTGAGACAGGACGTTCGTGCATTTGTGGGCTCCTGCCCTACTTGCGCCTTACAGAAGCCACTCACCAGGAAGCCTAGGGGCTTATTACAACCGTTGCCCATTCCGGTGGAGCCCTGGACGCATATCTCCACAGACTTTGTGGTGGATCTCCCAGCTTCAGAAGGAAACACGGTCATTTGGGTGACCGTAGACCGGTTTCCAAAATGATGCATTTTGTTCCTCTGCCAAAGTTACCCTCAGCACCTGACTTGGCCAACCTTTTTGCTCAGCACATTTTTAGACTCCATGGCCTCCCTCAGGACATAGTGTCAGATTGAGACCCGCAGTTCACCGCTCGATATTGGAAGACACTATGCAAGCGTTTCAACGTGCAACTCAGCCTCTTGTCTGCATTCCACCCCCACAGCACTGGGCAGACGGAACGTACCAACCGGACATTAAAGACTTTTCTTCGGTCATTCGTTAATGAACGACAAGACAATTGGGCCAAGTTACTCCCGTGGGCAGAATTTTCGTATAATAATCATAAGCATGCTGCTACTGGAAGTTCACCTTTCCTCGTTGTGTATGGGAAACAACTTCGCCCGCCTCTGCCCTCGCCAAATCCCAGTGCACTCCCGGCAGTGCAGCATTCATCCCGTCAGTATTTACTTTATGGACTTCTATCCAGGGGAAGTTGCATAAAGCCACCAGGACCTCCAAGAAATGGTCAGATAAACATCGTCAGTCAGCGCCTATCTTCCTCCCAGGAGACTGCGTCTGGCTTAGTACTAAGAATCTACAGCTACGGATCCCGTCTCGAAGACTAGCCCCGAGATTTTGTGGACCGTTTCGTATCGCCGAACGAGTGGGAGCAGTCTCGTATTGGTTACGCCTACCCTCGTCCATGCATATACATAATGTCTTCCACGTGTCATTATTGAAGCCCTAAGTGCAGTGGTTGGTAGTCTGGCACCTCAGCCAGACTACCATTCCGCTGACACTCCGTACTGGTCTCCTGCACACAGAAAGCATCATCTTTCACATTATTCCCTGTACTGTTAATCTGGTGATATTAGGCCTGCCATGGCTTTGACAACACCAAACCTAGTTCTACTGGACCACCTTACAACTGGCCTGATGGGGACCTGCCTGTTTTGACTCCTGTTTGTCCCATCTGGAGCCTCATGGTTCCCTGGTGGTTGCTTTGGTGCTACCTGGACTTCCACCCCAATATGTGGACTTTCAAGATGTCTTCTCCAAGAGAAGTGCAGAGACCTTGTCGCCCCATCGCCCATACTATTACGTCATAGAACTTATCCCGTTGACCTCTCCTCCTAGGGATGGGTTTACCCACTCTCCCTATCTGAGACTCAAACCATATCAGAGTACATCACCAAGAACCTTGCCAGAGGGTTTATTCGACCATCGTCCTCCCCGGCGGGCATTGGGTTCTTCTTCATGACTAAGAAGGATGGATCCCTTCTCCATGTATAGACTACCACAGCTTAAATGCCATCACAAAAAAGAATCAGTATTCTCTTCCATTAATAACTGAGCTTCTCAGTTGCCTACAGGGTGCCAAGATATTCACTAAACTAGATTTCCGGGGCATCTATAATCTTATCCGCATTAAGGCTAGAGACAAGTGGAAAACTGCTTTCAACACAGGCAACGGACACTATGAATATTTGATAATGCTCTTCGGTTTCTGCAACATCCCTACGGTCTTTCAAAACATAGTAAATGAGATCTTCCACAATCTACTATACACATGTGTGGTGGTAGATCTGGATGATATCCTGATCATTTCCCAAACAATGCCTTCCCATTGCAGGCATGTTAGGTTGGTCCTACAGCATCTCCGAGAGAATAATCTGTACGCCAAACTTGAAAAGTGTTTGAACAGGAGGAGTGTTATAATTTGTAAGAGTGAACCCTGGGCCGAGGTGAGAGGTATCTCACCCACATGGAGGAGCCCTGTGAGCCTCACCGTCGGTAGGCACAGTCTCAGTGGCATCAGACATAGCTGTGGAATAGATTCTTTAAGAAAGAAGAAAGGCACAGCCCGCGGAGCTGGAGGTGCAGTAAATACAGTACAGAGTAGAGGGGAATACCCCAGAGATGAGACCTCCGATGTGAAGATCTGGTAGTTGCCCACAGAGCGGGGTACGCCAAAGAAGTGTCTCAGTAGTGGTAAGGAGGTGATAGTCTGAGGTGCAGGAACCCCGAAGAAGATCTTGTAGTGATGGTGCGGTACTGACCTGCAGCGCAGAGTATACTGGAGTGGCTCCTACTGGGGATGATGCAGTGGTTGCCCGAGGCACGGGGTATACCGAAGAGGATCCCACAAGGAGGCTTGGTGTAGTTGAAGTTCATAGCAGTAAGGTACTCACAGTAGATGGTTCCAGGAGAGATCCCGGGGAACGGGATAGAAGAAGTCCAAGTCAGAAGGCCCTCCGAAAAGCGGATAGCCAGAGATGGGGAAGGGCCCCCAAGGAGCGGGTACCCGGAGCGTCTCACGTCAAGTGTAGAGTCTGGAACTGGAAATCCAAGAATGGAGCGGAATTCAGCAATGAGGGAACTCCTTGCTAACTCGTCAAAGCGTAGGGCCATCCAGTTTAAATACAGCAGGTAGATGACGTCATCTGGAGGGGATGCCCCCGAGGTTCCCGCCATGACATGTACAAAGGTGGCCCATGCGCGCGCTCCTAGGTAATTCCTGAATCAATATGGCGGTCGGCAGCACCCACGCCATCCCAGGAACACCAGGCAGGTCGGCGGTGGTTGGCGGAGACCGCCATTCATCCAAGAAATGACAAGGCAGCAAAAGAAAGAGGTGAGCATTAGTGGTCGCAGCCATCTGTGACCGACGGGCGTAACAAGGAGCTCCCCTTCTTGGAGTATATCGTCTCATGGGAAGGACTTCATATCGATCCCGCTAAAATCAAGGCCATCCTGGAATGGCCTCGTGTGGTTGGACTCAGAATCCTACAAAGACTCCTCAGGTTTGTCAAATATTACTGGCAGTTTATCCCCAGATACTCTATCTTGGTGGCTCCTCTGATCGCCCCTACTCGTAAGGGCGTAGACACCCGGAATTGGACACTAGATACTCTCAAAGGCTTCCAGGAGCTAAAAACCACCTTCTCCCAGGGGCCTTGTCTGCAACACCTGGACCCATCGCAACCCTTCAATCTAGAGGTAGATGCCTCTTTCCTTGGGGTAGGGGCTGTCCTCAGCCAGCACACCAATGAAGGGACACCCTCCATCAATGCTCCTTCTTCGCTAAGAAATTTTCATCTGCAGAACATAACTATGGTATTGGAGACCATGAACTCCTGGCTGTTAAATTGGCCTTAGAGGAATGGCGCCACCTTCTCAAAGGGGCTCAGCATCAAGTCACCGTATACATAGACCATAAGAATTTAGAATATCTTCATCAAGCCCAGCAGTTTAATCCCAAACAGACTCGTTGGTCTCTCTTCTATGCCCGCTTCAACTTTGAACTTCAGTATTGTCCGGCCTGCAAGAATCAACGAGCAAACGCGTCATCCCACTCTTTTCAAACTGAGGACAAGCCGGAAGCTCCTAGACATATCATCGATCCAGCCAATATTCTCCTGGCCTCTGTGATACCCATTTCTCCTGGGAAAACCGTGGTACCCTCTAGATTGTGTAACAAAGTGTTAAAATGGGCACGTGACTCTTGGGTTACAGAACATCCTGGCATGGCACGAACCCTTAAATTTCTCCAGCATCATTATTGGTGGCCAAATGTTAAGCGTGATGCTCAAGACTATGTCAACTTGTGCCCCACCTGTGCCCAGCAAAAACCCTTGTCTGGCTGACCCTGGGCATTGTTACAGGCATTGCCAGCCCCCAGGGAACTCTGGACCCACTTATCCATGGATTTGATTGTGGACCTCCCTCTCTCTCACGGCACCACCGTAATATGGCTGGTAATAGATCGCTTTTCCAAGATGGCACAGTTTATCCCCTTGCCTGGTCTCCCATCAGCACCTGAATTGGCACGGCTTTTCACACAAAATATCTTCCCCTTACATAGATTACCAGAGTACATTCTCTCAGAGGGCTATTGGCAAGCCCTCTATAAGAAATTTGGAATCATTCTGGACTACATCACCACATATCATCACCAAGGAAATGGTCAAGTGGAATGTATTAACCGGACACTCAAAACCTTTCTATGCTCTTATGTGAATGAACACCAGTCTATTGGGCCTCCCTGCTCCCATGGGCCGAGTTTTCCCATAATTATCACACAACGCTGCCACTGGTTCTTCCTCTTTCCAGATTGTCTATGGGAAACAGCCTCAGATTCCCCTGCCACTTCCACTAATGGTATCCTCCCCTGCAGCTCTAACCTCCACTGAAGAACTTTGCAGTCTGTGGGAACACACTAGTCGACTGATTGACAAGGCTAAGACAAGGCTCGAGAGCTAAGAGTCGCCAATACCAAAAGGAGGCCAGCTCCTCAATTCAAAGTGGGTGACGACGTATGTCTGAGCATTAAACATCTACGCCCTCCTATTGCGATTGGCACCTTGCTTCATAGGACCCTTCCCGGTGCTACACCAGCTGGGCCCCATCACCTATCATTTGAAATTGCCTTACACCCTGAAAGTTCATAATACATTCCACAATTCCTTGCTCAAACTGCCAGTAATCTCTTGGCCTACACATGCTATCTCAGAACCCCAAGAAATAATCTCCGAAGAAGACACTTTATATGAAGTCCAGCAGATCCTCGATTACCGCAGAAGATGGAATACTTGATTTCCTGGAAGAATTATGGCCCAGAAGAGGATTCATGGGAGCCATTTACCAACATACTGGATCTCCAACCTTCTAAAGGACTTCGACCAATGGTACCCCTCGAAGCCCAAACTCTGGACCTCAAGGAAGGGTCCTAAGAGGGGGGGGTGTCTGTTTCATTTTGCAGCTCGCCCCTGACATCAGGCCTCCATTTTCTCTCCTTGCGGCTGTCCGCCACTGCAATTGCTACCTTTTGGCGACCTCCCTTAGGCGTGCATACGCCCAACAGCTCGGCATTTAAAGGGCCTACAGTAAGAAAAGGCCACAGCCCCCAATGATGATGTCACTGAACTTGGGCCTACTTAAGGGCTCCCCAGATATCCTCTACTTGCCTCAACACCAGGTCTAGCTACCTTAGTAGTGCGTATTGCCAGCTTGTTCCTGCTTCGTCTGCCCAGCCTGTTCCTGCCTTATCTACCTAGCTTGATCCAGCCTCACCTGCCTATCCTAATCTGCTTCCTGCCCTGCCTTCTGTTCACCTATCTCTTCCGACTGATACCTGGTTTTGACCCTTGTTTGGACTTCTGTTACGCCTGACTGCTACCCACCTCCAACCCTTGCCTGGCCCTGGACTCTGCTACATCGCCTACTACCAAAGACCCTCACCTAAGTCCTGCTAGCCTCAGCACCCAAAGGCTCAACAACGCAAGGGGAATGAGGGCTGGTATAGGTGAAGCTTCTACCCAGTCTCTGCCTCGCCATTGGCGATATAAACCTGTGGATCTCACCGCAGCCTAAGGGTCCACAGTTACAACATCCAAGCTCAAGGCAATGTACAGTTGGTATTTCCCTGTTCCCAGAAGGCTTACAATCTAAAGGGCTTGTTTTTGTTGAGTTCCATATTCAGACACAGTCTGGATAAAAAAGTTAGCCGGACAAACTTATCCGGCTAACTTTGGAGGTATATTCAATAGTGCAGACAACTACTGAATATAGCCAGCTATCTTAAAGCTAGTCAACTAACTATAGGTGGCTAACTTTAGGACAGCTGTTATATGGATGCATTTTAGATGGACACA